>NW_006797490.1:647087-692555 GCF_000442215.2 Lipotes vexillifer | reverse complement strand
GGGAAAGATTTATGAGCAGCTTAATTTTAAAAATAGGCAAATGAATCTTGGGGATGTGACTTGATTTGCTTCAGGATATTCTGATAGTTATTGATACAGCCCAAGTTTCTCCTAATATTCATCCTGCCACACCTTGCAATCTGCCTCTCTGGGAAGAATTGTCATCCAGAACGTGTTGAGGGGTGTCAAAAGGAAAAGGACTCCAAGAAAGCCTGTGTGAGGATCAGGTAGGATAAGGAGCCAGGTTGACAGAAGTGTCCTTACCAGTAAAGGAGATTGACTTCAACTACAACCCAAGCCGGCTATGCCACAGACAGTAGTCCCTTTGCACTTGAATTTAACTGAAAAATAAATCTAAAACTCAGAACCTTACGTTTGTTAGTATATATATGTCCATGTCTCTAACCAGTGGGAAGCAGCCGCATGGCACAGGGATACGGGCTCGGTGCTTTATGACCGCCTGGAGGGGTGGGATACGGAGGGTGGGAGGGAGGTAGATGCAAGAGGGAAGAGGTATGAGAATATACGTGTATGTATAACTGATTCACTTTGTTATAAAGCAGAAACTAACACACCATTGTAAAGCAATTATACCCCAATAAAGATGTTAAACAAACAAACCAACAGGTAAAACTCAGAACCAAGCAACTCATTACCACAAAGTTTCTGTTTGTTTGCTCTTAGAGCTTGGACACAATATAACATTCATTATTCCAAAAGATTTCCTCCTTTGTACTGCCTCTCTCTCATCTTTTCCCTGTCCACATTCGTCACTTCACTCCTGTCCCCAGGCAACTACTAATGTGCTTTGTGTCATTATAAATTAGTTTGTATTTTCTAAAATTTTTTATCAATAGAATAATTTGTACATTTTTTGATCTGGCTTCTTTCAGTCAGCATAATTATTTTGAGATTTATCTATGTCATAATGTGTATCAATAGTTCATTCCTTTTAATTGCTGAGTAGTGTCCCATTGCATGGATGTACCACAATTTATTTATCCATTCACCTGTACGTGGACATTTGTTTCCACTTTTGGGTTATTACAAACAAAGCTACTATGAATATTTATATACAAGTCACTGTAAGGGCATATGCTTTTATTTCTTTTGGTTAAATACCTAGGAATAAAAAGGCACGTGGTAGAGTAGACAGATGTTTAACTTTTTAAAGAGACTTCTAAATCCTTTTTTTCCTCTTTGGTGTCTTTTTAAAAACCTTCCATTATGTGCACTTTCAAAAAGAAACACTAAATAGGGAGACTGGCATAATTACCCCTGCAGCACACACATACTTATGGGGTGCAGATGTTCAATGTTAGTATCTTGCTTCATATAATGAGCCTGTGTTTTCTCTTGGAATATTTTAAAGAAAATCCAAAGCATTATGTCATTTCACCTTTAAATTTAAGTTTTTTTGCACAAGTTTTAAAAAATTATGTATTTTGAAATAAGAATTTTATGTATTTAAGATATACAACATGATGATTTGGTACATGATTTGGTGAAATGATTACTACAGCCAAGGTAATTAACAAGATCATCTCATATAATTAACATTTTTGTGTGTGATGAGTGCACGTGTAATCTACTTTTAGCATATTTGTAGTATTTAATGAAGTATTATTAACTATAATATCATGCCAGTACATTAGATCCCTAGGCTTATTCACCTGCATAATTGCAGATATGTACCCTTTGGTACATCTCCTCATTCCACCCAGCCTAACCTCCCCAGCCCTTGGTAACCAGCATTCTACACGCTGCTTCTATGAGTTCATAATGTTTTTAGATTCTGCGTATAAGTGAGATCATACAGTATTAGTCTTTTACTGTCTGGTTTATTTTACTTAGCATAATATTCTCCAGGTTCATCCATGTTGCCACAAATGATAGGTATTCCTCTTTCTCAAGGTTGAATGATATATTCCATTGTTTATATACACTACTCCTCATTTTCCATTGATCTATCAATGGAATTTTGGGCTGTAACCACATCTTGATTATTGTAAATAATTCTGCAATGAACATGGGAGTGTAGATATCTCTCTGAGTTACTGATTTAAATTCCTTTGGATATATACTAAGAAATGTGTTTGCTTGATCATATGGCAGTTATATTTTTAATTTTTTGAGGAATCTTCATACAGTTTTCCATAATGGCTATAAAAATTTACATTCCCATCATCATTGTACAAAGGTTTCGTTTTCTCCACATCCTCACCAACAATTACTGTTTCTTCTCTTTTTTATAATAACCACTCTAACAGGTGTGAAGTGATATCTCGTTGTGGTTTTGCTATGCATTTTCTTAATAATTAGTGATGTTGATCAACTTTTCATATATCTGTTGGCTATGTGTGTCTTTTTTTGAGAAATGCTTATTAAGGTCCTTTGACCACTTTTCAATCAGTTTTTTAATTGCTGATGAGTTGAGTTTGGATACTGATCCTTTATCAGATGTATGATTTGCATGTACTTTTTTCAATTCATAAGTTGTCTCTTCACTATGTTGATTGGTTCCTTTACTGTGCAGAAGTTTTTAGCTTGACGCAACCCCATCTATCTATTTGTACATTTGTTGCCTGTGCTTTTGGGGTCATATTAAAAAAAAAATTAGCCAGGGCGTCCCTGGTGGCACAGTGGTTGAGCGTCCGCCTGCTGATGCAAGGGACACGGGTTCGTGTCCCGGTCCAGGAAGATCCCACATGCCACTGAACGGCTAGGGCCATGAGCCATGGCCACTGAGCCTGCGTGTCCGGAGCCTGTGCTCCACAATGAGAGAGGCCACAACAGTGGAGGCCTGCGTACTGCAAAAAAATAAATAAATAAAAAAAATTAAAAAATAAAAAATTGCCCAGACCAGTGTCACGAAGTGTTTTCCTTATCTTTTCATCTAATAGTTTTATAGTTGTATGTCTTACATTTAAGTCTTTTATCCATTTTGAGTTGATTTTTGTGTATCATGTGAGATAAGGATCCAATTTCATTCTTCTGCATATGGAAAACGAGTTTTCCCAGAACGATTTTTTGAAGAGATGAAGAGACTGTCCTTTCTCCATTGTGTGTTCTTGGCATCTTTGTTGATGCTCAGTTGACCATAAAAGTATAAACAAGTACCATGTTCTTTTAATTATTACTAGCTTTGTGGTATATTTTGAAATCAACTAATATGATGCCTCAAACTTTTTTTTTTTGCTCAAGATTGCTTTGACTGTTTGAGGTATTTAGTGGCTTCATAAGAATTTTAGGATAGATTTCTCTATTTCTATGAAAAATTTTACTGGACTTTTGATAAAGATTGCATTTAATCTGTAGATGGCTTTGAGTAATGTGGACATTTTCACAATATTAATTCTTCCAATCCATGAATTCTGGATATATTTTTATTTACTTGTGTCATCTTTAACTTATTTCATCAGCATTTTATAGTTTTCAGTGTACAGATCTTTCACCTCCTTGGATAAATTAGTTCCTAAATATTTTTTCAGATGCTGTTGTAAATGGGATTGCTTCTAAGTGTATTTTTAAGATAGCTTGTTGTTAGTGAATAGAAATGCAACTAGATTTTTTAAATACATATTTATATCCTGCAACTTTACTGAATTCATTTATTTATTCTGACAGCTTTTTTGGTAGAACATTTAGAATTTTCTATATACAAGATCATGTCACCTGCAAACAGAGATAGTTTTATTTCTTCCTTTCCAATTTCAATGCCTTTTATTTCTTCTTCTTGCTTAATTGCTCTGCTAGGACTTTTCTTACTATATTGAATAGAAGAGGTAAAAATGGGCATCTTTGCATGTTTATGATATTAGAGGAAAAGCTTTCAGATTCTCATCATTGACTATGATATTAGTGGTGGGCTTGTCATATGTGGTCTTTATTGAGTTTATTCCTTCCATACCTAATTTGTTGAGAGGTTTTATCATGAAAAAATGTTGAATATTGTTGAATGCTTTTTATGTATCTATTGAGAGGATCACATGACTTTTATTAATCATTCTGATAATGTGATGTATCACTTTTACTGATTTGTACATGTTAAACCATCCTTGCACCCAACTAATACATTCCACTTGCTCTTGGCGCATAATACTTTTAATGTGCTGTTGAATTCTGTTTGCTAGTACTTTGTTCAGAATTTTTGCATCTGTGTTCATCAGAGATATTGGTCTGTATTTTTTCCTTATAGTGTCCTTGCTTAGCTTTGGTTTGAGTGTTATAATGGCTTTGCAAATAAGTTTGAAAGTGTTCACTTCTCTTCTATTTTTTTGGAAATGTTTGGGAAGGATTGGCATTAATTTTTCTTTGAAAGTTGTGTAGAATTCACTAGAGAAGTCATCATGTCTTAGGCTTTTATTTTTTGGGAAACTTTTGATTGTGGATTCAATCTTCTTATTGTTGGCCTATTTAGATGTTTGTTTCTTCACTATTCAGTCTTGGTAAGTTGTATGTTTCCAGGAACTTATCCATTTCTTCCAGGTTATCAAGTTTTTTGGCATATAAATGTTTATGGCAGTCACTTATAAACTTTTTATTTCTGTGGTATCAGTTGTAGTGTCTTTTCTTTAAATAATAATTTTATTTATTTGAATCATTTCTTTTTTCTTAGTCTAACTAGTGTTTTGTTAATTTTTTCATCTTTTATAAAAAGCAACTATTAGTTTTATTGACATTTTCCATTGTTTTTCTAGTTACTAGTTCACTTACTTAATGTTCTTAACCTTATTATTTCCTTCCTTTTGCTAACTTTTGATTTAGTCTGTTCTTTGTCTAGTTCCTTGAGGTAAGCAAAAACAAGGGAGAAAAGGAATATGTAACTTGAAAATCAAGACAGTTTAGTATGGCTGAATCATGGGGTAATAATGCAATAAATAAAAGCTAACCTATCCATATCAACTCACTTAATACTTGTGGCAACTCTTTCAAATAGGTACTATTAGTGTCTTCATTTTACAGATGAGGAAAATGAGCTTCAGAGAGATTACTTAATTTACTAGATGTCCCACAGATAAAAGGTGAAGAGGACAGGAGATGAACCAATAATGATGGTTCTAGAGCTCATGTCCTTAACTGATGAAAAAGGTTTGGACTTTACTGTTAGTAAAAGGAGCTACTGGAAGTGTTAAATAGTGAATTGAATTAAGCCAAGTTAGAATTTTCTTAGGTCTCCCTGGTAACAAGGTGGAGGTTGGATTGGAGGGAGACTGGAAGCATGTTTGTGATTAGAGGGCAGTGGTAATATTGGTGGCTTGGACATGTAAGTGGCAGAAAGGATGGAAAAACACTAGATGGGTTTGAGAGACAGAGTGGTGGCTTCAATAAGTACTGAACAAAGACTTAGGTTTGGATAATAGATTGAAGAGTAATACAATAAGACCAGCAAAGTAGAATAGTTCAGAGCCTCTGTTCCTGAAGTCAAATCCAGTTTTAGACTCTGTGACTTGAACTTTCTACAGATGTATGGATTGACTCTGCAAAAAGTAAGGTGATATTCACAAGTTCCCCCAGCTTGAAAGTGTCTAAACCAGAATTTAAACCTAATTGAAAATACTCTTAAATCCCACACACTTTCTACTTATAGTGCACAACAAACTACAGTTACGTAGGTATAGACTATAACACAAACGTGAGCCAGGAGTTCTAGACTCTAGTCCTGGTTTTGTACTGTGACCTTGGACAAGTCCTTTCACCACTCTGAAATTCAGGTTCCTCATCTAAAAAGTGAAAATTATAATACCTATTTACACATGTTGTTGTAAGCTAATGATCAAGGCAGACAAATCTCACCATAATCAAAGTGCAAGGTAGAAAACACATCAGAGAGGATTAAGATAAATAAGGAGAGGAAAAGACAGGCTTTGAGTCTTATTCCTGATTTTCTGACCTTCTAAGGATTGAAGTCTAATGGTTTTTATTTATTTTTACACAAAATCTTACCTGAAAGCCTGATTTTTAACATCTTTATTGGAGTATAATTGCTCCACAAAGGTGTGTTAGTTTCTGCTTTACAACAAAGTGAATCAGCCATACGTATACACATATCCCCATAATTCTTGTCTCTTGCGTCCACCTCCCACCTTACTTATCCCAACCCTCTAGGTGGTCCAAAGGCACCAAGCTGATCTCCCTGTGCTATGTGGCTGCTTCCCACTAGCTATCTATTTTATATTTGGTACTGTATATATGTCCATACCACTCTCTCACTTCATTCCAGGTTCCCCTTCCCCTTCCCTGTGCCCTCAAGTCCATTCTGTATGTCTGCATCTTTATTCCTCTCCTGCCCTTTGGTTCTTCAGGACCACTTTTTCTTTCTTGATTCCATATATATGCATTAGCATACAGTATTTGTTTTTCTCTTTCTGACTTACTTCACTCTGTATGACAGACTCTAGGTCCATCCACCTCATTACAAATAGCTCAATTTCGTTTATTTTTATGGCTGAGTAATATTCCATTGTATATATGTGCCACATCTTCTTTATCCATTCATCTGTCGATGGACACTTAGGTTGCTTCCATGTCCTGGCTATTGTAAATAGAGCTGCAATGAACACTGTGGTACATGACTCTTTTTGAATTATGGTTTTCTCAGTGTATATGCCCAGTGGTGGGATTGCTGGGTCGTATGGTCATTCTATTTTTAGTTTTTTAAGGAACCTCCATATTGTTCTCCATAGTGGCTGTATCAATTTACATTCCCACCAACAGTGCAAGAGGGTTCCCTTTACTCCACACCCTCTCCAGCATTTATTGTTTATAGATGTTTTGATGGTGGCCATTCTGGCTGGTGTGAGGTGATACTTCATTGTAGTTTTGATTTGCATTTCTCTAATGATTAGTGATGCTGAGAATCCTTTCATGTGTTTGTTGGCAGTCTGTATCTCTTCTTTGGAGAAATGTTTATTTAGGTCTTCTGCCCATTTTCGGATTGGGTTTTTGTTTTTTGTTTTTGTTTTTTGATATTGAGCTGCCTGAGCTGCTTGTAAATCTTGGAGATTAATCCTTTGTCAGTTGCTTCATTTGCAAATATTTTCTCCCATTTTAAGGGTTGTCTTTTCATCTTGTTTATGGTTTCCTTTGCTGTGCAAAAGCTTTTAAGTTTCATTTGGTCCCATTTATTTATTTTTGTTTTTATTTCCATTTCTCTAGGAGGTGAGTTGAAAAGAATCTTGCAGTGATTTAGGTTATAGGGTGTTCTGCCTATGTTTTCCTCTAAGAGTTTGATAGTGTGTGGCCTTATATTTAGGTCTTTAATCCATTTGGGGTTTATTTTTGTGTATGGTGTTAGGGAGTGTTCTAATTTCATTATTTTACATGTAGCTGTCCAATTTTCCCAGCATCACTTATTGAAGTGGCTGTTTTCTCTCCATTGTATATTCTTGCCTCCTTTATCAAAAATAAGGTGACCATATGTGTGTGGGTTTATCTCTGGGATTTCTATGCTGTTCCATTGATCTATATTTCTGTTTTTGTGCCAGTACCATACTCTCTTGATTACTGTAGCTTTGTAGTATAGACTAAAGACCAGGAGCCTGAGTCCTCCAGCTCCGTTTTCTTTCTCAGGATTGCTTTGGCTCCTCGGGGTCTTTTGTGTTTCCATACGAATTGTGAATTTTTTTGTTCTAGTTGTGTGAAAAATGCCATTGGTAGTTTGATAGGCATTGAATCAATAGATTGATTTGGGTATTATAGTCATTTTCACAATGTTGATTCTTCCAATTCAAGAACATGGTATATCTCTCCATCTTTGTATCATCTTTAATTTCTTTCATCAGTGTCTTATAGTTTTCTGCATACACGTTTTTTGTTTCCTTAGGTAGGTTTAATCCTAGGTATTTTACTCTTTTTGTTGCAATGGTAAATGGGAGTGTTTCTGTAATTTCTCTGAAGGCCTGATTTTTAAAAGAAAGAAAATCAGATCTGTTCAGAGTGAAATGGAGAGTCCAGAGTTCACTCTATCCAGATACTACCAACAGACCGCAAAGTGGTGCTTTGTGGTTTGCAACCCAATAGTGGCCTTAAAATAAATTTTCTGAGTTAAGATCAGTACTTTAAAAATGAAACAAAGGAGAGAAAGTGGCTCAAGCTGGGGGTATAGGAAAACGTTGAGCTCACCTTCTACCATGGCCACACAAAATCTACAGCTACATGTGGATCAATTCCTCCTGAAGGACTGAGGGCTGATTGTAAAGCTACTGCATGAAGAAAAGACTCATTAAAATGGATAGGACAGACAGAGACACGGTATCCATGGGAACCCTACTAATGACACAGCTACCTTTAGTAGGAAGGGATATTGCTGAGGCGCTCAAACACAGACTCACCCATTGTAAGACTCAGCGTAAAGAACAGCAATTTAAAGCCCACCTAGATTATACTAACTCTGCACCTTCTTCCAAATGGGCAGGGAACTTCCAAAGACCTGTCCAGAGTCAGAGGTGCTGGACTGCACTATTGAGTACTCCTTGGGGCTCCCTATGGTCTGCATCCACTCTACATGCAGCTGCCCTGTCAAGATGGCCTCAGGTGTGGTGCTCCCCACGGACTTCCCCCAGACCAGGCCCTCTCCAGCTCCAGTGGCCCGTCAAGGTGACCTTAGTTATGATTTTCTCTGGGAACTATCCTTGGCCTGCATCTGCACCAGGTCCAGCTGGCCTGCTAAAGCAACCAGGCAAAAATGGTCTACACTAAGCCACTCTTTCAAGGCAAAGAGAGGTAGATTTTTCACCTAATTTGTAGGAAAAAAAACCCCAAAATGTCAAACAAAATGCAGAGACAGAGACATGTGTTTTAAATGAACAAGCAAAATAGAATTACTGGGAAAAATCCCTAAAGAAATGGAGATAAGTAATTCACCTGACAAAGAGTTCAAATAATAGTCATAAGAATGCTCACCAAACTTAGGAAAAGAATGAGGAAACTCAGTAAGAACTTCAACAGAGACTTAAAAAAAGTAAGAAAAAAATCAGAGTTGAGGAATATGATAAATTTAAAAATGCACTAGAGAGAATCCACAGCAGATTACATGATACAGAAGAATGAATAAGTGATCTGGAAGATAGAGTAGTGGAAATCACCCACTCAGAGCAGCAAAAACAAGAAAAGATTTTTTTTTAAATGAGGACAGATTAAGGGACTTCTAGGACTACATCAAGTGAACTAACATTCACATTATAGAGGTCCCAGAAAAAGAAGTGAGAGAAAGGGACAGAAAACTCATCTGAGGAAATTATGGCTGAAAACTTCCCTAACCTGGGGAACAAAATAGACATCCAGTTACAAGAATCACAGAGTCCAAAACAAGAGAATCTCAAAGAGATCCACACCAAGACATATTATAATTAAAATGCAAAAGGTAATGATACACAGAGAATCTTAAAGGACACAGTAGAAAAACAACTAATCATATACAATGGAAATCCCATAAGACTATAAGCTGATAATTAAGGAGGAACTTTATAGGACAAAATGGAATGGCAGGATACATTTAAAGTACTGAAAGGAGAAAAAAACTTACAGTCTAGAATACTCTATCTGGCAAGGTTATCATTCAGAATTTCAGAATTGAAGGAGATATAAAGAGTTTCCCAGAAAAGCAAAACCAAAAGAGTTTATCATCATTAAAGCAGCCTTATATGAAATATTAAAAGGTCTACTTTAAAGAGAGAAATAAAGGCCATGACCTGAAATTAAGAAATATATGAAAGAAAAATTCTCACTGGTAAAAAAATCAGCTACTTAGAATGTTAGTATGAAAGTTAAAAGGCAGAAGTAGCTGATTCACTTTGTTATACAGCAGAAACTAAAACATTGTAAAGTAATTATACTCCAATAAAGATGTTTAAAAAAGACAAAAGTAATATAAACAAGTATAACTAACTACAGCAGGAAGGTAAATGATACACAAAATAAAAAGATGTAAAGTGTGATATCAAAAACATAAAATGGGGGGAGGAAAAATCTAGTGCTTTTAGAATGCCTTTGAACCTAAGAGATTATCAGCTTAAAATAGGTGGCTATATATACAGGTTGATATATATGAAACACATGGTAGCCACAAATCAGAAACTTGCAAGGGATACACAAAAAATAAAGACAAAGAATCCAAACATAACACTGAAGGAATTCATCAAACCACAATGGAAGAAACCAAAGGAAGAGGAGAGGAATAGAGAAGAACTACAAAAATGAACAAAACAATTTAAAAATGGCAATAAGAATATACCTATCAATAACTACTTTAAACATAAATAGGCTGAATGCACCAATCAAGATGCATAGAATAGTGTTTGGTCAAGATGGCAGAGTAGCAGGACATAGAACTCACCTCCCTGTATGAACACATTAAAAATACTCTACATGTGGAACAATTCTCACTGAAAACTAACTGGAAACTGGCAGAAAGACTCCAATACAACCAAATCTTTAAGAAAGATCCACACATAATTGGGTAGGAAGAGAAGAAAAGTAATCAGTTTGGGACCTGTGCCCCTGGGAGGGGACTCAGAGGAAAAGGGAGATTACAGAGTGATATAAGTCCAAAAGACAAAAACAAATATCATATATTAACACATATATGTGGAATCTAGAAAAATGGTGTAGATGATCTTATTTGCAAAGCAGAAGTAGACATGGACATAGGGGACAAACGTATGGATTCCAAGGGGGGAAAGGGTGGGGTTGGAGGAATTGAGAGTTTGGGATTGACACATATACACTACTTATACTATGTATAAAATAGACAACTAATGAGAACATACTGTATAGCACAGGGAAATCTACTTAACACACTGTGGTTAACTAAATGGGAAAGAAATCCATAAAAGAAGGCTATATATATATATATATATATATATATATATACATATATATATATATATACATATATATATATATTTTTGTTGTACACTAGAAACTAACACAACAATGTAAAACAAGTATACTCCAATCAAAATTAATTTAAAAACAGGGATCAATATAAGAAGAGGATATTACATTCATTAACATATATGCAACCAATACAGGAGCACAAAAATACATAAAGCAAATATTAATAGACTTAATGGGAGAAAATGGCAGTAATGCAATAATAGCAGGGGACTTTAACACCACAGTTACATCAATGGACAGATCATCCAGACAGAAAATCAATAAGACACAAGTTGTCTTAAATGACACAATGGACCAGTTGGACTTAATGAATATCTACAAGAAATTCCATCTCTAAACAGAATAATACATATATTTTTTTCAGGGCACATGGAATGTTCTCTAGGATAGATTCCATGCTAGGCCACAAAACAAGTCTCAACATATTTAAGAGGACTGAAATTATATCAAGCATTTATATATATATATATATATATACATATATATATATATATACATATATATATATATGTATATATATATGATTCATTTTGTTGTACACTAGAAACTAACACAACAATGTAAAACAAGTATACTCCAATCAAAATTAATTTAAAAACAGGGATCAATATAAGAAGAGGATATTACATTCATTAACATATATGCAACCAATACAGGAGCACAAAAATACATAAAGCAAATATTAATAGACTTAATGGGAGAAAATGGCAGTAATGCAATAATAGCAGGGGACTTTAACACCACAGTTACATCAATGGACAGATCATCCAGACAGAAAATCAATAAGACACAAGTTGTCTTAAATGACACAATGGACCAGTTGGACTTAATGAATATCTACAAGAAATTCCATCTCTAAACAGAATAATACATATATTTTTTTCAGGGCACATGGAATGTTCTCTAGGATAGATTCCATGCTAGGCCACAAAACAAGTCTCAACATATTTAAGAGGACTGAAATTATATCAAGCATTTTTTCCAACCACAATGTTATGAAATTAGAAATCAGTTACAAAAAGAAAAATTGGAAAGAGCAAACAGGTGGTGACTACACAACATGCTACTATAAAACAGTCAATGAGGAAATAAAAGAGGAAATCAGATAATACATTGAGACAAATGAAAATGGAAATTAACTTTCCAAAATCTATGGGATGCAGCAAAAGCAATCCTAAGAGTGAAGTTTATAGCAATACAAGAATACTTCTAGGAACAAGAAAAATCTCAAATAAACAATTTAAACCAGCATTTAAAGAAATGAGAAAAAGAAGAGTAAGGAAGCCCAAAGTCAGCATAAGAAAGGAAATAATAAAGATCTGATAGGAAATAAATAAAATAGAGATGGAAAACGTATAGAAAAGATTAATGAAACAAAGAGCTGTTTTTTTTTAAATATAAAAAATTTGATAAATCTTTAGTCATGCTGACCATGAACAAAAGAGAGAGGACACAAATAAAATATGCAATGAAAGAGTAGAAATAAGAACCAACACCACAGAGATACAAAAAAATCATAAGAGAAAACTATGAACAGTTATATGCCAACAAATTGGACAACCTGGTAGAAATGGACAAATTTCCACAAATGTCATATAACCTGCCAATACTCAATGAAGAACAAAACAGCAATTTGAATAAATTGGTCACAAGTAGTGAAATTAAAATTGTAATAAAATAATCCCAGCAAACAAAAGTCCAGGACTGGATAGCTTCACAGCAGAATTCTACCAAATATATAAAGAAGAGTTAATACCTATCCTTCTTAAACTATTCAAAAAAAATTGAACAGAATGGAACACTCTCAAATTCATTATATGAGGCCACAATTACCTGATACCAAAACCAGACAAAGACTCTACAAAAAAGAAAATTACAGACCAATATCTTTTAGGAATTCCAATGTAAAAATCCCCATAAAATGTTAACAAACCAAGTCCAACAATATATTAAAATGATCATATACCATGATCAAGTTAGATTTATTCCAGGGATGCAAGGATGGTTCAATATTTACAAATCACTCAATGTGATACACCACATTAACAGAAGAAAGGATGAAAACCACATGATCTTCTCAATACTACAGAAAAAAACATTTGAAAAAATTCAACATCCATTAATGATAAAAACTCTCAAAGTTAAGATGGGAAAAAAATCGTAACATAATAAAGGCCATTTATGACAAGCCCACAGGTAACATCATACTAAACAGTGCAAAGCTGAAAGCATTTCCTCTAATTTAGTAATCAGGCAGGGATGACTACTCAGGCCACTTACATTTAACATAGTATTGGAAGTCCTAGCTATTCAAATCAGGCAAGAAACAGTAATAAAAGACATCTAAATCAAAAGGGAGGACGTTAAATTTTCACTATTTGCAGACTCCATGATGCTACATATAGAAAACCTTAATGTCTCAACCAATAAACTATTAGAACAAATAATTGTATTCAGTAAACTTGGAGGATACAAGATTAATATGCATACATCTGTTGCATTTCTATACACTAAAAATAAAGATCTATCATAAAGAGAAAATAAACAAAAAACAATCCTGTTAAAATCACTTCAAAAAGAATAAAGTACCTAGAAATAAACGTAACCAAGGAGGTGAAAGACCTATATGCTGAAAATTATAAAACACTGATAAAGGAAATTGAAAATGGTTAAAAGAAATGGAAATATATCTGTGCTCTTTGATTGGAAGAATTAAAATCATTAAAATGACCATACTACCCAAAGCAATCTATAAATTTAATACAATAACTATCAAAATACCCATGACATTTTTTACAGAAATAGAACAAATTAATCTAAAATTTATGTGGCCCAGAATTGCCAGAACATCTTGAGAAAAAAGAACAAAGCTGGATGTATCACTTGCCCAGACTTCAAAGCTATACTACAAACTATATTACAAAGCTACAGTAATCCAAACAGTACAGTAGTGAGGACCTTCAAGATGGCGGAGGAGTAAGACGTGGAGATCACCTTCCTCCTCACAAATACATCAAAAATACATCTACATGTGGAACAACGCTTATAGAACACCTACGAATGCTGGCAGAAGACCTCAGACTTCCCAAAAGACAAGAAAATCTTCAGGTAACAGGGTAGGACAAAGGAAAAGAGAAAAAAAACAGAGACAGAAGAATAGGGATGGGACCTACACCTCTGGGAGGGAGCTGTGAAGGAGGAAAAGTTTCCACACACTAGAAAGCCCCTTCACTGGCAGAGACAGGCCTGGGTGGGGGGGAAGCTTCAGAGCCATGGAGGAGAGCACAGCAACAGGGGTGCAGAGGGCAAAGCGGAGAGATTCCCACACAGAGGATTGGTGCCGATCAGCACTCACCAGGCTGAGAGGCTTGTCTGCTCACCCACTGGGGTGGCTGGGGGCTGGGAACTGAGGCTCAGGCTTCAGCAGTCAGGCACCAGGGAGAGGACTGGGGTTGGCTGCATGAAGACAGCCTGAAGGGGACTAGTGCAGCACAACTGGCTGGGATGGAATCAGGGAAAAAGTCTGGACCTGCCAAAGAGGAAAGAGACCATTGTTTCAGGGTGCGCAAGGAGAAGGGATTCCTTCTCCATGTGCCCACAGGAGGCAGAGCACTGCCTAAGTGAGCTCCAGAGATGGGTGTAAACCATGACTATCAGCTTGGACCACAGAGACGGGCATGAAACACTAATGCTGCTGCTACTGGCACCACAAATCCTGTGTTGAAGCCCAGCTCACTACCCACATCCCCCACAAGAGCCTGTGCAGCATGCCACTGCCAGGGTCCCTAGATTCAGGGACAACTTCCACAGGAGAACATACGGGATGCCTCAGGTGCTGCAATGTCACCCTGTCCTATGCCATCACAGGCTCACCCTGCATTCCAGTTATGACTACTGTACACATCCTGCTCCCCAGCCTGAGAGCAAGAGAGCCATAATCAGCCACTGCTTTAACCCCCTCCTGTCTGGGTGTGGAAAAGACACCAGAGGCAATCATACACACAGAGGCATGGCCAAAATGAAAGGTGAAATCCAGGAGCTGTTCAAAAAATGAAGAGAAAGGGGAATTTCTCCAGGCAGCCTCAGGAGCAGTGGATTAAATTCCCACAATCAACATGATAAAACCTACATCTGTGGAATACAAAAATATTAGACAATGAATGTTCTCAAAATTGAGGAAGTGGATTTTGGGAGCAATTGTATACTTGGGGATTGCCTTCTGTGACTGATTTCTTTCTGATTTTAATGGTTATCTTACTTTACTTTCTAGTGCTTGTTATCATTGGTGGTTTTGTTCATTGGTTTGGTTGTTCTCTTCTATTTTTTAGTTTTTAAATTTTTTTCACTTTATAAACTTTTTAATTTTATTATTTTTAATTTACTTTACCTTATTTTACTTTTTTTCCTTTTCTTTCTTCCTTTTCTTCTAAGACATGTGGCTGACATTGTCTTGGTGCTCTGGCCGGGTGTCAGGCCTGAGCCTCCAAGGTGGGAGAGCAAAATCCAGGATATTGGACTACCAAAAGCCTCCTAGACCTATGTAATATCAATTGGCGAGAGCACTCCCAGACATTTCTGTCTCAACACTAAGACCCAGATCCACCCAACAGCCAGCAGGTTTCAGGGCTGGACATCCTAGGTCAAACACCTAGCAAGACAGGAACACAACCCCATGCATTAGCAGAGTGGCAGCCTAAAATCATACTAAGTTCACAGGCACCCCAAAACACACCACTGGACATGGACCAGGCCACGAGAAAGACAAAATACAGTCCCAACCACCAGAACACAAGCACCAGTCCCCTCCCCGAGAAACCTACACAATCCACTGAACCAACCACACTCACTGTGGGCAGACACCAAAAATAACAGGAAATACAAACCTGCAGCCTGAGAAATGGAGACCACAAACACAGTAAATTAAACAAAATGAGAGGACAGAGAAATATGCCCCAGATGAAGGAGCAAGGTAAAACCCAACAAACCAAAAAAATGAAGAGGAAATAGGTAGCCTACCTGAAAAATAATTCAGAATAAGAGTACTAAAGATGATTAAACATCTTAGAATTGGAATGAAAAACATACAAGAAATTTTAACAAGGACCTAGAAGGACTAAAGAGGAAACAAACAATGATGAACTACAAATTAATGAAATTAAAAATTATCTAGAAGGAATCAGTAGGAGAATAACTGAGGCAGAAGAATGGGTAAGTGACTTGGAAGACAAAATAGTGGAAATAACTGTCACAGAGCAGAATAAAGAAAAAAGAATGAAAAGAACAGAGGATTGTCACAGAGACTTCAGGGACAATATTAAACACACCAATATTCAATAATAGGGGACGAAGAAGAAGAGAAACAGAAAGGGGCTGAGAAAATATTTCAAGAGATTATAGTTGAAAACTTCCCTATTATGGGAAAGTAAATAGTCAATCAAGTGTAGGAAGTGCAAAAAAATCCATAGACGATAAAACCAAGGAGAAACATGCCAAGACACATATTAATCAAACTATCAAAAATTAAATACAAAGAAAACATATTAAAAGCAGCAAGGGAAAAACAACAAATAACACACAAGGGAATCCCCATAAGGTTAACAGCTTATCTTTCAGCAGAAACTCTGCAAGCCAGAATAGACTGGCAGGAAATATTTAAAGTGATGAAGGAGAAAAACCTGCAACCAAGGTTATTCTACCCAGCAAGGATCTCATTCAGATTTGATGGAGAAATTAAAACCTTTACAGACAAACAAAAGCAGATAGAGTTCAGCACCACCAAAGCAGCTTTACAACAAATGCTAAAGGTACTTCTCTAGGCAAGAAACAGTAGAAAAGGAAAACAACTACAATAACGAACCCAAAACAACTAAGAAAATGGGAATACGAACATACATGTCGATAATTACCTTAAATGTAAATGGATTAAATGCTCCCATGAAAAGACACAGAGTGGCTGAATGAATACTAAAACAAGACCCGTATATATACTGTGCAGAAGAGACCCACTTCAGACCTAGGGACACATACAGACAGAAAGTGAGCGGATGGAAAAAGATATTCCATGCAAAAGGAAATCAGAAGAAAGCTGGAGTAGCAATTCTCATATCAGATACAAAAGACTTTAAAATAAAGACTAATATAAGAGACAGAGAAGGACAGTATATAATGATCAAGTGATCGATCAAAGAAGAAGATATAACAATTGTAAATATTTTTGCCCCCAACATAGGAACACCTCAATACATAAGGCAAGTACTAACAGCCATAAAAGGGGAAATTGACAGTAACACATTCATAGTAGGGGAATTTAACATGCCACTTTCACCAATGGACAGATCATCCAAAATGAAAATAAATAAACACAAGCTTTAAATGATATATTAAACAAGATGGACTTAATTGATATTTATAGGACATTCCATCCAAAAACACCAGAATACACATTTGTCTCAAATGCTCATGGAACATTCACCAGGATAGATCACAACTTGGGTCACAAATCAAGCCTTGTTAAATTTAAGAAAATTGAAATTGTATCAAGTATCTTTTTGACCACAACACTATGAGACTATCAATTACAGGAAAAGATCTGCAAAAAATACAAACACATGGAGGCTAAATAATACACTACTCAATAACGAAGTGATCACTGAAGAAATCAAAGAGGAAATAAAAAAATACCTAGAAATAAATGACAATGGAGACACGACGATCCAAAACCTATGGGATGCAGCAAAAGCAGTTCTAAGAGGGAAGCTTATAGCAATGCAATGCTAACTTAAGAAACAGGAAACAACTCGAATAAACAACCTAAACTTGCACCTAAAGAAATTAGAGAAAGAAGAACAAAAATAACCCAAAGTTAGCAGAAGGAAAGAAATAAAGATCAGATCAGAAATAAATGAAAAGAAATGAAGGAAACAATAGCAAAGATCAATAAAACTAAAAGCTTGTTCTTTGAGAAAGTAAACAAAATTGATAAACCATCACCCAGACTCATCAAGAAAAAAAGCAGTTCTAAGAGGGAAGTTTATTGTAATACAATCCTACCTCAAGAAATAAGAAATATCTCGAATAAACAACCTAATTTTAAAATTAAAGCAATTAGAGAAAGAAAAAAAATTCAAAGTTAGCAGAAAAAAAGAAATCATAATGATCAGATCAGAAATAAATGAAGGAAAAAATAGTAAATATCATCTTTGAGAAGATAAACTAAATTGGTAAACCATTAGCCAGATTCATCAAGAGAAAAAGGGAGAAGACTCAAATCAATAGAATTAGAAATGAAAAAGAAGAATTAACAACTGTCACTGCAGAAATACAAAGGGTCATGAGTGATAACTACAAGCAATTATATGCCAATAACATGGACAACCTGGGAGAACTGGACAAATTCTTAGAAAAGCACTACATTCTGAGACTGAATCAGGAAGACATAGAAAATATGAACAGATCAAACACAAGCACTGGATTTTAAGCTTTGATTAAAAATCTTCCAAAAAAATCCCAGGACCAGATGGCTTCACAGATGAATTCTATCAAACATTTAGAGAAGAGCTAACATGCATCCTTCTCAAACTCTTCCAAAATACAGCAGAAGGTGGAACCCTCCCAAACTCATTCTAGTAGGCCACTGTCACTCTGATAACAAAACCAGCCAAAGGTATCAGAAAAAAATTATAGTCTAATATCACTGATGAAACTAGATGCAGAAATTCTCAATGAAGTCCTAGCAAACAGAATCCAACATCACATTAAAAACATCATACACCATGATCAAGTGGGGTTCATCCCAGGAATGCAATGTTACTTCAATATACACAAATCAATCAATCAATGTGATACTCCATACTAAAAAATTGAACGATAAAAACCATATGATAATCTCATAGCTACAGAAAACGCTTTCAACAATTCAACACACATTTATGATAAAAACTCTCCAGAGGGCTTCCCTGGTGGCGCGGTGGTTGAGAGTACGCCTGCCGATGCAGGGGACACGGGTTCGTGCCCCGGTCCGCGAAGATCCCGGAAGATCCCACATTGTGCGGAGCGGCTGGGCCCGTGAGTCATGGCCGCTGAGCCTGCGCGTCCGGAGCCTGTGCTCCTCTAACGGGAGAGGCCACAACAGTGAGAGGCCCGCGTACAGCAAAATAAATAAATAAATAAATAAAAAATAACAGTTTCAAGGAGGGGAAAAATGATTCCTTTAAAAAAAAAAAAAAAAAAAAAAAAAAAAAAAAAAAACTCTCCAGAAAGTAGGCATAGTGGGAACCTACCTAAACATAATACAAGCCATATATGAAAAACTCATATCTAACCTTGTTCTCAATGGTGAAAAACTGACACCGTTTCCTCTACGATCAGCAACGAGACAATGTTACCCACTCTCACGAGTATAATTCAACATACTTTTGGAAGATTTAGACACAGCAATCAGGAAGACAAAGAAATAAAAAGAATCCAAATTGGAAAAGAAGAAGTAAAGCTGTCACTGTTTGCAGATGACATGATACTATACATAGAGAATCCTAAAATGCTACCAGAAAACTACTAGAGCTAATCAATGAATTTGGTAGAGTAGCAGGATACAAAATTAATGCACAGAAATCTCTTGCATTCCAATATACTAATGCTGAAAAATCTGAAAAAGAAATTAAGGAAATAATCCCATTTACCTTTGCAACAAAAAGAATAAAATAACTGGGAATAAACCTACCTAAGCAGACAAAAGACCTTTATGCAGTAAACTATAAAACACTGATGAAAGAAATTAAAGATGATACAAACATATGGAGAGATACATCATGTTCTTGGGTTGGAAGAATCAGTGTTGTGAAAATGACTATACTACTGAAAGCAATCTACAATTTCAGTGAAATCCCTATCAAAATACCAATGGGACTTTTCATAGAACTAGAACAAAAAATTGCACAATTTCTATGGAAACAAAAAAGACCCTGAATAGGCAAAGCAATCTTTTTTGTTTTAACATCTTTTTTGTTGTCTTAACATCTTTATTGGAGTATAATTGCTTTACAAAGGTCTACTAGTTTCTACTTTATAACAAATTTAAACAGCTATACATATACATATATCCCCATATCTCCTCCCTCTTCCCTCACCCTCCCACTCTCCCTATCCCACCCCTCTAGGTGGTCACAAAACACTGAGCTGATCTCCCTGTGCTCTATGGCTGCTTCCCACTAGCTATGGGTTTTACATTTGGTAGCGTATATATGTCCATGTCACTTTCTCACTTTTTCTCAGCTTACCCCTCCCCCTCCCTGTGTCCTCAAGTCCTTTCTCTAGTAGGTCTGCATCTCTTTATTCCCATCCTGCTCTTAGGTTCTTCATGACATTATTTTTTATATTCCATATTTATGTGTTAGCACAGTGTATTTGTTTTTCTCTTTCTGACTTATTTTACTCTGTATGACAGATGCTAGGTCCATCCACCTTACTACAAATCTCAATTTCATTTCATTTTATGGCTGTTTAATATTCCATTGTATATACGTGCCACATCTCCTTTATCCATTCATCTGTTGATGGTCACTTAGGTTGCTTCCATGTCCTGGCTATTGTAAATAGAGCCACAATGAACATTGTGGTACATGACTCTTTTTGAATTATGGTTTTCTCAGGTTTATGCCCAGTAGTGGGATGGCTGGGTCATATGGTAGTTCTACTTTTAGTTTTTTAAGGACCCTCCATACTGTTCTCCATAATGGCTGTATCAATTTATACTCCCACCAACAGTGCAAGAGGGTTCCATTTTCTCCACACCCTCTCCAACATTTATTGTTTGTAGATTTTTTGATCATGGCCATTCTGAATGTTGTGAGATGATATCTCACTGTACTTTTGATTTCCATTTCTCTAACACCTTTATTGGAGTATAACTTCTTTATAATGCTGTGTTAGTTTCTGCTTTATAACAAAGTGATTCAGCTATATGTATAAATATATCCCCATAACACCTCCCTCTAGCGTCTTCTCCCCCACCCTCTGTATTCCACCCCTATATATCATCACAACACACCAAGTTGATCTCCCTGTGCTGTGTAGCTGCTTTCCACTAGCTATCTATTTTACACATGGTAGCGTATATATGTCAATGCCACTCTCTCACTTTGTCCCAGCTTACTCTTCCCCTTCCCCAGGTCCTCAAGTCCATGTAGAGAATGGAGAAAGCAATCTTGAGAAAGAAAAATGCAGCTGGAGGAATCAGGCTCCCTGACTTCAGACTATAATACAAAGCTACAGTATTTAAGACAATATGTTACTGGCACAAAACCAGAAATATAGATCAATGGAACAGAATAGAAAGTGTAGAGATAAACCCACACACTTATGGTCACCTTATCTTTGATAAAGTAAGCAAGAATATACAACAGAGAAAAGACAGCCTATTCAATAAGTGGTGACAGGAAAAGTGGACAGCAACATGTAAAGGAATGAAGGTAGAACATTCCCTAACATGATACACAAAATTAACTCAAAATGGGTTAAAGACCTAAATGTAAGGCCAGACATTATAACATTCTTAGAGGAAAACATAGGCAGAACAGTGTATTACATAAATCACAGCAACGTCCTTTTTTACCCTCCTCCTGGAGAAATGGAAATAAAAACAGAAATAAACAAATGGTACATAATGAAACTTAAAAGCTTTTGCACAGAAAAGGAAACCATCAACAAGAAGAAAAGACAGCCCTCACTATGGGACAAAATATTTTCAAACGAAGCAACTGACAATGGATTAATCTCCAAAATATAGAAGCAGCTCAATATCAAAAAATCAAACAACCCAATCCAAAAGTGGGCAGAAGACCTAAATAGACATTTCTCCAAAGAAGATATACAGATTGCCAACAAACACATGAAAGGATGCTCAACGTCACTTATCTTTAGAGAAATTCTAATCAAAATGGCAATTAGGTATCAGCTCATACCAGTGAGGATAGCCATCATCAAAATATCTACAAGCAATAACTGTTGGAGAGGGTGTGGAGAAAACGGAAACCTGCTTGCACTTTTGGTGGGAATGTAAATTTGTACAGCCACTCTGGAGAACAGTATGGAGGTTCCTTGAAAAACTAAAAATTGAACTACCATGTGACACAGCAATCCCACTGCTGGGCATACACCATGAGAAAACCATAGTTCCAAAAGAGTTATGTACCACAATGTTTATTTCAGCTCTATTTACAATAGCCAGGATACAGAATCAACCTAAATGTATATCGACAGATGAATGGATAAAGAAGATCTGGCACATATATACAATGGAATATTACCTCAGGCCTAAAAAGAAAAGAAATTGAGTTGTTTGTAGTGAGGTGGATGGACCTAGAGACTGTCATACAGAGTGAAGTAAGTCAGAAAGAGAAAAAGAAATACTGTATGCTAACACATATATATGGAATCTAAAAACAGAAAAAATTTCTGAAGAAACTAAAGACAGGGCAGCAATAAAGACACCGATGTAGAGAATGAAATTGAGGGCATGGCAAGGGGGAAGCATAAGCTTGGACGAAGTGAGAGAGTGGCATGGATATATATACACTACCAAATGTAAAATAGATAGCTAGTTGGAAGCAGCCACATAGCACAGGGAGATCAGCTCAGTGTTTTGTGACCACCTAGAGGGGTGGGATAGGGAGAGTGGGAGGGTGAGGGAAGAGGGAGGAGATATGGGGATATATGTATATGTATAGCTGTTTAAATTTGTTATAAAGTAGAAACTAGCAGACCTTTGTAAAGCAATTATACTCCAATAAAGATGTTAAAGAAATATATGAGAAAACTGAAACCAATAAATAAAAAAACATTAAAAATGAAACAGTAGTATGAAATAGAGAATAAAATATCAGAATGCAGGACACATTGGGTGGGTAGTTATGAAAGTTTGTTTCAGTTATATGTGTATGTGTCAGGTCAAATATAAAATGTATTTTATATTTACAGAGTATAAAAATTTGAAGATCACTTTCATTATGGACCCTTTTGAACTCAGTTTGTAAACCATATTTTAATAGATGAAGTAACAGTAGTATACAGCCAACTAGAATACATAGTTTACAGCCACGAATACTAGAATAGAGGCCCACATTCTTGTCATTTATGTCAGGAGAGAGGTTTCAAGAATGTGCCGAGGACATGGAATGATAGAATATAATTTCATGGTCAAGGGGAAGGACTCTACAACAATGATGTGGTGACTTCTTTACTTCAGCATCTTTAATCAAATGGGCTCCTGTCACGTAGAAAGGCTTGGACACACTGAGATATGTAGTGATAGCTTTCTCTGTCCTCTGGATGGGAGAGGCAATGCAGTGATCTGGAAGACTCCAGGCTTGAGAACTTGGAAATCCAGACTCTAGGGAAATTGGAACAGCATAGCCTTTGGAATTGGACTCTGGGTAACTTACTCTCCATCTCTGATCCTATCTCTTCAACTATGTGTGAATATTAAGAGCTACCTTTTATTGTACACTTATGTTCCAGATATTATTCTGAGTGTCTTTCATATATTTTCTCATTAAATCTACACAAAAATCAATTTTATAGATGAGGAATTGTGCCATTTTACTAATGAAAATACAGATATAGAGGAGTTAAGTAACTTGGCCAAAAATCACACAACTAGGAAATGCTAGAGCCAAGGTTTAAACCCAGATGGGCTAGAAATAGGTTGGCTCTTAAATATTGCTCTGGATGCAGCTCGATCCCAACTATATCATTCAAACACATTTAGCCAATCTGCAAGGTGCACCCACTAGTAATCACTTGGTATAAAAGACACAGAGGAGCTTTCTAAGAAAAAAAAAAAAACATTCTAAGGGAAAAGTTATTGAAAAGATACGTTTGGCCCATTCACAAAACCTTGGGTGTCAAAGAGGGCAAGGGCTGTAAATACACTGTGGTAATTTGGTTCTCTCTCCCTAGCCAAGCCTTTCCTTGGGGACTTCAACATAATGTCACAGTGCCTAGAGACAGAAGAAATTCCTAATCATAATGCTGGGCTGTAAACACTACATAGGTGACCATAGTAGCAACAGTGAGAATTGTGAAGTACTCTCAGATAGCATCTTGGATGGTTAGGTGACCTCACTAAAGGGTGTTAAAGTAGTAAAGGAGAAAATCTGTAGGCCTCACAAAACTGAGGGATGGGGGAAGCAGCTACTTATTAATTGGTATGGAAGTACTTCAGCATTTGATGTGTATGTGAGTGTGTGGAGACTGTAGTGAAAAGGACATGAGCTTAGGAGTCCAAATGATGCAGTCAATAGAGGTAACCTCTAAGGGAGAACAACATGGTATTGGTGAGTAGAGAGTGGATCTAGGAGAGCTAATAAAGAATAACCAGCACAATTGGGGTTCAAACTCATTTCATCCTTGGACTCCTTATCTGCTTGGTATGAGATGGAGAAATAGAGGGAAGCTAGTTTCTGGGAAGTTTTAATGGGTCAAGGTTGAAAGTCATGCATATCACTTCCACACATCTCAGTTATATGACTATACCTAACTGCAAAGGAGGCTGGGAAATATAGAATATCTGTATGACCAGGAGGAAAAGGGAATGTTTTGTAAACAGCTAGCCAGTCTCTGCCATAGCACCATCCTTAACACTTTACCTATGCCATCTGGTGCCATCCTCCAATAACACTTTAAAGGTGATTACTATTATTTTCTCTATTTTACAGGTGATCAAACTGAGAAGGCATAGAGTCATATGCTCATCATCAGTCAGCTAGTACATGGAAAACTTGGGATTCAGATCTATTGAAATTCTGAAGAATAAGCTTTTTTATGTCTACAAAAAACTCAGGAATTTCAAAAATAATTAAACCTATAGATCAATTTGGGGGAGAAATGACATATTTACTATGTTGTCATCCAATCCATAAACACAGTGTGTCTATCCCCATTTATTTAGATTTTCTTGATTTTTTCACTATTTTGTAATTTTCATTATATATAACCTATACACGTTTTGTTAAGTGTATATCAAAGTATTTCATTTTATTTAGAGTGATGGTAAATGTTTTTAATTCTGGTTTATTACCCATTGTCATTTTTAGCACGTAGAAATGTCTTGATTTCTGTGTGTTGATCTTGTATCCTGAAACCTTGTTGAAATCACTTATTACTTTTATAGATTCATTGAGATTTCTACATAAAAAAATCATGCCATCTTTAAATAAGAACAGTTTTATTTCTACATTTCCAATCTTTATGCCTTTTATTTATTCTTCTTGCTTTATTTAAGTGGCCAGAATTCCAATTTATATGTTGGATTAGCGATAAGAGGGGGCACCTTTGTCTTGTTCCGAGCATAGGAGGAAGCTCTCAGTCTTTCACCATCAAATATGATGTTAGCTGTAGGATTTTGGAGATGATTTTTATCAAGTTCTAATTATTCCTATTCTTAATTTCTTGAGAGTTTTTGTCATGAATAGATGCTTTTCTGCATTAATTTATATCACCATATGATTTTTCTTCTTTAGCCTATTGATATGGTGGATTTCATTCATTGATTTTCAAAAATTGAACCAACATTGCATACCAGGAATGAATCCCATTTGGTCACATTGTTGGATGTGGTTTGCTAATATTTTGTTCTTCACTTTTGTATCTATGTAGTTTACTTTAAAAATATTGACATTTTTTTCTGGTTTTGGTATCAGAGTAATACTGTTCTCATAAAATAAGTTGGGAAGTGTTTTTCTCTTCTATTTTCTTGGAGAGAATATGTGCTTGTTTGATAATACAGTGAAAATATACATGTAAGGAAATTTATTTTTTGGAGTTTTTAAATTCTAAGTTCAACTTCTTTCAGTTATAAGACTATTGAGAAAACCTCTTTTATCTTGGTTGAGATTTGGTAGTTTGTAGTTTTCAAGGAACAGATCCATTTATTATAAGATGTCAAAGTTGAGTACTCCATTATTATCCTTTTAATGGCTGGAAGATCTGTTGCATTATTCCCTATTTCATTCCTAATGTTAATGTTTTGGTCTTCTCTCTTATTTTTGTCGGTTTTGTTAGAGGTTTAGAAATTTTACTGATTTTCTTTCAAAGGAACAACTTTTTGTATTATTGTTTTTTCCTATTGTTATGCTGCTTTCAATGATATTGATTTCTGCTCTTATCTTTGATATTTCCTTTATTCTGCTTATTTTGGGTTTAGTTTGATCTTTTTTCCCCCTAGTTTATTGAGTTAGGAACTTAAATTATTGCTTTGAGAGTTTACCTTGTTTATAAATGTAAGATTTAGATTTATGAATTTCACTCAGCACTACTTTAGGTTCATCAAACCTCTTAAATAATTTTATCAGATATTAATTTAGCCATTTCTTCTTTTTTATGATTAATATTTTGGGTATATTTTGTTTCTTCCTTTTATATTCAATTTCCCTATGTCTTTGCTTTCAAGTGTGTTTCCTTGAATAGCATGCAGTTGGGTCATATTTTTATCTACTCTGCTAGTTTCTGTCTTTTGGTTAGTGTACATAGTTTACATTATGGTTTACATTTACATTTAAGGGAATTATTGATGTAGTTGAGCTTTTTTACTGTTTCCTGTTTGTTTCCTCTATTTCTCATTCTTTTCTTGCCTGTGGATTACTTGAACAGTTTTTTTAGAAATCCATATTGATTGACTGATAGTGCTTTTTTATTTTTAGTGTTAATACTTTGTATAGTTTTTGCAGTTGTTGCTCTTTGTATTACCCTAAATCTTATCAGTCTATTGGTATTAACTAATATTAACATTTTATTACTATGTGCGAAGAGTAGAAATCTTCCTCACTGTAAATTATCATTGTGTCGAGTATCAGATAGTGTTATAGTTTTTTCTAGTCATCAAAAATGATTTAAAAACTCATGAGGCAAAGGATAATCTATTGTCTGTTCTCAAATTTCTCCTCTTTCTCTGTTGCTTCTTCTTTCTTGATGCTCTACAATTCTTTTTTCTTTTTAATGTTTCCTTATATTTGAAGAATTTCCTTTAGCCAATGTTTAAGGGTACATCTGCTAGTGGCAAATTCTTTTAGTTTTCCTTTGTCTGACTATGTTTTATTCCCCTTTTATTCCTGAAGGATTGTTTCACCAGATATAAAATTAATGATTGACGGGATTTTTTCTTTCCTCATTTAAAAATATTATGCCATTTCTCTCTGGCATCCATGATTTCAGCTGAGAAATCCATTTTTTTTTTATCTTGGCCTTTTTGTATAGTTATTGCCTCTTTTCTCTCTTGACTGCTTTAAAAGTGTTCGTTTTCTTTAGTTTTCAGAAGTTTAATTATGATGTTTCTTGTCATAAATTTCTTTGGGTTACTTCTGTTTGGGTTCTCTCATTATCTTGCATCTGTAGGTTTGTATCTTTAGTCAAATTTGAGAAGTTTTCAGCTGTTATTCCTTCTAATACTCTTTTAGTCCCACTCTGTTTTTCTTCCCTTTCTAGGACTCTAATGATACAAATGGTGCACCTTTTGTTATTATCCCACAGGTCCCCAAGGTTCTGTTCATTTGTTTTTCTGTCTATTTTATCTCTGTTATTAAGATTGAGTGCTTTCAATTGATCTTTCCTCAAGTTCACTAATTCCATCCTCTGCCATTTCCACTGTACTATTTAGCTCATAAAGCAATCATTTTGTTTCTATTTTTTTCAGTTCTAGAATTTTTATTTGATTCTTGAGCATGTCTGTCATTTTACTATTTATTTCCTGATTCATATTTTTTATTGAGATTTTTAAGTATTTTTTTCATGTTTTCAAGAGAATTAAAAAATTTCCTAGAGGGGTGGGATAGGGAGGGTGGGAGGCAGATGCAAGAGGAAGGAGATATGGGGATATATGTATATGTATAGCTGATTCACTTTGTTATAAAGCAGAAACTAGCACACCATTGTAAAGCAATTATACTCCAATAAAGATGTTAATTTTTTTTCTTTTATGATGGCTGCTTTAAAATCTTTGATGTTTTGACATGGGATTCATTTTTATGTTGGCATCAGTTGGTTGTGTTTTCTCATTTATGTTGTGATTTTTCTTGGTTGTCATTTTGATGGGTGATTTTCAATCTGTATCCTGGACATTTTGTCTATTATTTTAGGGGACCCTTGATCTTATTTAAACATTTTGTTTTAGCAGGCAGTCACCTTGTTTAGGTTCAGCATGTAGGTCCTGTTATACTTTTGTTGCTCTGGTTTTGAGCAGAACCTTTGTGGTGTTATTTTGGTGTTGATGGGATCTCTATTTGCTCTCTGCTGTTGCTGCCCAAATGATGGAACGTGTTTTCCCAGGCAGGGTAATTTGCTGTCTCTCTTTGGGAGCGGGGAGTTTCAGGATCATGAAGTTACAGGAACAAAGAATCTTCCTGGCCCTTAGACCCTTGTCTGGTGGGAAATCCCTGCCTGTGGGAGATGAATAGTTGTTCCCAGGCTAGGTGCTTATTGTGTCAGGGTCCCTTTTGCTAGTTCCACCTGGCTGCTCTGGTAAGGCCCATGGGGGAAAAGACCTTCTGGGAAAGGCTTTGCTTATGATTAGGGTGGGGTGGTGAGGGTCAGAGTTGGGGGGATGTTGTCAGTCCCCACCCCTCACCTCATCCTCAGGAGGTTTTGACATGTAATCTTAGTTAATAACCCCTGGACTGTGATCCCTGAGGCTCTCTCATCTGTGATTCTGTAAATTTTTGTGAGGAGAATCTTGACCCTCAAAAGGAGGCTCTGGGTAGTTAGAAGATTGACTTTGAAAGGAATCTCCTGTTTTCACTGTGCTTAGGAGCAAACAGGAGCACACAGGCTCATATGCGACAGAAGCTGTCACTCTATGATCTGTCCTGCAGACTGAGCAGGAGCCTACACAAACAACGAGACATAATGTTTAGACTGCTTTGAAGGCTAATGAGGTTTAATTGAGATTGAGGTTTGTAATTGTAATGAGGTTTAATTGAGATTGAGGGATATGAAAGTGCTTTGTGAATGCTCACAGCTCAAGAAGTGCAAATTATGAAACAAGAATATTAAATTCTATATTTCAGAATGGTTTTGAGAATGAAACTGAATCATACAAAAGTTCTTGGCATGAATTGGAATCATGCAGATGGCATGACTGTGGTGTGAGCACATATCACACAATTGTTAAGTAGCCCCAGTTGTGTACTATGCATTTACACATCAATTAGTAAAGTCCTCAGATTTCAGGATCCTAAAATGTCTCTGGGTATATTCCCTCAGAATGCCAAATGGTTACTCCATAGTCATAAATTTGCCCATTGAATAAAGAATCAGAGCCATGGAAGTTCAATGAATTTATGAAATGTTCCTGAAGTAGCTATGGACAAAATTAGAATGGTTTTGTAAATTAAACCGGAATATGTAAAATTTGGGGACCATTGCATCGTTTCCCCATTTGGTGCCCATACCAGCCCCTTTGTTTCTGTTTTGTTTTTATAACAGAGAGGTTCTTCCCCACACACTCTCCACCTCAATCTCTATGACATTTTCTAATAGACACATTTAAAAAAATAAACATATACATTCAGTTGTTTTCCTCTTGTTCTTTAAGGCAGGAGATTTAAACTAGAGTACATCGTAAAACACAATTTTTTGTAAATCAATATTTTTCTAAGGAGCAGGAAGACCATAGCTTTTGACCAACTCTCAAATGGGTCTGTGATCTAGAAGGTTTAGGAACTACCAGTTTTAAGATTACTTAAAATTTTAAGATAACAATTTTACATCCTTCCATTCAGAGTTTTCAGACGTCTCTTAACTAATAACCAAGGTCACACAGCTAGGAAATGAAGCTCCTGAGGTTTGAATCTAAATTGAATGGGGTTAAATGAAGGTCAGAAACGATTCTTAGTCAAAAACGCAGGTCACTTTCACAAAACACTGTTCTGGAATGATGTGGTGGCAACTTGCCAGCTGCTGCCTCATACTAGCCCTTCCTAATCTAGGGAAAGGCCTGGGCAGCCCCAGGTTTCCCAGAATGCTTATCATAATTTTATCTTTCTCAAATTGAAATGTTTTCCACAGCCTAAGTTATAGATCTCAGCATTTTCAAGAACATCATTAAGTCTATCCCCCCTGCCCACAGGATCATATAAAAGATTCATGTATCTATTGAAGTGTCAGATAACTTCCAAATTTTTCTCTGAAAGTAACCAACAAAATCAGATGTCCCTATTTTAAGTTGTTTTCCTATGAGTCCAGTACTTTCTCAGATTCTTAGAAAATCAGATCCTGAGGGGTCCTGAGCCAGAAGAGACCATTTTACAGGTAAAGATGGGAAGAGACTTATCCAGAGTCATTGAGTAAGTTAGCAGGAGGTAGATCAGAAACCACAATCTTCGGCTCCCAGTCAAATGCTCATCAATAGATGAGTGGCACAGCTTCTTACCAACTTTCCCTTTCTCCCCTGCCCCACTTTCCACCAACTCACCACCAACCTTTAACTTATGCCAGTTGCTGGTGTGGGGAAATGTATGAGAAAGGCAAAGGGAGAGGTAATAAGTACACAAGAATGGGCTAAGGAAAGAGTCATGCTCTGGCCAGTAGACTTTCTTGGGGTGCTAGACCTTTTTCTGTCTTCCAGGAACCCCTGGGACAGTCTGACCTCACTGTAACCAAGCTTAGCTTATTAGGGCATCAGATCATCATCTTGTGGGAGTGGAAGAGTACCGTCACTCCACCAAGCTGCCCATGAAAAGCCCTGGGGGCTAATACAGTGAGCAGGGGACTGAATAAGATTTCATAATAATTAGCAAAAATACCTACTATATGATAGACCATGTGAGAGGTACATTTAATATATTTAGCTCATCTATTTTTCTATATACCTTGGAAAATACATACTGTTAATATCTCAGTGAGAAAACTGAACTCCCAATTAATGATCTGACTTGCTCAAGGTTACACAGCCAGTAAATGCCAATGTTGGAACTAAAACCCAGAGAGCTGCCTGCAATAAGCATGCAGTTTCTCGATAATATTTAATTTTTTACTGTGTGACAGGCACTGTACTAGGCTTTTTGATGTAGTATTAAAATATTTGCAATAAACCTGTGAGTTATATATTGTTACTCTCATTTTACAGGGAAAGACATGGAGGTTCAGAGGGTAAATGTGACTTGCCTAAGATCCACATAGCTAGTAAATATTGTGCTGTCCAAAAAGTTCTTTCGGGTTTTCCATGTTATGGAAAAGCCCAAAAGAACTTTTTGGACAGCCCAATTGTTGATCAGGATTTTAAGCCAGATTTACGTGAATTTGAAGCTCATATCTTCCACCATGTTGCCTCTTTCAGAGATTTGGGAGCATGGTATAGAAAGGATGAATGAGGCTTTCAAAGGAGAGGCTCCTCTTGATGACTTTGGGGATAGCTTAAATCTTACATGCTCAATCTGTATTATAATTCTAGGAGTCAGGAACAAACTCAAGCAATAAAGTTGGGTGGCTGTGATGTCTGGATCCCAGAGTACTGATAAGTCATTCAGCCATACTCTACATTCTAGAAACACTTGGATACAATCATATTGGGCAAGTGAACAGATTGGGAAACTGAAGGAACTCCCACTGGGGTCAAACTGAACTGAAACCTCTTACGAATCTAAAGATCAGCTCCACCTTTAGAGCAGTATGCTGCATTGTGCTTCCAGGGGCTGCTACCCTGGAGTGAATTGTTATAAATAAGGACACTTGTTGCTGATTTTCTTCTACTTCTATTCAACTGATTCATTTCAGTCTGTAAAGCACTATCTATCACCTCAGCTTGTGTAGAAGTTTTCCAAATCAGATAAATGCCACCTGTGCTCTACCGCTCTTAGACTTAATCTTCAGAAGGGAGAGCTAAGGCCTTGCTGCTGGCCCATAGGTTTCCATATTTATGGTAAATCCGCCCTTAATTTTTACAGGAGCTTCTGGGTTTCAGTATAATCTTCCGTAAAATTATGGGTGATGAGTTTATGATCTCTTTAATAGCGTGGTGGCCTGGATTTGCACTTTGATGCCCCAGTAATTTATCATAGTGCCTGGCCCCAAATAGTTCTCAGATGTTAGGTAAATGAATAAAATCAACTTCACAAAGCACTTCTCTGTCTTTTGTCTAGTAGGCAGGGCAGGCAACACAGAAGCTAACGATTTGACCAAACCTCCAAATTCAGGTTATCTAACCCCAAACTTGATCCCTTCTAAGAATTTCCACCCAACCAGTCTTTCAAGCCTTGCTTGGACACCTACAGTTACAGGAACTCATGAGTAGACATCTCCTTACAAAGGTTTTCCTAGTGAAGAATGAACTCTTCCACTCTGTGGCTTCCACCTATGGGTTGTAGCTCCTTGGTAGCACACAGACAGTCTTTTCTGTCTGCTCTGTTACAAGGCCTGAGCTCCAGTTCATTCAATGACTCTACATAGAGCCTGGGACCTTGCCAACTCTTCACCCTACTGATCTCTCATCTGTACCCACTCTACTTTTTCTGTATCGTTTTTGAAGAGTGAGGGCCAGAGCTGGAAACAGAATACTTGTTGGACAATATAGAATAAAGAAGAATGTCACCTCCTCTGCTCTGAAAAATCTCTAATAATAAATAACTAACTATATACTATATACTAACTAAATAACTCTATTAATAAATCCTAAAATGAAATTTGTTTTTTAGGAAACCATTTCACCTTCTTTACCAGAGATCTACAAATTATAACATATGTGCCAAATATGGCCCACTGCCTATTTTCGTAAATAAGGTTATACTACAACACAACCATGCCCATTCATTTACTTATTATGTATGGCTGCTTTAATGCTCTAAGGGCAGAAATGAGTAGTTGCTACAAAGACCATATGCCTCACAACAACTAAAATATTTACTATATGACCCTTTAAAATTTTGTCAACCCCTATTCTTGATTTATACTGGGGTCCTCATACCAAGCTCATTGGTAAAAACAAAAATGAAAACATAAAATGAGACTCAGAGAGCTGAAATGAGTTGCCCAATTCACACCGCTCGAATATGACGAGAGATGGATTTTTAACCCAGGTTTCTTGGTTCACAGTCTGTGTTCCTTCACCTCATGGTTCCTTAAGTGTTCACCACCAACTACTTCAAGCTGGGACATGCTGTGGTGCTATGATTTTATGGTTTCTAGTTGCCCTAGTTGAGTTCTCACTATCAGCCAATGCTTGCCTAGATCAAAGCTGCTGGGCTCAGGTCAGTTCTTGTCAGTCATTCCCTTGTTCCATCCATGATTACCTTGCTGCTGAGGTCACAGTGTTCTTGGCCAGCGATCAGGATAGGATTTCTAGAGAATAAGCCATTCAGGACTCTTTGCCTACAGCGGTAAGGAAACCAGGCTGGCTGAACCTCAAGGCACAACAGGGCAAGGAGGGAGCCCCACACAATCTGTGTCGCAGTCCAGGAGAAGAACTATGGGCTGACTGATGGGGTCATCTCTCAGTCACCATCACTCATGTCCTTGACTCTAGAAATATTTCTAAGGAATAAAAAATGAGGACAGAGAGAGAGAGAGAGAGAGAGAGAGAGAGAGAGAGAGAGAGAGAGAGAGGGAGAATAAGAATGGATATATACCTGATCAGCAAGAACAAATTCCTTTGATTTATTCATTTCCTTATTAACTAATCCTGCTTTTTGTAGCTGAGCACATATTTAGAAAATTTTCTGGCTTCTAGCAGAGCTGGCATGGCTGACTAGACATTTCTCCCCATACTCTGATAGGACCTGGCTGGACCACAAGAAAGGGGCCCATCCATGGCCAGTTCTATATGGGCAGTCCTACTCCAGGATACACAGGCTAGTGGGGTGGGAGAGGGCAGTCAAAGCAACCAGTGTAGGTTGCTATGAAACCTTCCCTCATCCATGAGCCCCTCTCTCCAACCCCACAAAAGTCCACAGCAATGAAAATCAGGGATGAACAGGAATACTAGGAGCAAGGCATTACAGGTACCCATCTACAATCTAAACTGTAGTACCAAAAAATACCAGAACTCAAGAGGCCTTTAGAGATCATATTGTCCAACCATCTAATTTTACAAATTGGACAACTCATGCTGGAGAAGTGAAATGATCCACCTAAGGTCACACAGAGGTCAATTCACAAGCACAGAATCATTGGACTCTTCAAGCTGAAAGAGTCTGTAGATGTCATTTGTCAAACTTCTTCATTTTAAAGATGGGGAAACTGAGGCACAACCCCCAGGACAGAAATTCTGTCTGATTCATTTATGTATCTCCACACATAACAAAGTGCATTGCATAGAGCAAACACTCAAAAAATGTTTCTCGAAATAAAGAGGCATCAAATCTTAAGAAAGTATCTTTTACACTGTGTTTTGTCCACTTCTCATTTTATAGGTGAATAAATCAAGGCTCAAAGAGGGAAATGTTTTGCCCTATATCCAGAAAGAATTAGAGCTGAGACAAGAACTCAGTTATCCTAAGGTTAAGCAATGTGCCCAAGGTCCCACTCTTAATATATGACATTGCAAAATGAGCCCATTTTTTTCCCTTGCAGTATTTTAACATTTATGCCTTCATCTATTCCTCTCTTTCTTTTTTCCTTCCTGAAACATCTCCTGAGCATCTGTCATGCATGGGGGAATACAGTAATCATAAGATCCAGTTCCTGCAAACAAGTGTTTACAAAATGCACTCCAGTTGAGATCTGGAGGCAGGAGTGCTTAAATCAGAATGGAAGAACCATGGACAATTTCTCAGAGGGACAGACATTTGAACTGGTGGGATTATAGGAGCTTACAAAGAATATAAAGTGGGAAAGGACATGTCTGGTAGAAATAATAGCGGGTAAAAAGGCATGATGTATTTGGAGAATATTGAATAGTAAAGCCAGACTGCCACATAGGATACCTTGGGCAAGGGTGGAAGAAGCTTTCAAGGGGAAATAAAAATGAGAAAACCAGATTATAAGAGCCTTGAATGACAGGATAAGGAGCATAGCATTTAGTCTGAAGATCAGTAGGAAAAATTGTGAAACAGGTGATGAATGTAGTCAGTTTTGTGGTATAAACTGACAATTATATAAGAGTAGAGACATCTCTTATCTCTGTCATAAGATAGATTTGACTCTATTTTTGTTTACTCTTCCCCAATGGTTGGTCCATAGGGAGCTTAGTAGGCACTAAGTGTAAGATTCTCACTATGCTTTTCAGGACTTTTCTATCTTTAGGCCATGCAGAAACTTCTCTCCTCTTACACTGCCACCTCTGATTGTTTCTTTCTTTCTTTCTTTTTTTTTTGATGATAAGGAATGTTTATTTTTAAAGTCAAAATTTTTGTTTCATATTTTTTAACACCTTTATTGGAGGATAATTCCTTTACAATGGTGTGTTAGTTTCTGCTTTATAACAAAGTGAATCAGTTATACATATATATATGTTCCCATATCTCTTCCCTCTTGCATCTCCTTTCCTCCCACCCTCCCTAACCCACACCTCTAGGTGGTCACAAAGCACAGAGCTGATCTCCCTGTGCTATGTGGCTGCTTCCCACTAGCTATCTATTTTACGTTTTGTAGTATATATATGTCCATGCCACTCTCTCACTTTGTCACAGCTTACCCTTCCCCGTCCCATATCCTCAAGTCCATTCTCTAGTAGGTCTGTGTCTTTATTCCCGTCTTACCTCTAGGTTCTTCATGACCTTTTTCCTTTCCTTTAGATTCCATATATATGTGTTAGCATATGGTATTTGTTTTTATCTTTCTGACTTACTTCACTTTGTATGACAGACTCTAGGTCCATCCACCTCACTACAAAAAACTCAGTTTTGTTTCTTTCTATGGCTGAGTAATATTCCATTGTATATATGTGCCACATGTTATTTATCCATTCATCCAATGATGGATTGTTTCTTCTTATCAGATTCAAAGCTCTGGGGCAGTGCAACGTGCTACATGAAATGTGAACTGGAAAGGAAAAGACCCAGATTCTGATGCTTTTTCAGTAGTTTTAGATGTGGCCATGCATGTACATATGCAAAGAAAAATTTGGCAGAGGGTAAAGTCAGGGATAATGGAGAATAATGGATGAGAAAGTTTCTCTCAAAGAAGAGAACGTGTGTCTACCCAAGAAAGTAACTCCACTATCAGAGCAGGGAGTCTTTGTAACTCCTGCCCAGCAAGATTCAGTTATTGTTATAGACCAGTGTCTGTTGTGCATTTTTTTAACATCTTTATTGGGGTATAATTGCTTTACAATGGTGTGTTAGTTTCTGCTTTATAACAAAGTTAATCAGTTATACATATACATATCTTCCCATATCTCTTCCCTCTTGTGTCTCCCTCCCTATCCCACCCCTCTAAGTGGTCACAAACCACCGAGCTGATCTCCCTGTGCTATGTGGCTGCTTCCCACTAGCTATCTATTTTACGTTTGGTAGTGTATATATGTTGTGCATTTTTCACACTTTATTTTCCTAAAGAGTTTTTAGGAAACAATAATATTTTTATTTTGTTGTTTTAGGGTATGGACAAGGGACGGATAACATATCTTTTTGTTTATAGTTATACTGGATCATGGGAAACCATATCTGGGGTTGAAGGGGATGACTGCAAGTTACCCAAAGATTGTGGACTTTGTGCTAGATGCAGTAACTCGATGGAACTTTGGCTTGTCTCTTTTGGAGAGGAATTGAATATATTCTATGTGGGTTGAGAAGTGTATGTGAGTCGGCAGACTGTGGCAGAGTCTGCTGGTTGTCCAACAATCTCCATTTCCCCCTTTTTCCTCTAAGGAAAAAGAGCTTAAAATTTAGATGGGCACATAGCCACACACTGAGAGACTATATTTCATAGTGTTCCTTGGAAATTATTATCTCTGTTTTCAAAAGAAAGAACAGAGGCTCTGAGAGGTTAGGTAGTTTAACAAAAGTAAACTGCTTTAAACTGTTAAGTGGCTGAGTTGGGATCCAAGTGAAGAGTTGTCTCATTGCTGCCTTTATTCTCCTCAGGTTTTATTCACAATCATAGGCTAGTTTGGTGGACTGAGGGGATGAAGTATGTGGAATTAATCTAAGACTGAAAGGGATTTATCATTTGTGATAACCATAATATTTCTTCCAAGACCAGATTGCTTAACTGCTTTCTTTCCAGATTGTGATTCTCAGTTACTTGCTATGAATCTCAGAACGAAAGGGCTTTCAAAGCGTATTTAATTGTTTCTGTATAGATGGGAATTCTGAGGTCTAGAGAGGAGAAATGATTTGCCCAAAGTCAAAAGGCAGTTTTGGTAGACTAAGGACTACAGTAACGTCTGATTCCCAGCGTGGTGCTCTTTATCCTCCAGTTTAGTTGCCACTCTTGGTGTTGTTAGAACTGGAAATAACTTCAAACCACTGAGTTCAGCATTCCCCAAACTGTGTTATATAGACTTGATAGGTGTCATATAACAAAAAAGTTCTTCACTCAGATAAATTTTTGAAATTCTGGGTTAAACAAGCATCTAGACAAAATTAAATAGGTTTTCTTTCTGGTTCTGCTATGTTGCCATAGTCAAGTAGCTTAATCTCTCTGTGCTCTGTTTCCTCAATACTAAAATGGGGAAAATGAAAGTATTTACTTTGCTTAGTTGCTGATAGTATTATATGAGTTAATATTTTCAAATTTCTTTGTCAATTAAAAAATAGTTATCATGCATAAATAAATCACAATATTTTTATACAATGGAATGCTACATGACGATGAAGATGAACAAGTACTGGTGTACTCAATAACATGGATGAATAACACACATAATGTGTGTAAATGAAGCCAGACACAAAAGAGTACAAATTGTGTGATTCCATTTGTGAAAACTTTAAAAACAGAAAAAGAAATCTAATTTATAGTGATAGAAGTTGTGATATTGGTCACCTCTGAGAATGTGTAGAGGTTATTACTAGAAAGATGCTCAAACAGGGCTTTCAGGATGTTAGTAATGCTGTTTCTTGATATAGGTTCTGATTTTATGAATGTGTTCACTCTGTGAACATTTTTTTTTTTGAAGTACGCGGTCCTCTCATTGTTTTGGCCTCTCCCATTGTGGAGCACAGGCTCCGGACACGCAGGCTCAGTGGCCATGGCTCACGGGCCTAGCTGCTCCACGGCATGTGGTATCTTCCCAGACCGGGGCACGACCCCGTGTCCCCTGCATTGGCAGGCAGACTCTCAACCACTGTGCCACCAGGGAAGCCCCTTTGTGAACATTTTAAAGCTATACTATCATGGTTTGTGCTTGCTCTTCCAATTTCTTCAGGTATTTTTCTAAAATGCACGAAGGTATCCATGGCTAGTCTCTCTAAAATTGCAACCTTATCCCATGTACACAAGTCCTATTTCACTTAACTTTATAGTATATATCATTAACTACTATATATTTAACTTTTTATATTTTGGGGTTATGTTTCCCCCTACAGAATGTAAGCTCTGTGATGATGTTGCTACTGAGTTCACTATTTTAGAACTCAGAACTCCATAGAGTCTGACACATGGTAGGTGACTGGTAATTATTTGTCAAATGAATGAATGAATGATTGAATAAATTGGATACCTGATGGAACTGGTGAAGATAATCAGACATGAGATGAAGCAGTTGGAAAAATCATCCTAAGCAGCAGGAACAACATTTACAATGTCCCACAGATCAAAGAGAAATTTTGGTGAGCTACAGATTGTTCAGAATGGCTAGAGTATATTAATGTAAAAACAAGAGAGGAGAGAAATGAAACAGGAGCTAAATCTTGAAGGGTTCTGTAGACCACAAAAAGGATCATAGACCTAATCCTAAAGGCAATGCTGAGCCAGTGAATAGTTGTAAGTAGGGGAGAGGCAAGGTGAGGTTAACCCTTAGCAATACCTTTAAGCCCTTGAGTGGTTTATGCCCTTAATAAATGAGAACACTGATTTCTAATAGCCATATGAATAACAAAATTGTTGTGATTGGAAAATAAGTCTAGACTCAGTTTCATCTGTTAAAGAGAAACAATGAAAATACCTACCTCATGTAGTTGTCACAAGTTTTAAATTAAGAAAATCTCCTAGTTCAAATATAAGGCATATATTAGGTGTTTAATAAATGATTGTTGACCAAGAAGCTCTTCTCCCCAGTTTTCTTTTGGAGAAACAGTACATTGCCACAAGTGGAAGAAACTCGAGTTTCTGAGTCATACATAGCTGGACTCCAATTTCATCTCTGTTATTCCCTCACTGTGTGGCTTTTGGAAGCTACATACTTTTGACTCTCAGCTTTCTCCTTTTTACGAAAGTGATAGAAACACCTGACTACTCCCAGCTAAGGGGCTGAAGTCACAATTTTCTTATGCTACATTGAGTTGCTGGGCTGGGGTGCAGCACTGACAGGAACTTGATGATGGAAATTAAGACATGAACAAGGAAGAGGTAAAGACACATGCAGTCTGACAGTCTTGGTAAAAGCCTCTGCCTGTTAATATCTCAACCCAGCCACTATTTACATTTTAGCATCACTCTCCCAAAACTACAGCATCAAAAGGTAGAAAACATGAGGTTCTCAAAATGGTTCATTTGATATTTGTCTTTCTTATAAAAATAGGGTACAAATAAACTTATTTACAAAACATAAGTAGAATCATGGATGTAGAAAACAAACTTATGGTTACCAGGGGATAAGGGGGAAGGAATAAACTGGGAGATTGGGATTGACATATATACACTATTATTTATAAAATAGATAACTAATAAGGACCTACTCTATGGTGCAGGAAACTCTACTCAGTACTCAGTAATGGCCTATATGGAGAAAGAATCTAACAACAAAAGAGTCGATATTTGTATATATATAATTGATTCACTTTGTTGTACACCTGAAACTAAAACAACATTGTAAGTCAACTATATTCCAAAAAAAGTTTTTTAATTAAAAATAAAAAATGAAAACCATGAGAACATTTCTAAAAACAGAAAAAAGTAAAAATGGTTCACTTGTAAAAAAAATTCCCAGTGTTAACCATAACAAATGATACAGTATTGGATTTAATTTCACCCACAAATCAGTAGTGGTAAAGCCTAGATACTCACTCATCATGATCTAAGGGGTTTTTAAAAGCATAATTATTTGGATCTCACCCCCAGAAATGCTGAATTAGTTGATCTGGAATGAGTCAAATGTCATATAGGGTGAAAAATACATGTTTAAAGACCTGTGTTGGACCAGACTTGAACTCACTGAAACTTTACAACACACTAGCAATGTAAGTATTATGTACCCCATTTTACAGAGGGAAATGAAGCTGAAATAACTAAAATAAGTTGTCCAATATCACACAGAGAGTAGGTGGCAGAGCCAGAATTCTAGCTTAAGTCTATCTGAGTTCAAGCCCTCCAGCTGCCTACCATAAACTCTGCAGGCCAGAAGGGACTGGCAGGACATATTTAAAGTGATGAAGGAGAATAACCTGCAACCAAGATTACTCTACCCAGTAAGGACCTCGTTCAGATTTGATGGAGAAATTACAACATTTACAGACAAGCAAAATCTCAGAGTTCAGCACCACCAAACCAGCTCGACAACAACTGCTAAAGGAACTTCTCTAGGCAAGAAACACAAGAGAAGGAAAAGACCTACAATAATGAACCCAAAACAATTAAGAAAATGGGAATAGGAACATACATATCGATAATTACCTTAAAGGTAAATGGACTAAATCCTCCCACGAAAAGAAACAGATTGGCTGATGGATACAAAAGCAAGACCCATATATTTGCTGTTTACAAGAGACCCACTTCAGACCTAGAGACACATACACACTGAAAGTAAGGGGATGGAAAAGATATTTCAGGCAAATGGAAAACAAAAGAAAGTTGGAGTCGAAATTCTCATATCAGACAAAATAGACTTTAAAATAAATACTATTAGAAGAGACAAAGAAGGACACTACATAATGACCAAGGCATTAAACCAAGAAGAAGATATAACAATTGTAAATATTTATGCACCCAATATAGGAGCACCTCAATACATAAGGCAAATATTAACAGCCATAAAAGGGGAAATTGACAGTAACACATTCATAGTAGGGGACTTTAACATGCCAATTTCACCAATGGAAAGATCATCCAAAATGAAAATAAATAAGAAAACACAAGCTTTAAATGATACATTAAACAAGATGGACTTAATTGATATTTATAGGACATTCCATCCAAAAACACCAGAATACACATTTTTCTCTAGTGCTCATGGAACATTCTCCAGGATAGATCATATCTTGGGTCACAAATCAAGCCTTGGTAAATTTAAGAAAACTGAAATTGTATCAAGTATCTTTTCCGACCACAACACTATGAGACTAGATATCAATTACAAGAAAAGATCTGTAAAAAATACAAACACATGGAGGATAAACAATACACTACTTAATAACGAAGTGATCACTGAAAAAATCAAAGAGGAAATCAGAAAATACCCAGAAACAAACAACAATGGAGACACAATGACTGAAAACATACAGGATGCAGCACAAGCAGTTCTAAGAGGGAAGTTTAAAGCACTAAAATCGTACCTTAAGAACAAGAAACATCTCAAATAAACAATCTAACCTTGCACCTAAAGCAATTAGTGAAAGAAGAAGAAAAAAACCTCAAAGGTAGCAGAAGGAAAGAAATCATAAAAATCAGATCAGAAATAAATGAAAAAGAAATGAAGGAAATGATAGCAAAGATCAATAAAACTAAAAGCTGGTTCTTTGAGAAGATAAACGAAATAGATAAACCAATAGCCAGAATAATCAAGAAAAAAAGGGAGAAGACTCAAATCAATAGAATTAGAACTGAAAAAGGAGAAGTAACAAATGACACTGCAGAAATACGAAAGATCATGAGAGATTACTACAAGCAACTCTATGCCAATAAAATGGACAACCTGGAAGAAATGGACACATTCTTAGAAATGCACAACCTGCCAAGACTGAATCAGGAAGAAGTAGAAAATATGAACAGACCAATCACAAGCACTGAAATTGAAACTGTGATTAAAAATCTTCCAACAAAAAACAGCCCAGGACCAGATGCCTTCACAGGCGAATTCTGTCAAACATTTAGAGAAGAGCTAACACCTATCCTTCTCAAACTCTTCCAAAATATAGCAGAGGGAGGAATACCCCCAAACTCATTCTACGAGGCCAGCATCACCCCGATATCAAAACCAGACAAAGATGTCACAGAGAAAGAAAACTACAGGCCAATATCACTGATGAACATAGATGCAAAAATCCTCAAAGAAATACTAGCAAACAGAATCTAACAGCACATTTGAAGGATCATACACCATGATCAAGTGAGGTTTATTCCAGGAATGCAAGGATTCTTCAAAATACACAAATCAATCAACGTGATACAGCATATTAACAAATTGAAGGAGAAAAACCATATGATCATCTCAATAGATGCAGAGAAAGCTTTCGACAAAACTCAACAACAATTTATGATAAAAACCCTGCAGAATGTAGGCATAGAGGGAACTTTCCTCAATATAATAAGGCCCATATATGACAAACCCACAGCCAACATTGTCCTCAGTGGTGAAAAAATGAAAGCATTTCCACCAAGTTCAGGAACAAGACAAAGTTGCCCATTCTCACCACTCTTGTTCAACATAGTTTCGGAAGTTTTAGCCACAGCAATCAGAGAAGGAAAGGAAATAAAAGGAATCAAAATCAGAAAAGAAGAAGTAAAGCTGTCACTGTTTGCAGGTGACATGATACTATACATAGAGAATCCTAAAGATGCTACCAGAAAACTACTAGAGCTAATCAATGAATTTGGTAAAGTAGCAGGATACAAAATTAATGCACAGAAATCTCTGTCATTCCTATACACTAATGATGAAAAATCTGAAAGTGAAATCAAGGAAATTCTCCCATTTACCATTGCAACAAAAAGAATAAAATATTAAGGAATAAACCTACCTAAGGAGACAAAAGACCTGTATGCAGAAAATTATAATACACTGATGAAAGAAATTAAAGATGATACAAATGGATGGAGAGATATAACATGTTCTTGGATTGGAAGAATCAACATTGTGAAAATGACTCTACTACCCAAAGCAATCTACAGATTCAATGCAATCCCTATCAAACTACCATTGGCATTTTTCACAGAAGTAGAACAAAAGATTTCACAATTTGTATGGAAACACAAAAGACCCCGAATAGCCAAAGGAATCTTGAGAACAAAAAACGGAGCTGGAGGAATCAGGCTCCCTGACTTCAGACTATACTACAAAGCTACAGTAATCAAGACAGTATGGTACTGGCACAAAAACAGAAAGGTAGATCAATGGAACAGGATTGAAAGCCCAGAGATAAACCCATGCACATATGGTCACCTTATGTTTGATAAAGGAGGCAGGAATGTACAGTAAAGGACCGCCTCTTCAATAAGTGGTGCTAGGAAAACTGGACAGGTACATGTAAAAGTATGAGACTAGATCACTCCCTAACACCATACACAAAAATAAACTCAAAGTGGATTAAAGACCTAAATGTAAGGCCAGAAACTATCAAACTCTTAGAGGAAAACATAGGCACAACACTCTATGACAGAACTCACAGCAGGATCCTTTTTGACCCACCTCCTAGAGAAATGGAAATAAAAACAAAAATAAACAAATGGGACATAATGAAACTTCAAAGCTTTTGCACAACAAAGGAAACCATAAACAAGACCAAAAGACAACTCTCAGAATGGGAGAAAATATTTGCAAATGAAGCAACTGACAAAGGATTAATCTCCAAAATTTATAAGCAGCTCATTCAGCTTAATAACAAAAAAACACCAAACAACCCAATCCAAAAATTGGCTGAAGACCTAAATAGACATTTCTCAAAGAAGATATACAGACTGCCAACAAACACATGAAAGAATGCTCAACATCACTAATCATTAGAGAAATGCAAATCAAAACTACAATGAGATATCATCTCACACCAATCAAAATGGCCATCATCAAAATATCTAGAAACAGTAAATGCTGGAGTGGGTGTGGAGAAAAGTGAACCCTCTTGCACTGTTGGTGGGAATGTAAATTGATATAGCCACTGTGGAGAACAGTATGGAGGTTTCTTAAAAAACTACAAATAGAACTACCATATGACCCAGCAATCCCACTCCTGGGCATATACCCTGAGAAAACTATAATTCAGAATAATCATGTACCAAAATGTTCATTGCAGCTCTATTGACCATAGCCAGGAGATGGAAACAACCTAAGTGTCCATCATTTGATGAATGGCTAAAGAAGATATGGCACATATATACAATGGAATATTACTCAGCCATAAAAAGAAACGAAATTGAGCTATTTGTAATGAGGTGGATAGACCTAGAGTCTGTCATATATAGTTAAGTAAGTCAGAAAGAGCGAGACAAATACCGAATCCTAACACATATATATGGAATTTAAGAAAAACAAATGTCATGAAGAACCTAGGGGTAAGACAGGAATAAAGACACAGACCTACTAGAGCATGGACTTGCGGATATGGGGAGGGGGTAGGGTAAGCTGTGACAAAACGAGAGAGAGGCATGGACATATATACACTATGAAATGTACGGGAGATAGCTAGTGGGAAGCAGCCGCACAGCACAGGGAGATCTGCTCGGTGCTTTGTGATCGCCTGGAGGGTTGGGATACAGAAGGTGGGAGGGAGGGAGATGCAAGAGGGAAGAGATATGGGTACATATGTGTATATATATATATATATATAACTGATTCATTTTGTTGTAAAACAGAAACTAACACACCATTGTAAAGCAATTATACTCCAATAAAGATGTTTAAAAAAAAAATCTTAGAAGCCTAGCCAGAGGAGGGTTTAGGGTTCAGGGAGAGCTACTTGAAGTGGACCTCATGAAATGAATAGGTATTCTCTGTCTTTCAAAGTCTCATAGGCAGGAATATAGCACAGTGGTTGAGAGCATATCTGTAAAACCAGTAATTGCCTTGGTTCACTTCTTAGTTCTGCCACTTTCTAATTACATGGGCAGGCTAATTAACCTGTCTCAGTCTTGTCAGCTATTAAAATGGCAATAATAATGATATCTATTGCACAGGGTTATGGTGAGGATTAAAAGACAGTATTCATAATGGAGTTAAAAGTGTGTGTAGTGTATAGAAAGAGAAATGTAAGTTCTTGGGAAACAACTAAAATTAGAAATACATATTCCAAAGTCACCTCGCACCCCTGCTGTTGCCACCTCTGAAGACATGGTTCTGATTAGTACAAGCAATGTAAAATGGAAGATATGCTACTTCAATACATAAAACCTCAATAAAACTTGTAATCTGGCAATGCAACCAAGAAAGTAATGGCACTTAAGCAGCCCTACACTTCCCAAATGGAAATGAGTAGACAGCAAAGTTGGAAGAGCAGCTCTGCATGAGAGAGAAGGAAGAAAGCAGAAATACTGGGCTTGTAAAGATCAAAGCCTGACTCTGCCACTTGGATTAAATAATAAGCTTACTAGTATCATTTCTCCCAAAACCTTGGTTATCTAAGG
>NW_006797490.1:640148-647063 GCF_000442215.2 Lipotes vexillifer | reverse complement strand
GGGAAAGAGAAGTGGGATGAAAGGACTTAAACCACAATTGAAAAATATTTTTATTTTTTATAATAACAATTGACATTTATATAGAGTTTTACACGGTTACTTAGCATGTAATGAATACTCAGTAAATGAGAATTTTTTTGTGGCTGCTGTTAGTATTTCTTTATTACTCTTACAGATGGGGGAAAAATTTAAGGGACTTGTTCAAGGCCATATAATATAAGCAATGAATTGGGGAGCAAGGGCTGGAAGCCAGGGCTTCTGCCTGACTCCAAAACTTATTTTCACCATACCAGTTTCTTATGGTATTTTAAAAGGTACTGAAGCAAGCCAAATGTGTAACTAATATTCCCCAAATTGTACACTACAATTGTATACTACAAGATTTTCACAGATATTCTGTAAGAAACAAAATGCTTCCTTGGCCAAATAAGCTTGTAAGTACTGTGTTAAACATTAAACATATTTCTTTTTTATTCTTCTTTTTTATTTTTTATTTTGGCTGCATTGGGTCTTCTTTGCTGTTCGCAGCCTTTCCCTAGTTGCAGCGATCAGGGGCTACTCTTTGTTGTGATGCACGGGCTTCTCATTGCAGTGACTTCTCTTGTTGCATTGCATGGGCTCTAGGCGCGCGGCCTTCATTAGTTGTGTCTCACAGGCTCTAGAGTGCAGGCTCAGTAGTTGTGGCGCACAGGCTTAGTTGATTCATGGCACGTGGGATCTTCCAGGACCAGGACTCCAACCCATGTCCCCTGCATTGGCAGGTGGATTCTCAACCACTGTACCACCAGGGAAGTCCTAAACACATTTCTTTATGAAAATACTCCTCAGAGCTGTTTAAATGTGTTGGTTTTTATGAGTCACAACAGAAGGACTAGAAAATTCAGGCTTTTCCAAACATATTTGACTATAAAATCTTCTGTTCTATAATACATTTTTTGATACTTTTCAGAATTCTAGTATTCTACTGAATGCAATTTGGGAAACACTGCTCCAAAGATGCCTTGAGATTTGCTAAGGGAAATTTTACCAGGTTTTTCAAGTGAATACTCTCACTCCTCAACTGGTAGGCACTATGGAGATGGGCAGGGGGGGAGTGTCAGAAGTTTCAGTATTACACAGGATTTGCAATAAAGAAAGGTCAATCATGTTCAAAAGCCTTTGGTGATTCCAAAAGCTGGATCACCAGAGCCAGGAAAGGGTGATCAGGAAATAAGGCCAAGTCAAAACAAGTTAGGAATCCAAAATCCAGGGTAATCATGGGTAGTAGAGTTTAGTGAGAGGTCCAGACCCAGGGATGGGTCAGGAATGTTTTCAGAGCCAGCACAAACCAACTTTATCTAATTGTTTTAAATTTAGTTTTACAGTCAAGTTCCATAGGAGCACAACTGACCCCACTGAGAGGGGTACCTCGGATTAAATGGATTTTGGCATTTGAGGTCTCTATTGGGGAAGATTCCAGAAGCCTTTGATTGATGGGTGATATAAGAACAAAAAGTGAGAAAACTGGGCAAATGGAATTATGAAGCATCCTTGTATAATATCAATAACATATGAAATGCAAAAGACACAATAAGTGTACCAGCAATCCTGTACCCACCTAACAGGGAAGATAAGTTTTTGGCTCTAGATAACACAGGGAGCAACTGAAACTTCTTCAGCTTCTGTTGAGGCTTGTGTAGACCCGAATCGCTTCTTACCTGGACTCCTAATTAATTTCCTTGGTGTCTACTTACATGCCACAAATGCATGCACTACACTTCTACCAGAGTATGTTTGCCCATCATAACTTTCACTATATTATTTTCCTGTTTAGGAGTCTCATCATTGCTCTCTGGGTTGCCTGGCATGTCTTTCGAGTATCTTCTTTATCCTGACCTTGAGAGACCCCAGGTCTCTTCTTACTTCATCATACTGTAGCTTTTAACTCTAGTATTTCTATTTGATTTGTGCCTTTGCTTAGGTTCTCCTAATGCCTGTGGTGCCCCTAACTCACCCTACACTGAACCACGTCCTTTGTGAATTGGTACATTCTGTTCATCCTTCAAGTGGTCTCCATGTCCTTCCTGAAATATTCACTCACCACTCTTGTTTCTTCTACCACTTCTGGGCTGGGTTCTCCCAAATGTGGTCCCATATTACTCTGTGCTTATATTCATCTTTGCACTTATCACATTGTATGGAACATTTTTCTCTGTGTACCTGTTTCATTCATTACAGTGTCTTATTCACTAGACTGAGAGTAGGGACATAGGTGGATGGTTCAAGCCAGTAGGAAAACTTTCACCTGCTCATCTCTATTGGCACCAGCATCTACCATCTCCTAGCCTACCATCACTTTGCATTAATTTAGTCAATGCACTGTGCATCTCAGAGACTATGAACTTTCTCTTTTTCAGAGGAAGAGAGGATGATGAATTTTATATCAAGAAGTAGGACACTGTGTTTATAAGAATTCCAAGGAGGGTAAGGAAAGGTAGACTGGCCTAGCAAGGCTGTTCCCAGAGAGAGGAACAATCAGAGAGAAAGTGATAGGAGTAGAGTTCCCAGGAGGCTGCGTCTGGTGGAGAAGGTCGCATTTCAGACTTTTGCCAGCAAAGGGCCAAACCAAAACAACATGCATGGGGCTGGAGTAGAGAGAAGAGTTAATTTCAGGGACACATTCTCATATATATTAAGACATAAATACAGAGTATTTTAAGACATCCACATATATATCAATATATTCTATACTTATATAAATATGTATAAAATATGTATACTTATATAAAGACTAAGATATTCTGATATAAATATGCCTGTTTAAGAAATATTCTCCATTTCTGGGGGGAAAATCCACCATTTGATTTTAGTTTATCTGGAAAATGACTGCCTATTTTTGAAGTACACCCTAAGTGACATCAAAGAGAATTTCAAGCACATGATGAACCTATATTGTAAGGTAGATCATCCTGAACATATTCTCCAAATTTGACGAAAATACGGCTAACAGTATTTCCCCAAATAAATATAAAATTTTCTTTTGATTTATATAGATTTAATATTCACAAAGCCTTATAAAATACTTTAAACTTCTGTTTTTTACACATGAAGGAACTCAGACTCAGACTCAGATTGGTGAAAAGACAGAACTTGAGCCCTGGTATGTTTTAATTCTGTATCCATGGTCTTTCAATGCCATCATGCTGTATTTTCAAACATGTTTGTCAAATTTTGTCTTGTACATCACAGTATTTCCATGGAGTGTTTTTCAAAGCTTAGCCACTTGAAAATCTTTTTTTTTAATTGAAGTATATTTGATTTACAATACTATATTAGATTCAGGTGTATAACATAATGATTCAATATCTTTTATAGATTTTACTCCATTTGCAGTTATTATAAAATATTAGCTATATTCCTTGTGCTGTACAATATATCCTTGTAGGTTATTTATTTTATACATCATAGTTTGTACCACATAATCCCCTACCCCTTATTGTGCCCCTTCCCCCTTTCCCTCTCCCCACTAGTAACCACTAATTTGTTCTCTATATCTGTGCATCTGTTTCTGTTCTGTTACATTCACTCATTTGTTTTATTTCTTAGATTCCACATATACATGATAATATTCATTATGTGTCTTTCTCTGACTTATTTCAGTAAGCATAATACCCTCCAGGTTCATCCATGTTGTTTCAAATGGCAAATTTTCATTTTTTTAATAGGTAATATTCCACTCTCCTTCTTCCCTCCTTCCCTCCCTCCCTCCCTCCCTCCCTCTCTCTTTCTCTCTCTCTCTGTAGACAGAGAGACAGACCGCAGCCTCTTTATCCATTCTTCTGTTGATGGACACACGTTGCTTCCATATCTTTGCTATTATAAATAGTGATGTGATGGACATTGGGGTGCATGTATCATATAAAATTAGTGTTTTCATTTTCTTCGAATACATACCGAGGAGTGGAATTGCTTGAACGTATAGCATATACATTTTCAGTATTTTTGAGGAAACTCCATACTGTTTTCCACAGTGGTTACACCAGTTTACATTGCCCTGTACAAGGGTGCCCTTTTCTCTGCATCCTCACCAACATTTGTTATTTGTAGATTTTTGATGATAGCTATTTGGACAGATATGAGGTGGTATCTCATTGTGTTTTTTTTTTCTTTTTACTTCAAAATTGTATTTATTTTTTAAATTTATTTTTATTGAAGTATAGTTGATTTACAATATTATGTTAGTTTTGGGAGTACAGCATAGTGATTCAGTATTTTTGCAGATTATACTCCATTATAAGTTAATATAAGTTAATATAGGATAGTGGTCATAATTCCCTGTGATGTACAGTACATCCTTCTTGCTTACTTATTTTATAAATAGCTGTTTGTGTATATGTTTGTTAATCATATACCCCATCTCACCCATCCACCTTGCCCACAAGGGTAGCAACTAGTTTATTCTCTATGTCCGTGAGTCTGTTTCTGTTTTGTTATATACATTCACTTGTTTTCTTTTTAGATGCCACATATAAGTGATATCATACAGTATTTGAATTTATCTATCTGACTTATTTCACTAAGCATAACATTCTCTAGACCTATCCACATTGCTGCAAATGTCAGTATTTCATTCTTCTTTTTATGGCTGAGTAATATCCTATCATATACAGAGGGCTCTGTGCACACGGGGGTTGGGGACTGACCATCCCGTCACTGGCTACTCCCATTCACCCTGGCTTTTTGCAGCGCCACCCCCACCACACCCATGGTTAGACCCATGAATCTCCCAGAGCTGTGATAGGGTGAGGGTGGGGAAGCATTTGTTATTAGATGGCTGTTGTTTTGCAGCCAATTGAAAATGTATATTTTTGTCCAAAAAGTTTGTTCTGGTTTTTCTATTACATCTTACAGAAAAACATGGACAAACTTTTTGGACAACCACCTATCTATCTATCGATCTATCTCTCTACCTATCTATCATCTATCTATATTTGCCACATCTTCATAATCCATTTGTTTGTTGATGGACACTAGAGTTGATTCCATATCTTTGTTATTGTAAATAGTGCTGCTATGAACATTGGGGTGCATGTATCTTTTTGAATTAGCATTTTTGTTTTTTCCAGGTATATACCCAAGAGTAGAATTGCTGGAACATATAGTAGTTCTCTTTTAGTTTTTGGAGAACCTCAAGACTGTTTTCTATAGTGGCTGCACCAATTTACATTCCCACCAACAGTTTATAGTTGTTCCACTTTCTCCACATCCTCTCCAAATTACATGTGTAATTTGTAGACAATTTCATGATAGCCATCTTGGAAGGTTTGAGGTGATATCTCACTGTTGTTTTGATTTGCATTTCTCTAATAATTTAGGGATACTGAGCATCTTTTCACAGGCCTGTTACTCATCTATATGTCTTCACTGCAAAAATGTCTATTCAGATCTTCTGCCCATTTTTGGAGTGGGTTGTTTGATTTTTTGATATTGAGTTAGATGAACAGTTTGTATATTTTGTATGTTTACCTCTTGTAAGTTGCATCATTTGTAAATATTTTCTCCCATTTCATAGACTGTGTTTTGGGGGTTTTTTTGGTTTCCTTTGCTGTGCAAAAGTTTAAAAGTTTAATTAGGGATGATTTGTTTATTTTTGCTTTTATTCCCTTTGCCTTAGGAGACAGATCCAAGAAAATATTGCTGTGGTTTGTATCAAAGTGTGTTCTGCCTATGTTCTCCACTAGGAGTTTCAATGGTTTTAAGTTTTTAAACCATTTTGAGTTTACTTTTTTTTTTAAAGAATTTTAGAAATTTCATGTAATGTCTGAAACACTTATATTAACATATTTCCATACAAATAACCCAAAGGAAATTTAGTATTAGTTGTTTTGTTTATTTGTTTGTACTGCAGCTTCTTATCAGTCATCAATTTTATACACATCAGTGTATACATGTCAATCCCAATCGCCCAATTCAGCACACCACCATCCCCGTACCACTGCAGTTTTCTACCCTTGGTGTCCATACGTCTGTTCTCTACATCTGTGTCTCAACTTCTGCCCTGCAAACCGGCTAATCTGTACCATTTTTCTAGGTTCCACATACATGTGTTACTATACGATATCTGTTCTTCTCTTTCTGACTTACTTCACTCTGTATGACAGTCTCTAGATCTGTCCACATCTCAATAAATGACTCAATTTCCTTCCTTTTTATGGCTGAGTAATTTTCCATTGTATATATGTACCACATCATCTTTATCCATTCATCTGTTGATGGGAATTTAGGCTGCTTCCAAGACCTGGCTATTGTAAATAGTGCTGCAATGAACATTGAGGTGCATGTGTCTTTTTGAATTATGGTTTTCTCTGGGTATATGCCCAGTAGTGGGATTTCTAGATCATATGGTAATTCTATTTTTAGATTTTTAAGGAACCTCCATATTGTTCTCCACAGTGGCTGTATCAATTAACATTCCCACCAACAGTGCAAGGGGCTCCCTTTTATCCAAACCCTCTCCAGCATTCATTGGTTGTAGATTTTCTGATGATGCCCATTTTAACTGGTGTGAGGTGATACCTCATTGTAGTTTTGATTTGCATTTCTCTAATAATTAGTGATGTTGAGCATCTTTTCATATGCTTCTTGGCCATCTGTATGTCTTCTTTGGAGAAATGTCTATTTAGGTCTTCTGCCCATTTTTGGATTGGGTTGTTTGTTTCTTTAATGTTGAGTTGCATGAGCTGTTTATATATTTTGGAGATTAATCCTTTGTGTTGATTCATTTGCAAATATTTTCTCCCATTCTGAGGGTTGTCTTTTCATCTTGTTAATGGTTTCCTTTGCTGTGTAAAAGCTTTTAAGTTTCATTATGTCCCATTTGTTTATTTTTGTTTTTAGTTCCATTACTCTAGGAGGTGGATCAAAAGATCCTGCGCT
>NW_006797490.1:608547-639963 GCF_000442215.2 Lipotes vexillifer | reverse complement strand
TTACTCTAGGAGGTGGATCAAAAAAGATCTTGTTGTGATTTATGTCAAAGAGTGTTCTTCCTATGTTTTCCTCTAAGGGTTTTACAGTGTCTGGTCTTACATTTAGGTGTCGAATCCATTTTGACTTTATTTTTTGTATGGTGTTAGGGAGTATTCTAATTTCATTCTTTTACATGTAGCTGTCCAGTTTTCCCAACACCACTTATTGAAGAGACTGTCTTTTCTCCATTGAATATCTTTACCTCATTTGTCATAGATTAGTTGATCATAGGTGCGTGGGTTTATCTCTGGACTTTTTATTTTGTTCCATTGATCTATGTTTCTGTTTTTGTGCCAATACCATATTGTCTTGATTACTGTAGCTTTGTAGTATCATCTGAAGTCAGCAAGTCTGATTCCTACAGCTCCACTATTTTCCCCGCAAGACTGCTTTGGCTACTCAGGGTCTTTTATGTCTCCATACAAATTTTAAGATGATTTGTACTAGTTCCGTAAAAAATGCCATTGGTAATTTGATAGGGATTGCATTGAATCTGTAGATTGCTTTGCATAGTATAGTCATTTTCACAATATTGATTCTTCCAATCCAAGAACATGGTATATCTCTCCATCTGTTGGTATCATCTTTAATTTCTTTCATCAGAGTCATATTGCTTTCTGCATACAGGTCTTTTGTCTCCCTAGGTAGGTTTATTCCTAGGTATTTTATCCTTTTTGTTGCAATGGTAAATGGTAGTGTTTCCAAAATTTCTCTTTCAGATTTTTCATCATTAGTGTATAGGAATGCAAGAGATTTCTGTGAATTAATTTTGTATCCTGCTACTTTACCAAATTCATTGACTAGCTCTAGTAGTTTTCTGGTGGCATTTTAAGGACTATCTATGTACAGTATTATGTCATCTACAGACAGTGACAGTTTTATTTCTTCTTTTCCAAATTGTATTCCTTTTATGTATTTTTCTTCTCTGATTGCCATGGCTAGGACATCCAAAACTATGTTGAATAATAGTGGAGAGAGTGGAAATCCTTGTCTTGTTCCTGATATTAGAGGAAATGCTTTCAGGTTTTCACCATTGAGAATGATGTTTGCTGTGGGTTTGTCATATATGGCCTTTATTATGTTGAGGTAGGTTCCCTCTATGCCCACTTTCTGGAGCGTTTTTATCATAAATGGGTGTTGAATTTTTTCAAAAGCTTTTTCGGCATCTATTGAGATGATCATATGGTTTTTATGCTTCAATTTGTTAATATGGTGTGTCACATTGATTGATTTGTGTATATTGATGAATTCTTGCATCCCTGAGATAAATCTCATTTGATCATGTTGTATGATCCTTTTAACGTATGGTTGGATTCTGTTTGCTAGTATTTTGTTAAGTATGTTTGCATCTATATTCATCAGTGATATTTGTCTGCAATTTTCTTTTTTTGTAGTATCTTTGTCTGGTTTTGGTATTAGGGTGATGGTGGCCTCATCAAATGAGTTTGGTAGTGTTCCTTCCTCTGCAATTTTTTGGAAGAGTTTGAGAAGGATGGGTGTTAGCTCTTCTCTAAATGTTTGATAGAATTCACCTGTGAAGCCATCTGCTCCTGGACTTTTGTTTGTTGGAAAATTTTTAATCACAGTTTCAATTTCATTACTTGTGATTGGTCTGTTCATATTTTCTGTTTCTTCCCAGTTCTGTCTTGGGAGGTTATGCCTTTCTAAGAATTTGTACATTTCTTCCATGTTGTCCGTTTTATTGGCATAGAGTTGCTTGTAGAAGTCTTTTAAGATGCTTTGCATTTCTGCAGTGTCTGTTGTAAATTCTCCTTTTTTATTTCTAATTTTATTGATTTGAGTCTTTTCCCTCTTTTTCTTGATGATTCTGGCTAATGGTTTATCAATTTTATCTTCTCAAAGAACCAGCTTTTAGTTTTATTGATCTTTGCTCTTGTTTTCTTTGTTTCTATTTCATTTATTTCTGCTCGGATCTTTATGATTTCTTTCCTTCTGCTAACTTTGGGTTTTGTTTGTTCTTTTTCTCTAGTTCCTTTACGTGTAAGGTTAGATTGTTTACCTGAGAATTTTTTGTTTCTTGAGGTAGGCTTGTATAGCTAAAAACTTCCCTCTTAGAACTGCTTTTGCTGCATCTCATACATTTTGGATCATCATGTTTTCATTGTCATTTGTCTCTAGGTGTTTTATGATTTCCTCTTTGATTTCTTCAGTGACCTCTTGGTTATTTCATAATGTATTGTTTAGCCTCCATGTGTTTGTGTTTTTACATTGTTTTCCATGTAATACATATCTAATCTCATAGTGTTGTGGTCAGAAAAGATGCTTGATATGATTTCAATTTTCTTAAATTTACTGAGCCTTGATTTGTGCCCCAAGATGTGATCTATCCTGGAGAATGTTTCATACGCACTTGAGAAGAAAGTGTAATCTGCTGTTTTTGAATAGGAATGTCCTATAAATATCAATTAAATCTATCTTTTCTATTGTGTCATTTAAAGGTTCTGTTCCCTTATTTATTTTCATTTTGGACGATCTCTCCATTGGTGTAAGTGAGGTGTTAAAGTTCCCCACTATTATTGTGTTACTGTTGATTTCCTCTTTTATAGCTGTTAGCAGTTGCCTTATGCACTGTGGTGCTCCTATGTTTGGTGCATATATATTTATAATTATTCTGTCTTCTACCTGGATTGATCTCTTGATCATGATGTAGTGTCCTTCCTTGTCTCTTGTAACATTCTTTATTTTAAAGTCTATTTTATCTGATATGAGTATAGCTACTCCAGCTTTCTTTTGATTTCCATTTGCATGGAGTATCTTTTTCCATCCCCTCACTTTCAGTCTGTATGTGTCCCTAGGTCTGATGTAAGTGTCTTTTAGACAGTATATATATGGGTCTTGTTTTTGTACCCATTCAGCAAGCCTGTTTCTTTTGGTTGGAGCATTTAATCCATTCACGTTTAAGGTAATTATCTATATGTATGTTCCTATGACCATTTTCTTGACTGTTTTGGGTTTGTTTTTGTAGGTCATTTTCTTCTCTTGTGTTTCCCACTTAGAGAAGTTCCTTTAGCATTTGTTGTAGAGCTGGTTTGGTGGTGATGAATTCTCTTAGCTTTTGCTTGTTTGTAAAGCTTTTGATTTCTCCATCAAATCTAAATGAGACCCTTGCTGGGTAGAGTAATCTTGGTTGTAGGTTCTTCCCTTTCATCACTTTAAGTATATCATGCCACCCCCTTCTGGCTTGTAGAATTTCTGCTGAGAAATCCGCTGTTAACCTTATGGAAGTTCCCTTGTATCCTATTTGTCATTTTTCCCTTGCTGCTTTCAATAATTTTTCTTTGTCTTTAATTTTTGCCAATTTGGTTGCTATGTATCTCGGCGTGTTTCTCCTTGGGTTTTTCCTGTATGGGACTCTCAGCACTTCCTGGACTAGGGAGGCTATTTACTTTCCCATGTTAGGGAAGTTTTCAACTATAATCTCTTCAAATATTTTCTCTGGTCCTTTCTCTCTCTCTTCTCCTTCTGGGACCCCTACAATGCGAATGTTGTTGCATTTAATGTTGTCCCAGAGTTCTCTTAGGCTGTCTTCATTTCTTTTCATTCTTTTTTCTTTATTCTGTTCCACAGCAGTGAATTCCACCATTCTGTCTTCCAGGTCACTTGTCCATTCTTCTGCCTCAGTTTTTCTGTTATTGATTCCTTCTAGTGTAGTTTTCCTTTCAGTTATTGTATTGTTCATCTCTGTTTGTTTGTTCTTTAATTCTTCTAGGTGTTTGTTAAACATTTCTTGCATCTTCTTGATCTTTGCCTCCATTCTTTTTCCGAGGTCCTGGATCATCTTCACTATCATTATTCTGAATTCTTTTTCTGGAAGGTTGCCTATCTCCACTTCATTTAGTTGTTTTTCTGGGGTTTTATCTTGTTCGTTCATCTGGTATATAGCCCTCTGCCTTTTCATCTTGTCTGTCTTTCTGTGAATGTGGTTTTTGTTCCACAGTCTGCAGGATTTTAGTTTTTCTTGCTTCTGCTGTCTTCCCTCTAGTGGATGAGGCTATCTAAGAGGCTTGATAGGAGGCTCTCTTGAGTTTACTTTGTATATGGTCTGACGGAATGTTCAAATCTCATTATTTTGCATGTTGCTGTCCAGTTTTGCCAGCACCACTTAAAAAATATTTATTGAAGTATAGTTGATTTACAGTGTTGTGTTAGTTTCAGGTGTACAGCAAAGTGAATCAATGATAACACATACATATATCAACTCTTTTTTATGTTCCCTCCCCCATATGTCATTACAGAGTACTGAGTAGATTTCCCTGTGCTATACCATAGGTCCTTATTAGTTATCTATTTTATATATAATAGTGTATATATGTCAATCCAAATCTCTCAATTTATCCCTCTCCCCACCCCTTTCTCTCCCAGTAACTATAAGTTTGTTTTCTACATCTGTGACTCAACTTTTGTTTTGTGAATAAATTTCATTTTACCATTTTTTTGACTCCACATATAAGTAATATCATATGATATTTGTCTTTGTCTGACTTACTTCATTCAGTATGACAATCTCTAGGTCCATCCATGTTGTTGCAAGTGTCATTAGTTCTTTCTATTTTTATGGCTGAGTAATATTCTATTGTATATATGTACCACATCTTCTTTATCCATTCCTCTGTTGATGGACATTTAGGTTGATTCCATGTCTTGGTTATTGTAAATATTGCTGAAATGAATATTGGGGTGCATGTATATTTTCAAAATATGGTTTTCTCTGGATAAATGCCCAGCAGTGGGCTAGCTGGATCATATGGTAGCTCTAATTTTAGTTTTTTAAGGAACATCCATACTGTACTCCATAGTGGCTGTACCAACTGACATTCCAACCAATGGTGTAGGAAGGTTCCATTTTCTCCACACACTCTCAAGCATTTATTCTCTGTAGATTTTGTGATAATGACCATTTTGACAGGTGTGAGGTGATATCTCATTGTAGTTTTCATTTGCATTTCTCTAATAATAAGTGATATTGAGCATATTTTCATGAGCTTTATGGACGTCTGTATGTCTTCTTTAGAGAAATATCAATTTAGATCTTCTGTCCAGTTTTGAGTGGGTTTTTTTTTTTTTTATATTGAACTCCATGAGCTGTTTGTATATTTTGGAGATAAATCCATTGCTGGTGGCATCATTTGCAAATATTTTCTCCCATTCTGAGGGTTGCCTTTTCATTTTGTTTATGGTTTCCTTTGCTGTGCAAAAGCTTTTAAGTTTCATTAGGTCCCATTTATTTATTGTTCTTTCTATTTTCATTACTCCAGGAGGTGGATCACAAAAGATACTGTTGCAATTTATGCCAGAATCTCTTCTGCCTATGTTTTCCTCTAGGAGTTTGATAGTATCTTGCCTTACATTTAGTTCTTTAACCCATTTTGCATTTATTTTTGTGTATGGTGATAGGGAGTTTTCTAATTTCATTCCTTTATATGTAGCTGTCCAGTTTTCCCAGCACCACTTATTGCATACATTGTCTTTCCTCTTTGTATATTCCTGCCAACTTTGTCATAGATTAGGTGACCATAAATGCATGGGTTTATCTCTTGACTTTCTATCCTGTTCAATTGACCCATATTTTTGTATTTGTGTAAATACCATGCTGTTTTGATGAATGTCACTTTATAATATAGTTTGAAGTCAGGGACCTGATTCCTCCAGCTCTGTTTTTCTTTCTCAAAATTGCTTTGACAATTCGAGGTCTTTTGTGTTTCCATAAAAAAATGTAAATTTTTTTGTTCTAATTTTGTGAAAAATGTCACTGATAATTTGATAGGGATTGTACTGAATCTGTAGATTGCTTTGGGTAGTATAGTCATTTTCACAATATTGATTCTTCCAATCCACAAAAATAGTATATCTCTCCATCTGTTTACATCATCTTTGATTACTTTCATCACTATCATATAGTTTTTGAGTAGAGGTCTTTTGTCTCCTTAGGTAGACTTATTCCTACATGTTTTACTCTTTTTGATGCAATTGTAAAGGGATTGTTTCCTTAATTTCTCATCTTTCATTGTTAGTGTATCAGAATACAAGAGATTTTTGTGTATTAATTTTCTACCCTGCAACTTTACCAAATTCATCACGAGTTCTAGTCGTTTTCTTGTAGTATCTTTAGGATTTTCTATGTGTAGTATCATGTCACGTGCAACCAGTGACAGTTTTACTTCTTCTTAAGTTTGGATTACTTTTATTTATTTTTCCTCTCTGATTGCCATGGCTAGGACTTCCAAAACAATGTTGAATAAAAGTGGTAAGAGTGAATTTCCTTGTCTTTCTCTTGATCAGAGAGGAAATGCTTTCAGTTTTTCGTCACTGATGATGATGTTTGCTGTGGGTTTGTCATAAATGGCCTTTATTATATTGTGGTATATTCCCTCTATGCCCACACTCTGGAGAGCTTTTTTCATAAATTGGTGTTAATTTTGTTTTGTTTTGTTTTTGCTTTTCTTAATGTAAGGTTTTAATGTGCCTTAATATGTTTTTTTCTTACATCTTTATTAGAGTATAATTGTTTTACAATGGTGTGTTAGTTTCTGCTTTATAAAAATGTAAATCAGTTATACATACATATATATATATATATATATATATATATATATATGTATATATATATATTCCCATATCACTTCCCTCTTGCGTCTCCCTTCCTCCCACCCTCCTTTTTCCACCCCTCTAAGTGGTCACAAAGCACCGAGCTGATCTCCCTGTGCTATGCGGCTGCTTCCCACTAGCTATCTATTTTACGTTTGGTAGTGTATATATGTCCATGCCAGTCTCTCACTATAGCACAGCTTACCATTCCACCTCCCCATATCCTCAAGTCCATTCTCTAGTAGGTCTGTGTCTTTATTCCTGTCTTACCCCTAGGTTCTTCATGACATTTTTTATTCTTGAATTCCATATATATGTGTTAGCATACGGTATTTGTCTTTCTCTTTCTGACTTACTTCACATTGTATGACAGACTGTAGGTCCATCCACCTCATTACAAATAGCTCAATTTCGTTTATTTTTATGGCTGAGTAATATTCCATTGCATATGTTGCTTCCATCTCCTGGCTATTGTAAATAGAACTGCAATGAACATTTTGGTACATGACTCTTCTTGAATTATGGTTTTCTCAGGGTATATGCCCAGTAGTGGGATTGCTGGGTCACATGGTAGTTCTACTTGTAGTTTTCTAAGGAACCTCCATACTGTTGTCCATAGTGGCTGTACCAATTCACATTCCCACCAGCAGTGTAAGAGTTTTCCCTTTTCTCCACACCTTCTCCAGCATTTATTGTTTCTAGATATTTTGTTGATGGCCATTCTGACCGGTGTGAGATGATATCTCATTGCAGTTTTGATTTGCATTTCTCTAATGATTAGTGATGTTGAGCATTCTTTCATGTGTTTGTTGGCAGTCTGTATATCTTCTTTGGAGAAATGTCTATTTAAGTCTTCTGCCCATTTTTGGATTGGGTTGTTTGTTTTTTTGTTATTGAACTGCATGAGCTGCTTATAAATTTTGGGGATTAATCCTTTGTCAGTTGTTTCAATTGCAAATATTTTCTCCCATTCTGAAGGTAGTCTTTTGGTCTTGTTTATGGATTCCTTTGTTGTGCAAAATCTGTGAAGTTTCATTAGGTCCCTTTTGTTTATTTTTCTTTTTATTTCCTTTAATCTAGGATGTGGGTCAAAAAGGATATTGCTGTGATTTATGTCATAGAGTTTCTACCTATGTTTTCTTCTAAGAGTTTCATAGTTTCTGACCTTACATTTTGGTCTTTAATCCACTTTGAGCTTATTTTTGTGTACAGTGTTAGGGAGTGATCTAATCTCATACTTTTACATGTACCTGTCCAGTTTTCCTAGCACCACTTATTGAAGAGGTTGTCCTTTCTACACTATATATTACTGCTTACTTTATCAAAGATAAAGTGACCATATGTGCATGGGTTTATCTCTGGGCTTTCTATCCTGTCCCATTGACCTATCTTTCTGGTTTTGTGCCAGTACCATACTGTATTGATGACTGTAGCTTTGTAGTGTAGTCTGAAGTCATGGGGATTGAATCCTCCATCTCCATTTTTCGTTCTCAAGATTGCTTTGACTACTCGGGGTCTTTTGTGTTTCCATACAAATTGTAAAATTTTTTGTTCTAGTTCTGTCAGAAATGCCAATGGTAGTTTCATAGGGATTGCATTGAATCTATAGATTGCTTTGGGTAGTAGAGTCATTTTCACAATGTTGATTATTCCAACCCAAGAACATGGTATATGTCACCATCTATTTGTATCACCTTTAATTTCTTTCATCAGTGTCTTATAATGTTCTGCATACAGATCTTTTGTCTCCTTAGGTAGGTTTATTCCTAGATATTTTATTATTTTTGTTGCAGTGGTAAATGGGAGTGTTTTCTTGATTTTACTTTCAGATTGTTCATCATTAGTGTATAGGAATGCCAGAGACTTCTGTCCATTAATTTTGTATCCTGCTAGGTTAGCAAATTCATTAATAAGCTCTAGTAGTTTTCTGGTAGTATCTTTGGGATTCTCTATGTATAGTATCATGTCATCTGCAAACAGTGACAGCTTTACTTCTTTTGATTTGGGTTCCTTTTATTTCACTTTCTTCTCCGATTACTGTGGCTAAAACTTCCAAAACTATGTTGAATAAGAGTGGTAAGAGTGGGCAACCTTGTCTTGTTTCTGATCACAGAGGAAATGGTTTCAGTTTTTCACCATTGAGGACAATGTTGGCTGTGGGTTTGTCATATCTGGTCTTTATTATGTTGAGAAATGGTCCCTCTATGGCTGCTCTTTGGAGGGTTTTTATAATAAATTGTTGTTGAGTTTTGTTGAAAGCTTTCTCTGCATCTATTGAGATGATCATGTGCTTTTTCTCCTTCAATTTGTTAATATGGTGTATCACATTGACTGATTTGCATATATTGAAGAATCCTTGCATTCCTGGGATAAACCCCACTTGATCATGGTGTATGATCCTTTTAATATGTTGTTTGATTCTGTTTCCTAGTATTTTGTTGAGGCTTTTTGCATCCAAATTTATCAGTCATATTGGCCTGTAGTTTTCTTTCTTCTTGACATCCTTGTCTGATTTTGGTATCAAGGTGATTGTGACCTCATAGAATGAGTTTGGGAGTGATCCTCCCTCTGCTATATTTTGGAAGTGTTTGAGAAGGATAGTTGTTAGCTCTTCTCTAAATGCTTGATAGAATTTGCCAGTGAAGCCATCTAGTCCTGGGCTTTTGTTTGTTGGAAGATTTTTAATCACAGTTTTAATTTCAGTGCTTGTGATTGGTCTGTTCATACTTTCTATTTCTTCCTGGTTCAGGCTTGGCAGTTGTGCATTTCTAAGAATTTGCCCGTTTCTTCCAGATTGTCCATTTTATTGGCATAGAGTTTCTTGTAGTAATCTCTCATGATCTTTTGTATTTCTGCAGTGTCAGTTGTTGCTTCTCCTTTTTCATTTCTAATTCTATTGATTTGAATCTTCTCCCTTTTTTTCTTTTTGAGTCTGACTAATGGTTTATCAATTTTGTTTATCTTCTCAAAGAACCAGCTTTTAGTTTTATTGATCTTTGCTATTGTTTCCTTCATTTCTTTTTCATTTATATCTGATCTGAATTTTATGATTCCTTTCCCTCTGCTAACTTTGGGTATTTTTTTCTTCTTTCTCTTATTGCTTTAGGTGCAAGGTTAGGTTGTTTATTTGACATGTTTCCTGTTTCTTAAAGTAGGATAGTCTTGGTATAAACTTCCCTCTTAGAACTGTTTTTGCTGCCTCCAGTAGGTTTGGGGTTGTCATGTCTCCATTGTCATTTGTTTCTAGGTATTCTTTTATTGCCTCTTTTATTTCTTCAATGATCACTTCGTTATTAAGTAGTTTATTGTTTAGCCTCCATGGGTTTGTATTTTTTACACATCTTTTCCTGTAATTGATATCTAGTCTCATAGCGTTTTTGTTGGAAAAGGTACTTGATACAATTTCAATCTTCTTAAATTTAGCAAGGCTTGATTTGTGACCCACGATATGCTCTATCCTGGAGAATGTCCCATAAGAACTTGAGAAAAATGTGTATTCTGTTGTTTTTGGATGGAATGTCCTATAAATATCAATTAAGTCCATCTTGTTGAATGTATAATTTTAAGCTTGTGTTTCCTTCTTTTTCATTTTTGATGATCTCTCCATTCGTGAAAATGGGGTGTTAAAGTCCCCTGCTCTGAATGTGTTACTGTCAGTTTCCCCTTTTATGGCTGTTAGTATTTTCCTTATGTATTGAGGTTCTCCGATGTTGGGTGCATAAATAGTTACAGTTGTTATATCCTCTTCTTGGATCGATCACTTGATCATTATTTAGTGTCCTTCTTTGTCTCTTCTAATAGTCTTTATTTTAACGTCTATTTTGTCTGATATGAGAATTGTTACTCCAGCTATCTTTTGGTTTCCATTTGCATGGAATATCTTTTTCCATCCCCTTACTTTTAGTCTGTATGTGTCTTTAGGTCTGAAGTGGGTCTCTTGTCGACAGCATATATATGTGTCTTGTTTTTGTATCCATTCAGCCAATCTGTGTCTTTTCGTGGGAGCATTTAGTTCATTTACCTTTAAGGAAATTATCAATATGTATGTTCCTATTCCCATTTTCTTAATTGTTTTGGGTTCATTTTTGTAGGTCTTTTCCTTCTCTTGTGTTTCTTATTTAGAGAAGTTCCTTTAGCATTTGTTGTAAAACTGGCTTGGTGGTGCTGAACTCTTTCAGCTTTTGCTTGTCTTTAAAGGTTTTAATTTCTCCATCAAATCTGAATGAGATCCTTGCTGGATAGAGTAATCTTGGTTGAAGGTTCTTCTCCTTCATCACTTTAAATATGTCCTGCCAGTCCCATCTGACTTGCAGAGTTTCTCCTGAAAGATGAGCTGTTAACCTTATGGGGATTCCTTTGTGTGTTATTTGTTGTTTTTCCCTTGTTCCTTTTAATATATTTTCTTTGTATTTAATTTTTGAGACTTTGATTAATATGTGTCTTGGTGTATTTCTCCTTGGATTTATCCTGTAGGATACTCTCTGTGATTCCTGGACTTGAGTAACTATTTCCTTTCCCATATAATCAAGTTTTCAACTATAATCTCTTCAAATATTTTCTCAGTCCCTTTCTTTTTCTCTTCTTCTTCTGGAACCCCTATAATTTGAATGTTGGTGAGTTTAATGTTGTCCCACAGGTCGCTGAGACTGTCCTCAGTTCTTTTCATTCTTTTTCCTTTATTTTGCTCTGCAGTAGTTTTTTCCACTATTTTGTCTTCCAGGTCACTTATCCGTTCTTCTGCCTCAGTTATTCTGCTATTGATCCCATCTAGAGTATTTAAATTTCCATTATTGTGTTGCTCATCATTGTTTTTCCTCTTTATTTCTTCTAGGTTTGTTAAATATTTCTTGCATTTTGTCTATTCTATTTCCAAGATTTTGGACCATCTTTATTATCATTATTCTGAATTCTTTTTCAGGGAGACTGCTTATTTCCTCTTCATTTGTTAGGTCTAGTGGGTTTTTATCTTGATCCTTCATTTTCTATGTGTTTTTCTGTCTTCTCATTTTACTTATCTAACTGTGTTTGGTGTCTCCGTTTTGCAGGCTGCATGTTTGTAGTTCCCATTGATTTTGGTGTCTGTCTCCTGTGGCTAAAATTGTTTCAGTGAGTTTTGTAGGCTTCCTGGTGGAGACTAGTGCCTGTGTTCTGGTGGATGAGGCTGGATCTTGTCTCTCTGTTGGGCAGGTCCACGTCTGGTGGTGTGTTTTGGGGTGTCTGTGGACTTACTGTGATTTTAGGCAGCCTCTCTGCTAATGGGTGGTGTTTTGTTCCTGTCTTGCTAGTTATTTGGCATAGGGTGTCCAGCACTCTAGCTTGCTGGTACTTGAGTGAAACTGGGTGCTGGTGTTGAGATGGAGCTCTCTGGGAGATTTTCCCCATTTGATATTATGTGGATCTGCGAGGTCTGTTGTGGACCAGTGTCCTGAAGTTGGCTCTCCCGCCTCAGAGGCACAACAATGACTCCTGGCTGCAGCAGCAAGAGCCTTCCATCCACACGGCCCAGAATAAAAGGGAAAAAAATTAGAATGAAAGATAGAAAGAATGAAAGAAAGAAAGAAATAAGGAAAAGAAAGAAGTAAAGAAAGGAAGCAAGAAAGGAAGGAAGGAAGGGAGGAAGGAGGAAAGAGGAAGAAAGAAAGAAAGAAAGAAAGAAAGAAAGAAAGAAAGGAGGGATGGAGGAAGAAAGGAAAGGCAGAAGGAAGGAGGGAAGGAAGGATAGAAAGAAAGAAGATAAAATAATGTAAGATAAAATAATATAAAGTTATTAAAATAAAAAAATAATTATTAAGGAAAAAAATATTTTAGGAAGAAAGAAACAAAAACATAAACGGACAGATAGAACCCTAGGACAAATGGTGGAAGCATAGCTATACAGACAAAATCTCACACAGAATCGTACACATACACATTCACAAAAAGCGGAAAAAGGGGAAAAATTAATAAATCTTTCTCTCAAATTCCACCTCCTCAATTTGGGATGATTCATTGTGTATTCATGTATTCCACAGATGCAACGTGCATCAAGTTGATTGTGGAGCTTTAATCCGCTGCTTCTGAGGCCACTGGGAGGTATTTTCCTTTCTCTTGTTGGTTCTCACAGCTCATGGGGCTCGGCTTTGGGTTTGGCCCCGCCTCTGCATGTAGGTTGCCAGGAGGGTGTCTGTTCTTCGCTCAGACAGGACGGGGTTAAAGGAGCAGCTTCTTCATGGACTCTACCTCACTCAGGCTCGGGGGAGAGTGGGGTAGGGAGTGCCTGGCGAGCCTGCAGCGGCAGAGGCCAGCGTGATATTGCAGCAGCCTCAGGTGCGCCGTGTGTTCTGCTGGGGAATTTGTCCTCGGATCCCGGGACCCTGGCAGTGGCGGGCTGCACAGGCTCCCCAGAAGTGTGGTGTAGATAGTGACCTGCGTTTGCACACAGGCTTCTTTGTGGTGGCAGCAGCAGCCTTAGCAACTCATGCCCATCTCTGGGGTCCGCACTTTTAGCTGTGGCTCACGCCTGCCTCTGGAGCTCCTTTTAGCAGTGCTCTTAATCCCCTCTCCTCCCGCACCAGGAAACAAAGAGGGAAGAAAAAGTCTTTTGCCTCTGGCAGGTCCAGACATTTCTCTGGACTCCCTCTAGCCGTGGTGCACTAACGCCCTGCTGGCTCTGTTCACGCTGCCAATTCCAATTCTCTCCCTGCGCTCCAACTGAAGCCCTAGCCTCAGCTCCCAGCCCCGCCCACCCCGGTGGGTGAGCAGACAAGCCTCTGGGGCTGGTGAGTGCCGGTTGGCACCAATCCTCTCTGCGGGAATCTCTCTGCTTTGCCATCCGCACCCCTGTTGCTGTACTGTCCTTCATGGCTCCGAAGCTTTCCCCCTCCACCACACGCAGTCTCTGCCCACGAAGGGTCTCCTAGTGTGTGGAAACCTTTCCTCCTTCACAGCTCCCTCCCACTGGTGCAGGTCCTGTCCCTATCCTTTTGTCTCTGTTTATTCTTTTTTCTTTTGCCCTACCCAGCTACGTGGGGGGTTTCTTGCCTTTTGGGAGGTCTGAGGTCTTCTGCCAGCATTCAGTAGCTGTTCTGTAGGAGTTATTCCACGTGTAGATTTATTTCTGGTGTATCTGTGGGGCGGAAGGTGATATCCACATCTTACTCTTCTGCCATCTTCCCCTCGTCCCCCTGGTGTTAAATTTTGACAAAAGTATTTTCTGCATCTATTGAGATGGCCATTTGTTTGTTATTCTTCAGTTCATTGATGTGGTGTATCACACTGATGGATTTGTGGGTAGTGAAGCATCCTTGCATCCCTGGGGTAAATCCCACTTGATCATCGTGTATGATCATTTTAATTTGTTGTTGGACTAACTTTGCTAGGATTTTCTTGAGGATTTTTGTGTCTATGTTCATCAGTAATATTGAGTTGTAATTTTTTTGTGATATCTTTGTCTTATTGTGGTATCAGGGTGATGGTGGCCTCGTTGGCATGGCACATAAAGCTCCCATGGCACATGGGAAGCCCCATGTGATTGTTTTTTTTACTGCTTTTCCCTGAAATTGATTTCTAATCTCATAGCATTTTGTTCAAAAATGATGCTTGAGGGCTTCCCTGGTGGCACAGTGGTTGAGAGTCTGCCTGCCGATGCAGGGGACATGTGTTTGTGTCCCAGTTCAGGAAGATCCCACATGCCACGGAGCGGCTAGGCCCTTGAGCCATGGCTGCTGAGCCTGCGTGTCCGGAGCATGTGCTCCACAATGGGAGAGGCCACAACAGTGAGAGGCCCGCATACCACAAAAAAAAGAAAAGAAAAAAAAATGATGCTTGATATGATTTCAATTTTCTTAAATTGACCAAGGCTTGATTTGTGACCCAAGATGTGATATATGCTGGAGAATATTCCGTGTGTACTTGAGAAGAAAATGTATTCTGATGCTTTCAGAAAGAATGTCCATTAAATATCAAACAAGTCTATATGGTTTAATAGGACATTTAAGGTTTGTGTTTCCTTATTAATTTTCTGTCTGGGTGATCTGTTCATTGATGAAAGTTAGGTGTTAAAGTGCCCTACTATTATTGGGTTACTGTTGATTTCCGCTTTTATCGCTGTTAGCTTTTGCCTTATCAATTGATGTGCTCCTATGTTGAGAGCATAAATATTTACAATTGTTATATATTCTTCTTGAATTGATCCCTTGATCATTGTGTGGTGTCCTTCCTTGTCCTTTGTAAAAGTGTCCATTTTATTTTGTATATTTATTAAAAATTTTTTTAATTTTAATTTTTTAAAATTTATTTTTAACAACTTTATTGCAGTATAGTTGCTTGACAATGGTGTGTTAGTTTCTGCTTTATAACAAAGTGAATCAGCTATACATATACGTATATCCCCTTATCTCCTCCTTGCATCTCCCTCCTACCCTGCCTATCCTACAACTCTAGGTGGTCAAATAGCACTGAGCTGATCTCCCTGTGCTGTGTGGCTGATTGCCACTAGCTATCAATTTTACATTTGGTAGTGTTTATATGTCATTGCTACTCTCTTACTTCATCCCAAAATACCCTTCCCCCTTCCCATGTCCTTAAGTCAATTCTCTATGTCTGCATCTTTATTCTGTCATGCACCTAGGTTCATTAGGACCTTTTTTTTTTTTTTGGATTCCATATATATGTGTTACCATATGAATTTGTTTTTCACTTTCTGACTTACTTCAATATGTATGAGAGTCTTTAAGTCCATACATAGGTCTGCAAACTGCACAATTTAGTTCCTTTTTATGGCTGAGTAACATTCCATTGTATATATATATACATCTTCTTTATCCATTTTTCTGTAGATGGAGATTTAGGTTGCTTCCATGTCCTGGCTATTGTAAACAGAAGTGCAATGAACATTGTGTTGCATATGTATTTTTTAATTATGGTTTTCTCAGAGTATATGCCCAGTAATGGGATTGCTGGGTCATATGGTAATTCTATTATAGATTTTTAAGGAACCTTCATACTGTTCTCCATAATGGCAGTATCAATTTACATTCCCACCAACAGTGCAAGAGGGTCCACTTTTCTCCACACCCTCTCCAGCATTTATCATTTGTAGATTTTTTGATGATGGCCATTCTCACCGGTGTGAGGTGATACCTCATTGTAGTTTTTATTTGCATTTCTCTAATGATTAGTGATGTTGAGCATCCTTTCACGTGTTGGTTGGCAATCTGTATATCTTCTTTGGAGAAATGTTTTTTAGGTCTTCAGCCCATTTTTGGATTGGGTTGCTTATTTTTTGGTATTGAGCTACATGAGCTGCTTGTATATTTTGGAGATTAATCCTTTGTCAGTGGCTTCCTCTCCAAATATATTCTCCAATTCCGAGGGTTATCTTTTCATCTTGTATATGATTTCCTTTGCTCTGCAAAAGCTTTTAGGTTTCATTAGGTCCCATTTGGTTTTTTTTGTTTGTTTGTTTTTATTTCCATTCTCTAGGAGGTGCCTCAAAAAGTATCTTGCTGAGATTTATGTCACAGAGAGTTCTGTGTATGTTTTCCTCTAAGAGTTTTAGAGTATCTGGCCTTATATTTAGGTCTTTAATCCAAATTGAGTTTATTTTTCTGTATAGTGTTAGGGAGTGTTCTAATTTCATTATTTTACATGTAGCTGTCCAGTTTTCCCAGCACCACTTATTAAAGAGGCTGTCTTTTCTCCATTGAAATTTCTTGCCTCCTTTATCAAAGATAAGGTGACCATATGCATGTGGGTTTATCTCCTGGCCTTCTCTCCTGTTCTGTTGATCTATATTTCTTTTTTTTACAAGTATCATACTGTCTTCGTTTCTGTAGCTTTGTAGTATACTCTGAAGTCAGACAGCCTGCTTCCACCAGCTCCATTTTTCTTTCTCAAGATTCCTTTGGGGCTTCCCTGGTGGCGCAGTGGTTGAGAGTCTGCCTGCCAATGCAGGGGTCACGGGTTCAAGCCCTGGTCTGGGAAGATCCCACATGCCGCAGAGCGACGGGGCCCATGGGCCACAACTACTGAGCCTGCGCATTTGGAGCCTGTGCTCTGCAACGAGAGGCCCACGCACCGCAATGAAGAGTGGACCCCGCTCGCTGCAAGTAGAGAAAGCCCTCGCACAGAAACGAAGACCCAACACAGCCAAAGATAAATAAATAAATTTTAAAAAAAAAAGATTGTTTGGCTCTTTGAGGTCTTTTGTGTTTCCATAATAAATGTAAGTTTTTAAATTCTTGTTCTTTGCAAAAATGTCATTGGTAGTTTGATAGGGATTGCACTGAATATGTAGATTGCTTTGCGTTTAATAGTCACTTCCAAAATTTTGATTCTTCCAATCCAATAACATTGTATATCTCTCCATCTGTTTGTACCATCTTAAATTCTTTCATCTGTTTCTTATAGTTTTCTGCATAAAGGTCCTTTGTCTCCTTAGGTACGTATATACCTAGGTATATTATTCTTTTGATGCAATGGTAAATGGGAGTGTTTCCTTAACTTCTATTTCAGATATTTCATCATTAGTATATAAGAATGTGTGAGAGTTCTGTGCATTAATTTTTCATTTTGCTACTTTACCAAATTTGTTGATTAGCTGCAGTATTTTTCTGGTAGCATCTTTAGGTTTCTCTATGTATAATATCATGACATCTGCAGACAGGGACTGTTTTACTATTTCTTTTCCAATTTGGATTCTTTTATTTGTTTTTATTCTCTGATTGCTGTGGCTAAAACTTCCAAAGCTATTTGAATAATAGTGGTGAGAGTGAGCAACCATGTCTTGTTCCTGATCTTAGTGTAAATGGTTTCAGTTTTTCACCACAGAGAAAGATGTTGGCTGTGGGTTTTGTTATATATGACCTTTATTATGTTGAGGTAAGTTCCCTCTATGCCTACTTTCTGGAGGGTTTTTTTTTTTTTATCATAAATGGTGTTGAATTTTGTCAAAAGATTTTTCTGCCTCTACTGAGATGATCATATATTTTTTTCTCTGTCAATTGTTAATATATACACTACCAAATGTAAAATAGATAGCTAGTGGGAAGCAGCCACATAGCACAGGGAGATCAGCTCCGTGTTTTGTGACCACCTATAAGGATGAGATAGGGAGGGTGGGAGGGAGGGAGATGCAAGAGGGAAGAGATATGGGCACATATGTCTATGTATAACTGATTCACTTTGTTATAAAGAAGAAACTAACTCACCATTGTAAAGCAATAATACTCCAATAAAGATGTAAAAAAATGTTATTATGGTGTATCATATTGATAGATTTGTGTATATTGAAGATCCTTGCATTCCTGGGATAAACCCCATTTGATCATGGTGTATGATCCCTTTAAATTGCTGTTGGATTCTGCTTGTTAATATTTTGATGAGGGTTTTTGCATCTATGTTCATCAGTGATATTGGCCTGTAGCTTTCTTTTTTAGTGACATCTTTGTATGATTTTGGTATCAGGGTGATGGTGGCCTCGTAGAATGAGTTTGGGCATGTTCCTCCCTGTGCTATATTTTGGAAGAGTTTGAGAAGGATAGGTGTTAGCTCTTCTCTAAATGTTGGATAGAATTCTCCTGTGCAGCCCTCTGGTCCTGGGCTTTTGTTTGTTGGAAGGTTTTTAAACACAGTCTCAATTTCAGTGCTTGTGATTGGTCTGTTTATATTTCCTATTTCTTCCTGGTTCAGTCTCAGCAGGTTATGCTTTTCTAAGAATTTGACCATTTCTTCCAGGTTGTCCATTTTGTTGGCATATATTTGCTTGTAGTAGTCTGTCATGATCCTTTGTAGCTCTGCAGTTTCAGTTGTTACTTCTCTATTTGATTTCTAATTCTATTAATTTGAGTCTTCTCCATTTTTTTCTTGATGAGTCTGGATAATGTTTTATCAATTTTGTTTATTTTCTCAAAGAACCAGCTTTTAATTTTACTGATTTTTGTTATCATTTACTTCATTTTTTTTTCATTTGTGTTCTGACATTTATGATTTCTTTCCATCTACTAATTTTGGGGATATTTATTATTCTTTCTCTTATTGATTTAGGTGTAAATTTAGGTTATTTATTTAGATGTTTCTTCTTTCTTGAGATAAGTTTGAATTGCTCTAAACTTCCCTCTTAGAGCTGCCTTTGCTGCATCCCATAGGTTTTTGGTCGTCATGTTTTCATTGTCATTTGTTTCTAGGTACTTTTTGATTTTCTCAGTGATATCTGGTTTATTTAGTAGTGTATTGTTTAGCCTCCATGTGTTTATAGTTTTTACAGATTTTTTCCTGTAATTGATATCTAGTCTCATAGTTTTGTGGTCAGAAAACATAATTGGTACGAGTTCAAATTTCTTAAATTTACCAAAGCTTGTTTTGTGACCCAAGATATGATATATCCTGGAGAATGTTCCATGAGCACTTGAGAAGAAATTGTATTCTGTTGTTTCTGGATGGAATGTTCTATAAATATCTATTAAGTCTGTCTTGTTTAATGTATCATATAAAGCTTGGGTTTCCTTGTTTAGTTTCATTTTGGATGATCTGTTCATTGGTGAAACTGGGGTTTTAAAGTGCCCTACTATGATTGTGTTACTGTCAATTTCCCCTTTTATGGCTGTTAGCCTTTGCCTTATATACTGAGGCACTCCTATGTTGGTTGCAAAAATATTTACAATTTTTATATCTTCTTCATGGATTGATCCCTTAATCATTATGTAGTGTTCTTCTTTGTTTCTTGTAATAGTCCTTATTTTAAAGTCTATTTTGTCTGATATGATAATTGCTACTCCAGCTTTCTTTTGATTTTCATTTGCATGGAGTATCTTTTTTCATCCCCTGACTTTCAGCCTGTATATATTCCTAGGTCTGATATAGGTCTCTTGTAGACAGTATATATACGAGTCTTGTTTTTGTAACTATTCAGCCAGTCTATGTCTTTTGGATGGAGCAATTAATCCATTTACATTTAAGGTAGTTATCGATATGTGTGTTCCTATTACAATTTTCTTAATTGTTTTTGGTTTGTTATTGTAGGTCTTTTCCTTCTCTTTTGTTTCCTGTCTAGAGAGTTTCCTTTAGCATTTGTTGTAAAGCTAGTTTGGTGATGCTGAATTCTCTCAACTTTTGCTTGTCTGTAAAGGTTTTAATTTCTCTCTCAAATCTGAATGAGATCCTTGCTGGGTAGAGTAATCTTGGTTGTAGGTTTTTTGCTTTCATCCATTTAAATATTTCCTGCCAGTCCCTTCTGGCTTGCAGAATTTCTGCTGAAAGTTCAGCTGTTAACATTATGGGGATTCACTTGTATGTTATTTGGTGCTTTTCTCTTGCTGTTTTTAATATTCTTTCTTTGTATTTAACTTTTGATAGTTTGATTAATATGTGTCTCAGTGTGTTTCTCCTTGTATCTATCCTGTATGGGACTTTGACCTTCCTGGACTTGATTGATTATTTCCTTACCCAAGTTAGGGAAGGTTTAAACTATATTCTCTTCAAGTAATTTCTCAGTCCCTTTTTTTTCTCTTTCTCTTCTGGGACCCCTATAATTCGAATGTTGGTGCATTTAATCTTGTCCCACAGGTCTCTGAAATTGCCCTCAATTCTTTTCATTCTTTTTTCTTTATTTTACTCTGCAGTATTTATTTCCACTATTTTATCTTCCTAGGTCACTTATCCGTTCTTCTGCCTCAGTTATTGTGCTATTGATTCCTTTTAGAGAATTTTTAATTTCATATATTGTGTTGTTCATCATTGTTTGTTTGCTCTTTAGTTTTCTAGGTCCTTGTTAAATATTTCTTGTAGTTTCTCCATTCATTTTCCATAATTTTGAATCATCTTTACTGTCATTACTCTGAATTCTTTTTCAGGTAGACTGACTATTTCCTCTTCATTTGTTTGGACTGGTGAGTCTTTATCTTGCTACTTCATCTGCTGTGTATTTCTGTGTTCTCATTTTGCTTAACTTACTGTGATTTTGGTCTCCTTTTGCAGGCTACATGTTCATAGTTCCCGTTGGTTTTGGTGTTTGCTCCCTGTGGGTAAGTTTAGTTCAATAGGTTGTGTAGGATTCCTGGTGGAGGAGACTGGTGCCTCTGTTCTGGTGGATAAGGCTGTATCTTTTCTTTCTGGTGGGAAGGACCACTTCTGGTGGTGTGTTTTGCTGTGTCTGTGAACTTATTATGATTTTAGGCAGCCTCTCTGCTAAGGTGTGGGGTTGTGTTCCTGTCTTGCTAGTTGTTGGCATAGGGAGTATATCACTGTAGCTTTCTTTTCATTGAGTGGAGCTGGGTCTTTGCAATGTGGTGGAGATCTCTGAGGTGCAATTTGATATTACGTTAAGATGGGAGGTCTCTGGTGGACCAATCTCCTGTACTTAGCTCTCCTAGATCAGAGGCTCAGGCCTGACACCTGGCTTGCATACCAATACACTTTCAACCACACAGCTCAGAAGAAAAGGGTGAGAAAAAAAAAGAGAGAGAGAAAGAAAAAATATTAAATAAAATAAGGTTATTAAAATAAAAAATATTAAAAATTATAATAAAAATGAAAGAGGGAAATAAAGAAGAGAGCAACCAAACCTAAAAACAAATCCAACAGTGATAACAAACACTAAAAACTGTACTAAAAAAAAAAAAAAGAAAAATTGGAGAGACAGAAACCTAGGACAAATGGTAAATACAAAGCTATACATAAAAAAATCACACAAAGAAGCATACACATACACACAAAAATACAGAAGGGAAAGAAAAATATATATATATGAAAAATGGAAGTGAGCAACCAAATCAATAAACAAATCTGCCAAAGATAATAAGCTCTAAATACTAAAATACACATAAAACCAGGAACAAATTTCATGCAGAAAGCAAACCCCAAGTTTAGACTTGCTCCCAAAGTCCACCGCCTCAATTTAGGGATGATTCATTGTCTATTCAGGTATTCCATAGATGCCATGTTCTTCAAATTGATTTTCAGATTTAATCTGCTGCTCATGAGGATGCTGGGAGAAATTTCCTGTTTTCTTCTTTATTTGCACAGCTCCTGGCGTCCAGCTTTGTGTTTGTCTCTGCCTCTGCATGTAGGTCACCTAAGGGCGTCTGTTCCCTGTCCAGACCGGAGGAGTTAAAAGAGATTCTGTGGGCTTCCCTGGTGGCGCAGTGGTTGAGAGTTTGCCTGCCGATGCAGGGGACATGGGTTCATGCCCTGGTCCGGGAGGATCCCACTTGCCATGGAGCGGCTAGGCCCATGAGCCATAACCACTGAGCCTGCGTGTCTGGAACCTGTGCTTCACAATGGGAGAGGCCGCCACAGTGAGAGACCTGTGTACCTCAAAAAAATAAAAATAGACACTGATTAGGGGGTTCTCGCTCACTCAGGCCAGTGAGAGGGAGGGGTACAGTTTGCGGGATGAACTTGTGGTGTCAGAGGCTGGTGTGACGTTTCACCAGCCTGAAGTATGCCATGTGTTCTTCCAGGGCAGTTGTCCCTGGGTCACTGGGCACAGGTAATGGCAGGCTGCATAGGCTCCTTGCAGGGGAAATGTGGATTGTGACATGTGTTCGCACACAAGATTCTTGTTGGCTGCAGCAGAAGCCTCAGCATCTCATGCCCGTCTCTCATATCTGTGCTGATAACCACAGCTCACGCCCTTCTCTGGAGCTCTTTTAGGTGGTGCTCTAGATCCCCTCTCCTCATGCATCATGAAACAAAGGTCTCTTGCCTCTTCAGCAGGTCCAGAGTTTTTCCCTGTCTCCTTCCCAGCTAGCTGTGGTTCACTACCCCCCTTCAGCCTGTGTTCACACAGCCTACCCCAGTCCTCTCCCTGGGATCTGACCTCCAAAGCCCAAGCCTCAGCTCCCAGCCCCAACCCGCCTCAGTGGATGAGCAGACAAGCATCTCAAGCTGGTGAGTTCTGGCCAGCATGGATCCTCTGGGAGTCTCTCTGCTTTGCCCTCTTCACCCATGTTATTGGACTCTCCTCTGTGGCTCCAAAGCTTCCCCCCTGCCCACTCCCCATCTCCACCAATGAAGGGGCTCCCTAGTACATGTAAACTTTTCCCCCTTCACAACTCCCTCCCAGAGGTGCAGGTCTTATCCTTATTCTTTTGTCTCTGTTTTTCCTTTTTACTTTTGCCCTACCCATGTACATGGGGAGTTTCTTGCCTTCTGACATGGTTCAGTAGGTGTTCTGTAGGAGTTGTTCTTCATTTAGATGTATTTTGGATGTATCTTTGGGGAGGAAGGTGATCTCCACATCTTAGTCCTCCACCATCTTGAAGGCACCTCAACAGTGTTTATTTTAAATCTATGTTGCCTGTTATGAGTATTCATACTAAAGCTTTCTTTTGGTTTACATTAGCATGGACTATATCCATCCCTTCACTTTCAGTCTGACTGTGTCCCTAGATCTGAAGTGGGTCTCTTGTAGACTGCTTATTTATGGGTCTTGCTTTTGTATCCATTCATCCAGCCTATGTCTTTTGGTTGGAGTATTTAATCCATTTATATTTAAGGTAATTATCAGTATGTATGTTCCAATTGACATTTTCTTAATTGTTTTGGGTTTGTTTTTATAGGTCTTTTTCCTTCCCTTCCTCTTTTTTTCTCTTCCCTTGTGATTTGATAACTCTCTTTGGTTTGTGTTTGGTTTGCTTTTTCTTTGTGTGTGTGTGTGTGTGTGTGTGTGTGTGTGTGTGTGTATCTATTGTAGCATTTTGGTTTGCCATTCCCATGAGGTTATGTTATAGCTGTATATATGTGTACAAGATTGTCTTAAGTTCCTGGTCCCTTTCCTGCCTAGAGAAATTCTTTTCACATTTGTTGTAAAGCTGGTTTGGTGGTGCTGAATTCATAGCTTTTGCTTGTCTTTAAACTTTTGTTTTCTCCATTAAATCTGAATGACAGCCTTGCTGTGTAAAGTATTCTTGGTTGTAGGTTTTTCTCGTTCATCACTTTAGATATATTGTGCCACTATCTTCTGGTCTGCAGAGTTTCTGCTGAATATCAGCTGATCACCTTATGGGAATTCCTTTATATGTTATTTGTGGATTTTCCCTTGTTGCATTTAATAGTTTTTCTTTGTCTTTAATTTTTGTTAATTTGATTAATATGTGTTTCAATTTTCCTCCTTGGGTTTATACTTTATGGGACTCTCTGCACTTCCTAGATTGGGTCCCTATTTCCTTTCCCATTTCAAGGAAATTTTTGACTATAATCTCTACAAATATTTTCTCAAATGCTTTCTCTTTCTCTTCTTCTGGGACCCCTATAATGAGAATGTTATTGGGTTTAATGTTGTCCCAGATATTTCTGAGACTGTTGTCATTTATTTTCATTCTTTTTTCTATATTCTGTTTTGTGGCAGTGATTTCCACCATTCTATCTTCCAGGTCATATATTCATTCTTCTGCCTCAGTTATTATGCTATTGATTACTTCTAGTGTATTTTTCATTTTAGTTATTTTATTATTCATCTCTGCTCTTTAGTTCTTCTAGTTCTTTGTTAAACATTTCTTGTATCTTCTTTATCTGTACCTTAATTCTTTTTATGAGATTTTTGATCACCTTTACTATCACTATTCTGATTTTTGTTTCTGGTAGGTTGATTATCTCCTCTTCATTTAGTCTATCTTATAGGTTTCTATCTTGCTCCTTCATCTGGGACATATTTCTCTGGCATCTCATTTTGTCTAACTTACTGTATTTGTGGCCTCCTTTCCACAGGATGCAGGATTATAGTTCCTCTTGCTTCTGATATTTTCCCCCTGAGGTGTGGTTTGTCCAAGGGCTTGTGCAGGCTTCCTTGTGGGAGGGATTGGTGCCTGTACTCTGGTGGGCAGAGCTGCATCTTGTCCCACTGGTGGATAGGGCCATGCCAAGGAATGTATTTTGGTGTGTCTGTGAACTTAGTATGAGTTTAGGCCGCCTGTCTTCTGAAGAGTGGGTCTGTGTTCCTGTCTTGAAGGTTGCTTTGCCTGAGGCATTCCAGGATTGTAGCCTGCAGGCTATTGGGTAGGGCTGGGTCTTGGTGCCAAAATGGGGACCTCCAGAAGATTTCTTTTTGGGTACTATTCCCTGGGACCTCTACTACCAGTCCCCTTGCCCTCACAGTGACTTACAGCCAACCCCCTGCTCCCCAGGAGACCCTCCAAAGCTCCTAGGTAGGTCTAGCCCAGGTTCCTATGGAGGTACTGCTTTGTGCTTCATCCCAGTGCATGTGAGACCTTGTGCAGCACCACTTGTTGAAGAGACTATCTATTCTCCATTGTATATTCTTGCCTCCTTTGTTGCATCTTAATTAACCATAGTTGCATGAGTTTATTTCTAGGCTGTATATACTGTTCCATTGACCTATATGGCTGTTTTTGTACTGGAATCATGCTGTTTCAATTACTGTAACTTTATTCTATATTCTGAAGTCTGAAATGTTTATACCTCCAGGTTTGTTTGCTCTTTTTTCTCAATACTTCTTTGGCAATTTGGGTTCTTTTGTGGTCCTGCATGAATTTTACAATTATTTGTTCTAATTCTATTTAAATGTCAGGATTAAAATTTCATTAAACCTATAGAGTGTTTTGGGTAATATGGCCATTTTAAAAATATTAATTCTTCCAATCCAGGGTGTAACATCTTATGGAAAACCCCCAACAAATGTTTTTTCAAACTCAGTATCATGTTATTTGCAAGTAGTGACAGTTTTACTTCTCAGATTCCAATTTGGATGCTTTTTATTTCTTTTTATTATCTGATTGCTTTAGCTAGGACTTCTAATTCTATGTTAACTAGAAGTGGTGAGAGTGAACATACTTGTCTTGTTCCTGATTTTAGAGGAAAACCTCAGCTTTTTATGATGGAGTATGATGTTAGCTCTGAGTTTGTCATCAATGGCCTTTAATATATTGAGATATGCTCCATCTATACCAACTTTAATGAGAATTTTTATCATGTGTTGATGTAGAATTTCATCAAATAATTTTACTCTATTGATGTAATCATGTGATTTTCATTCTTACTTTTGTTAATATTGTGTATCACATTGCTTGATTTGCAGATATTGAACAATTGTTCTAACCCTGGACCTGGAATAAATTCCACTTGATCATAGTGTATGATAATTTTTATATATCTTTGCCTTAGGTTTACTAATATTTTGTTGAGGATATTTGCATTTATATACATCAGATATATTGGTCTTTAATTTTCTTTCTTTCTATCTTTCTTTTTTTTTGTAGTACCTAGGTCTGGTTTTGGTATCAAGGTAATTGTGACCTCATAGAAGAAAATTTGGGAATATTTCTTCCTGTTCAATTTTTTGAAATAGTTTGAGAAGGACAAGTAGCTCTTTTTTATGTTTGGTATAATTCCCCTGTGAAGCTTCACTTGCTGGGAGATATGATTACTAATTCATATCACTACTAGTGATAAATCTGTTCATATTGTCTATTTATTCCTGATTCAGTCTTGGAAGATTTTATGTTTCTAGAAATTCATCCATTTCTTCAAAGTTGTCAAATTTCTTGACTTATGACTGTAATATTCTCTTATGATTTTTTTGAATTTCAAAGATATTTCTTCTACTTTCTCCTCATTCATTTCTTATTTTGTTTACTTGGTACTTTCTCTTTTTTTAAATGACTGTGGCTAAAATCTTATTAATTTTGTTTATTTTTTCAAAAAGACAACTCTTGGTTTATTGATTTTTTTTTTTGTTCTTTTGGTCTCTATTGTATTTATTTTACTCTGATCTTCCCTCTCAGAACTCTTTTATCAGTGTCACATACATAGTGGAAACTTGTATTTTAATTTTTATTTGTCTTGATGTATTTTCTGATTTCCTCTTTGATTTTTTCATTAATCCATTTGTTTTTTAGTAGCATGATTTTTAGCCTCAATATGTTTGCTTCTTTGTTTTTCCCATTTGTCTTCCTGTAATAGATTTCTAGTTTTACACAACTGTGGTCATAAAATATGCTTGATAGAATTTCTATCCTCATAAACTTTTTGAGACTTGTTTTGTAGTCTAGCGTGTGACATATCCTTTGGAATGTACCATGTGCACCTGAAAAGAATGCATATTCTGCTGTTTGGGGGTGAAAAGTCCTGGGGATGTCTAATTCAGTGAATCTGGTCTAATGTTTCATTTCAGACAAGTTTTTCAGTATTGTTTATCTGTTTGAGAAGATATATCCATTGATGTAAGTCCATTACAGTATTGTATTACTGTCAATGTCTCCCTTTATCTCTGTTGATATTTGCTTTATGGATTGAGGTGCCCCTGTAATGGGTTTGTATATGTTAACAAGTGTAAGATCCTCTTCTTGTATTTACATTTTTATCATTATATAATTCCCTTTTCTGTCTTTTGTGGTAGAATTTTTTTAAGTAAGCTTATTTTATTTTATTTTATTTTATTATTGGAGTATAATTGCTTAACAATGGGGTGCTAGCCTCCGCTTCACAACAAAATGAATCAGTTACATATACACACATGTTCCTACATCGCCTCCTTCCCGCGTCTCCCTCCCTCCCACCCTCCCCATCCCACCCGTCCAGGTGGCCACAAAGCACCAAGCTGATATCCCTGTGCTATGCGTCGGCCTCCCACTAGTTATCTACCTTATATTTTGTAATGTATATATGTCCATGCCTCTCTCTCGCTTCGTCACAGCTTATCCTTCCCCCTCCCCATATCCTCAGGTCCATTCTCTAGTAAGTCTGTATCTTTATTCCAGTTTTATCCCTAGGTTCTTCATGATATTTTTTTCTTAAATTACATATATATATATGTGTTAGCATATTGTATTTGTCTCTCCTTTTCTGGCTTACTACACTCTGTATGACAGACTCTATGTCTATCCACCTCATTACAAATAGCGCAATTTCGTTTCATTTTCTGGCTGAGTAATATTCCATTGTATATATGTGCCACATCTTCTTTATCCATTCATCTGATGATGGACACTTAGGTTGTTTCCATCTCCGGGCTATTGTAAATAGAGCTGCAATGTACATTTTGGTACATGACTTGTTTGAATTATGGTTTTCTCAGGGTATATGCCCAGTAGTGGGATTGCTGGGTCATATGGTAGTTCTATTTGAAGTTTTTTAAGGAACCTCCATACTGTTCTCCATAGTGGCTGTACCAATTCACATTCCCACCAACAGTGCAAGAGGGTTCCCTTTTCTCCACATCCTTTCCAGCATTTATTGTTTCTAGATTTTTTGATGATGGCTATTCTGACCATTGTGAGATGATATCTAATTGTAGATTTGATTTGCATTTCTCTAATGATTAATGATGTTGAGCACTCTTTTATGTGTTTGTTGGCAGTCTGTATATCTTCTTTGGAGAAATGTCTATTTAGATCTTCTGCCCATTTTTGGATTGGAATGTTTGTTGTTTTTGTTACTGAGCTCCATGAGCCACTTGCAAATTTTCGAGCTTAATCCTTTGTCAGTTGCTTCATTTGCAGATATTTTCTCATTCTGAGGGTTGTCTTTTGGTCTTGTTTATGGTTTCATTTGCTGTGCAAAAGCTTTGAAGTTTCATTAGGTCCCTTTTGTTTATTTTTCTTTTTATTTCCATTTCTCTAGAAAGTGGGTCAAAAGGACCTTGCTGTGATTTATATCATAGTGTCCTGCCTATGTTTTCCTCTAAGAGTTTGATAGTTTATGGCCTTACATTTAGGTCTTTAATTCATTTTGAGCTTATTGTTGTGTATGGTGTTAGGGAGTGATCTAATCTCATACTTTTACATGTACCTGCCCAGTTTTTCCAGCACCACTTACTGAAGAGGCTGTCCTTTCTCCACTGTACATTCAGGCCTCCTTTATCAAAGATAAGGTGACCATATGTGCATGGGTTTATCTCTGGGCTTTCTATCCTGTTCCATTGATCTTTCTGTTTTTGTGCCAGTACCATACTATCTTGATTACTGTAGCTTTGTAGTATAGTCTGAAGTCAGGGAACCTGGTTTCTCCAGCTCCATTTTTCGTTCTCAAGATTCCTTTGGCTATTCGGGGTCTTTTGTGTTTCTATACAAATTGTGAATTTTTTTGTTCTAGTTCTGTGAAAAATGCCAGTGGTACTTTGAAAGTGATTGCAATGAATGTGTAGATTGCCTTGGTTAGTAGAGTCATTTTCACAATGTTGATTCTTCCAATCCAAGAGCATGGTATATCACTCCATCTCTTTGTGTCATCTTTAATTTCTTTCATCAGTGTCTTATAATTTTCTGCATACAGGTCTTTTGTCTCCTTAGTTAGGTTGATTCCTAGATATTTTATTCTTTTTGTTGCAACGGTAAATTGGAGTGTTTTCTTGATTTCACTTACAGATTTTTCAACATTAGTGTATAGGAATGCAAGAGATTTCTGTGCATTAATTTTTCATCCTGCTACTTTACTAAATTCATTGATTAGCTCTCGTAGTTTTATGGTAGCATCTTTAGGATTTTCTATGTATAGTATCATGTCATCTGCAAATAATGACAGCTTGCTTCTTCTTTTCTGATTTGGATTCCTTTTATTTCCTTTTCTTCTGATTGCTGTGGCTAAAACTTCCAAAACTATGTTGAATAAGAGTGGTGAGACTGGGCAACCTTGTCTTTTTCCTGATCTTAGTGGAAATGCTTTCAATTTTTCACCATTGAGCACGATGTTGGCTGTGGTGTTGTCATATGTGGTCTTTATTATGTTGAGGAAAGTTCCCTCTATGCCTAATTTCTGCAGGGTTTTTACCATAAATGGGTGTTGAATTTTGTCAAAAGCTTTCTCTGCATCTTTTGAGATGATCATATAATTTTTCTCCTTCAATTTGTTAATATGGTGTATCATGTTGATTGATTTGCGTATATTGTAGAATCCTTGCATTCCAGGAATAAACCCCACTTGATCATGGTGTATGATCCGTTTAATGTGCTGTTGGATTCTGTTTGCTAGTATTTTGTTGAGGATTTTTACATCTATGTTCATCAGTGATATTGGCCTGTAGTTTTCTTTCTTTGTGACATCCTTGTTTGTTTTTTGTATCAGGGTGATGGTGGCCTCGTAGAATGAGTTGGGGAGTATTCCTCCCTCTGGTACATTTTGGAAGAGTTTGAGAAGGATAGGTTTTAGCTCTTCTCTAAATGTTTGATAGAATTCACCTGTGAAGCCATCTGGTCCTGGGCTTTTGTTTGTTGGAAGAATTTTTAATCACAGTTTCAATTTCAGTGCTTGTGATTTGTCTGTTCATATTTTCTACTTCTTCCTGATTCAGTCTTGGCAGGTTGTGCACTTTTAAGAATGTGTCCATTTCTTCCAGGTTGTCCATTTTATTGGTATAGAGTTGCTTGTAGTAATCTCTCATGATCTTTCGTATTTCTGCAGTGTCAGTTGTTACTTCTCCTTTTTCATTTCTAATTCTATTGATTTGAGTCTTCTCCCTTTTTTTCTTGTTGAGTCTGGCTAATGGTTTATCTGTTTTTTTTATCTTCTCAAAGAACCAGCTTTTAGTTTTATTGATCTTTGTTGTTCTTTCCCTCATTTCTTTTTCATTTATTTCTGATCTGATTTTTATGATTTCTTTCCTTCTGCTAACTTTGGGGTGTTTTTCTTCTTCTTTCTCTAATTGCTTTAGGTGCAAGGTTAGGTTGTTTATTCGAGATGTTTCCTGTTTCTTAAGGTAGGATTGTACTGCTATAATCTTCCCTCTTAGAACTGCTTTTGCTGCATCTCATAGATTTTGGGTCGTCGTGTCTCCATTGTCATTTGTTTCTAGGTATTTTTTGATTTCCTCTTTGATTTCTTCAGTGATCACTTCGTTATTAAAGAGTGTATTGTTTAGCTCCCATGTGTTTGTATTTTTTACAGATTGTTTCCTGTAATTGATATCTAGTCTCATAGCATTGTGGTCGGAAAAGATACTTGGTACAATTTCAATCTTCTTAAATTTACCAAGGCTTGATTTGTGACCCAAGATATGATCTATCCTGGAGAATGTTGCATGAGCACTAGAGAAAAATGTGTATTCTGTTGTTTTTGGATGGAATGTCCTATAAATATCAATTAAGTCCATCTTGTTTAATGTATCATTTAAAGCTTGTATTTCCTTATTTATTTTCATTTGGGATGATCTGTCCATTGGTAAAAGTGGGGTGTTAAAGTCCCCAACTATGAATGTGTTACTGTCGATTTTCGCTTTTATGGCTGTTAGTTTTTACCTTAGGTATTGAGGTGCTCCTATGTTGGGTGCATAAATATTTACAATTGTTATATCTTCTTCTTGAATCGATCCCTTTATCATTATGTAGTGTCCTTCTTTGTCTCTTCTGATAGTCTTTATTTTAAAGTCTATTTTGTCTGATATGAGAATTGGTACTCCAGTTTTCTTTTGGTTTCCTTTTGCATGAAATATCTTTTTCCATCCCCTGATTTTCAGTCTGTATGTGTCTCTAAGTGGGTCTCTTGTAGACAGCGTATATATGGGTCTTGTTTTTGTATCCATTCAACCAATCTGTGTCTTTTGGTGGGAGCATTGAGTTCATTTACATTTATGGCAATTATTGATATGTATGTTCCTATTCCCATTTTCTTTATTGTTTTGTGTTCGTTATTGTTGGTCTTTTCCTTCTTTTGTGCTTCTTGCCTAGAGAAGTTCCTTTAGCACTTGTTGTAGAGCTGGTTTGTTGGTGCTGTACTCTCTGAGATTTTGTTTGTCTGTAAAGGTTTTAACTTCTCCATCAAACCTGAATGAGATCCTTCCTAGTTAGAGTAATCTGGATTGCAGGTTTTTCTCCTTCATCACTTTCAATCTGTCCTGCCACTCC
>NW_006797490.1:570943-608537 GCF_000442215.2 Lipotes vexillifer | reverse complement strand
CTGCTGAAAGATCATCTGTTAACCTTATGGGGATTCCCTTGTGTTTTATTTGTTGTTTTTCCCTTGCTGCCTTTAATATGTTTTCTTTGTATTTAATTTTTGACAGTTTGAATAATATGTGTCTTGGTGTATTTCTCCTTGGATTTATCCTGTATGGGACTCTCTGTTCTTCCTGGACTTGATTAACTATTTCCTTTCCCATATTAGGGAAGTTATCAGCTATCATCTCTTCAAATATTTTCTCAGTCCCTTTCTTTTTCTCTTCTTCTTCTGGGACCCCTATAATTCGAATGTTGGTTCGTTTAATGTTGTCCCAGAGGTCTCTGTGACTGTCCTAAGTTCTTTTCATTCTTTTTTATTTATTCTGCTCTGCAGTAGTTATTTCCACTTTTTTATCTTCCAGGTCACTTATCCGTTATTTTGCCTCAGTTATTCTGCTACTGATCCCATCTAGAGCATTATTCCTTTCATTTATTGTGTTGTTCATGATTGTTTGTTTCATCTTTATTTCTTCTAGGTCCTTGTTAAATGTTTCTTGAATTTTGTCCATTTTATTTCCAAGATTTTGTATCATCTTTACTATCATTATTCTGAATTCTTTTTCAGGTAGACTGCCTATTTCCTCTTCATTTTTTAGGTGTGGTTGGTTTTGATCTTGCTCCATCTGCTGTGTGTTTTTCTGTCTTCTCATTTTGCTTATCTTACTGTGTTTCGGGTCTCCTCTTTGAAGGCTGCAGGTTCGTAGTTCCTGTTGTTTTAGGTGTCTGTTCCCAGTTGCTAAAGTTGGTTCAGTGGTTTGTGTAGGCTTCCTGGTGGATGGGACTAGTGCCTGTGTTCTGGTGGATGAGGCTGTATCTTGTCTTTCTGGTGGGCAGGCCCACGTCTGGTGGTGTGTTTTAGGGTGTCTGTCGACTTTTTATGCTTTTAGGCAGCCTCTCTGCTAATGGGTGGGGTTGTGTTCCTGTCTTGCTAGTTGTTTGGCATAGGATGTCCAGCACTGTAGCTTGCTGGTCGTTGAGTGAAGCTGGGTGCTGGTGTTGAGAGTGAGATCTCTGGGAGATTTTCGCCATTTGATATTATGTGCAGCTGGGAGGTCTCTTGTGGACCAGTGTCCTGAAGTTGGCTCTCCCACATCAGAAGCACAGGACTAACTCCTGGCTGCAGCACCAAGAGGCTTTCATCCACCGGGCTCAGAAGAAAAGGGAGAAAAATTAGAAAGAATGAATTATTAGAAGTATAAAGAAAGAAATAAAGAAAGAAAGGAGAGAAGGAGGGAGGGAGGGAAGGAGAGAAGAAAGAAGGAAGGATGTAGGGAAGGAAGGAAAAGAGAAAGAAACATGATAAAGTAAAATAAAATAAAGGAAGATAAAATATAATAAAGTTATTAAAATAAAAAAATAATTATTAAGAGGAAAAAAATACAAAAAACAAAAAACTCGATGGATAGAACCCTGGAACAAATGGTGGAAGCAAAGCTATACAGACAAAATCTCACACAGAAGCATACACATACACACTCACAAAAATAGGAAAAGGGGAAAAAATCATAAATCTTGCTCTCAAAGTCCACCTCCTCAATTTGGATGATTCATTGTCTAAAGGAAGGAAGGAAGGAAAGAAAGAATGAAGATAAAGTAAAATAAAATAAAGTTATTAAAATAAAAAGTAATTATTAAGAAATTAAAAAAAATAACCAAAAAACAAACAAACAAACAAACAAACAAACAAAACGGACAGATAGAACCCTAGGACAAATGGTGGAAGCAAAGCTATATAGACAAAAATCTCACAGAGAAGCATACATATGCACACTCACAAAAAAAGGAAAAGGGGAAAAAATAATAAATCTTGCTCTCAAAGTCCACCTCCTTAATTTGGGATGATTCATTGTCTATTCAGGTATTCCACAGCTGCAGGGTACATCAAGTTGATTGTGGAGCTTTAATCCGCTGCTTCTGAGGCTGCTGGGAGAGATTTCCCTTTCTCTCCTTTGTTCTCACAGCTCCCAGGGGCTCAGCTTTGGATTTGGCCCAGCCTGTGCATGTAGGTTGCCATAGGGTGTCTGTTCTTTGCTCAGACAGGACGGGGTTAAAGGAGCCGCTGATTCGGAGGCTCTGGCTCACTCAGCCTGGGGGTAAGGAGTGTCAGGGAGTGCAGGATGAGCCTGTGATGGCAGAGGCCAGCGTGATGTTGCACCAGGATGAGGCATGCCGTGTGTTCTCCCGGGGGAGTTGTCCCTGGATCATGGGACTCTGGCAGTGGTGGGCTACACAGGCTCCCTGGAAGGGGTGTGTGGATAGTGACCTGTGCTCACACACAGGCTTCTTGGTGGTGGCAGCAGCAGCCTTAACATCTCGTGTCTGTCTCTGGGGTCCGCGCTTTTAGCCGCGGCTCGCGCCCGTCTCTGGAGCTCCTTTAAGCAGCGTTCTTAATCCCCTCTCCTCGCACACCAGGAAACAAAGAGGGAAGAAAAAGTCTCTTGCCTCTTCGGGAGGTCCAGACTTTTCCCTGGACTCCCTCCTGGCCATCCGTGGTGCACTGACCCCCTTCAGGCTGTGTTCACTCCGCCAACCCCAGTCCTCTCCCTGTGCTCTGACCGAAGCCCGAGCCTCAGCTCCCAGCCCCGCCCACTCTGGCAGGGGAACAGACAAGCCTCTCGGGCTGGTGAGTGCCGGTTGGCACCAATCCTCTGTGTGGGAATCTCTCCGCTTTTCCCTCCACACCCATGTTGCTGTGTTCTCCTCTGCAGCTCTGAAGCTTCCCCCCTCTGCCACCCACAGTCTCTGCTCGGGAAGGGGCTTCCTAGTGTGTGAAACCTTTCTTCCTTCACACCTCCCTCCCACTAGTGCAAGTCCTGTCCCTATCCTTTTGTCTATGTTTATTCTTTTTTCTTTTGTCCTACCCAGTTACATGGGGGATTTCTTTCCTTTTGGGAGGTCTGAGGTCTTCTGCCAGCGTTCAGTAGGTGTTCTGTAGGAGTTGTTCCACGTGTAGATGTATTTCTGTTGTATCTGTGGGGAGGAAGGTGATCTCCACGTCTTACTCTTCCGCCATCTTCCCGGAAGTATTATTTTATTTTATTTTATTTATTTTGGCCATGCTGTACATCTTGTGTTATCTTAGTTTCCCAACCAGAGTTCAAACGTGACAGAATGCTAGCTACTGGACTTCCAGGGAACTCCCTAGACATTGTTTCAAAATCTGCTTTGAGGGCTTCCCTGGTGGTGCAGTGGTTGAGAGTCTGCCTGCTGATGCAGGGGACACGGGTTCGTGCTCCAGTCCGGGAAGATCCCACATGCCACGGAGTGGCTGGGCCTGTGAGCAATGGCCACTGAGCCTGCATGTCCAGAGCCTGTGCTCCACAACAGGAGAACCCACAGCAGTGAGAGGCTGGCATACAGCAAAACAAAACAAATCAAAACAAAAGAAAAGTCTGCTTTGATACAAACACATGGAGGGTAAACAATACACTACTTAGTAACCAAGAACTCACTGAAGAAATCAAAGAGGAAATAAAAAAATACCTAGTAAAATATGACAATGAAAATACATTGACACAAAACCTATGGGATGCAGCAAAAGCAGTTCAAAAAGAGGCTTATAGCAACATAATCCTACATTAAGAAACAAGAAACATCTCAGATAAACAACCTAACCTTATACCAAAAGCATTTAGAGAAAGAACAAAAACCAGCAAAGTTAGCAGAAGGAAAGAAATCATAATGAGCAGATCAGAAATAATGAAAAAGAAAGGAAGGAAATGGCAGCAAAGATCAATAAAACTAAAAGCTACTTCTTTGAGAAGATTTTAAAAAATTGATAAACCGCTAGCCAGACTCATCAAGAAAAACAGGAGAAGTCTCAAATCAATAGAATTAGAAATGAAAAAGGAGAAGAAAAAACTGGCACTGCAGAAATACAAAAGATCATGACAGATTACTACAAGCAAGTATATTCCAAAAGAATGGACAACCTGGAAGAAATGGACATATTCTTAGAAAAGCACAACCTTCCAAGACTGAACCAGGAATAAATAGAATCTATGGACAGACAAATCACAAGTACTGAAATGGAACCTGTGATTAAAAATCTTCCAACAGTGGCTTCATTGGTGGTGCAGTGGTTGAGAGTCTGCCTGCCAATGCAGCGGACACGGGATTGGGTCCCAGTGTGGGAACATCCCACATGCTGTGGGGTGGCTAGGCCCGTGAACCATGGCCACTGAGCCTGCACATCTGGAGCCTGTGCTCTGCAATGGGAGAGGACACATCAGTGAGAGGCCTGTGTATGGCAAAAAAAAAAAAAAATGGAGAAGACTCAAATCAATAGAATTAGAAATAAAAAAGGAGAAGAAACAACTGACACTGAAGAAATACAAAAGATCATGACAGATTACTATAAGCAACTATATTCCAAAAAGAAGGACAACCTGGAAGAAATGGACAAGTTCTTAGAAATGCACAACCTTCCAAGACTGAACCAGGAAGAAATAGAAAATATGAACAGACAAATCACAAGCACTGAAATGGAAACTGTGAGTAAAAATCTTCCAACAGGGGCTTCCCTGGTGGCACAGTGGTTGAGAGTCCACATGCCAATACAGGGAACACGGGTTTGTGCCCCAGTACAGGAAGATCCCACATGCCACGGAGTGGCTGGGCCCATGAGCCATGGCTGCTGAGCGTGTGCATCCAGAGCCTGTGCTCCGCAATGGGAGAGGCCACTACAGTGAGAGGCCTGCCTTTTTTTTGTCTTCCAACAAAACAAAAGGCCAGGACCAGATGGCTTCACAGGCGAATTCTATCAAACACTTAGAGAAAAGCTAACACTTATCCTTCTCAAACTCTTCCAAAATATAGCAGAGGGAGGAACACTCCTAAACTCATTCTATGAGACCTCTATCACCCTGATACCAAAACCAGACAAAGGTTAGCAAAAAAAGAAAACTACGGACCAATAACACTGATGAACATATATGCAAAAATCCTCAACAAAATACTAGCAAACAGAATCCAACAGCACATTAAAAGGATCATACACCATGACAAAGTGGGGTTTACCCCAGGAATGCAAGGATTCTTCAATATATGCAAATCAAACAATGTGATACACCATATTAACAAATTGAAGGAGAAAAAACATATGATCATCTCAATAGATGCAGAAAAAGCTTTTGAGAAAATTCAACACCCATTTATGATGGAAACCTTGCAGAAAGTAGACATTGAGGGAACTTTCCTCAACATAATAATGACCATATATGACAAACTCACGGGCAACATCATTCTCAATGGTGAAAAACTGAAACCATTTCCACTAAGTTCAGAAACAAGACAAGGTGCCCACTATCACCACTATTATCCAACATAGTTTTGGAAGTTTTAGCCACAGCAATCAGAGAAGAAAAAGAAATAAAAGGAATCCATATTGGAAAAGAAGAAATAAAGCTGTCACTGTTTCCAGATGACATGATCCTATACATAGAGAATCCTAAAGATGCCACAAGAAAAATTCTAGAACTAATCAATGAACTTGGTAAAGTTGCAGGATACAAAATTAATGCACAGAAATCTTTTGCATTCTATACACTAATGTTGAAAAATCTGAAAGTGAAATTAATAAAACACTCTCATTTACCATTGCCAAAAAAAGAATAATATACCTAGGAATAAACCTACCTAAGAGACAAAAGACCTGTATGCAGAAAATTATAAGACACTGATGAAAGAAATTATGGAAGATAAAAATAGATGGAGAGATATACCATGTTCTTGGATTGGAAGAATCAACATTGTGAAAATGACTCTACTACCCAAAGGAATCTACAAATTTAATGCAATCTCTATCAAACTATCACTTGCATTTTTCACAGAACTAGAACAAAAAATTTCACAATTTTTATGGAAACACAAAAGAGCCTGAATAGCCAAAGCAATCTTTTTTTTCCTTTTTATTGTGTTTCACTTTATTTATTTATTTTTTAACATCTTTATTGGGGTATAATTGCTTTACAATGGTGTGTTTGTTTCTGCTTTATACCAAAGTGAATCAGTTATACATATACATATGTTCCCATATCTCTTCCCTCTTGCGTCTGCCTCCCTCCCACCCTCCCTATTCCACCCCTCCAGGCGGTCACAAAGCACCGAGCTGATCTCCCTGTGCTATGTGGCTGCTTCTCACTAGCTATCTACCTTACGTTTGGTAGTGTATATATGCCCATGCCTCTCTCTGGCTTTGTCACAACTCACCCTTCCCCCTCCCCATATCCTCCAGTCTGTTCTCCAGTAGGTCTGTGGCTTTATTCCTGTCTTACCCCTAGGTTCTGCATGACATTTTTTTTCTTAAATTTCATATATATGTGTTAGCATACGGTATTTGTCTCTCTCTTTCTGACTTACTTCACTCTGTATGACAGATTCTAGGTCTATCCACCTCATTACAAATAGCTCAATTTCGTTTCTTTTTATGGCTGAGTAATATTCCATTGTATATATGTGCCACATCAATCTTGAGAAAGAAAAACGGAGCTGGAGGAATCAGGTTCCCTGCCTTCAGACTATACTACAAAGCTAAAGTAATCAAGACAGTATGGTACTGGCACAAAAACAGTAATAGAGATCAATGGAACAGGATAGAAAGCCAAGAGAAAAACCCATACACTTATGGTCACCTTATCTTTGATAAAGGAGGCAAGAATATACAATGGATAAATGAGAGGCTTTTCAATAAGTAGAGCTGGGAAAACTGGAGAGCTGCAACACTTCCTAACACCATACACAAAAATAAACTAAAAATGGATTAAATACCTAAATGTAAGGCCAGCCACTATAAAACTTTCAGAGGAAAACATAGACCAAGCAGTCTATGACATACATCACAGCAAGATTCTTTTTGACCCACCTCCTAGAGAAATGGAAATAAAAACAAAAATAAACAAATGGGATGTAATGAAACTTAAAAGCTTTTGCACAGCAAAGGAAACCATAAACAAGATTAAAAGACAACCCTCAGAATGGGAGAAAATATTTGCAAGTGAAGCAACTGACAATGGATTAATCTCCAAAATTTACAAGCAGCTCATGCAGCTCAAGAATAAAAAAACAAACAACCCAATCCAAAAATGGGCAGAAGACCTAAGTAGACATTTCCCCCAAGTAGATATACAGATTGTCAACAAACACATGAAAGAATGCTCAACATCATTAATCATTAGAGAAATGCAAATCAAAACTACAATGTGGTATCATCTCACACTAGTCAGAATGGCCATTATCAAAAAATCTAGAAACAATAAATGCTGGAGAGGGTGTTAAAGAAAGGGAACCTTCATACACTGTTGGTGGGAAGGTAAACTTATACAGCCACCATGGAGAACAGTATGGAAGTTCCTTAAAAGCCTAAAAATAGAACTAACATAGGACCCAGCAATCCCACTATTGCATATATACCCTGAGAAAACCATAATTCAAAAAGAATCATGTACCACAATTTTCATTGCAGCTCTATTTACAATAGCCAGGACATGGAAGCAATCTAAGTGTCCATCTACAGATGAATGGATAAAGATGTGACACATGTATACCATGGAATATTACTCAGCCATAAAAAAAGCAAAATTGAGTTATTTGTAGTGAGGTGGATGGACCTAGAGTCTGTCATACAGAATGAAGTAAGTCAGAAAGAGAAAAACAAATACCATTGCTAACACATGTGTGGAATCTAAAAAAAAAAAAGGGTCATGAAGAACCTATGGCAATATGTGAATAAAGACACAAACTTACTAGAGAATGGACTTGAGGACACAGGGAGGGGGAAGTGTAAGCTGGGACAACATGAGAGAGTAGTAGTGTATATAGGGACATATATACACTACCAAATGTAAAATAGATAGCTAGTGGGAAGCAGTCGCATAGAACAGCGTGACCAGCTCGATGCTTTGTGACCAGCTAGAAGGGTTGGATGGGGGGCTGGGAGGGAGGGAGATTCAAGAGAGAAGAGATATGGGGATACATATATATGAATAACTGATGCACTTTGTTGTAAAGCAGAAACTAACACTCCATTGTAAAGCAATTATACTCCAATAAAAATGTTGTAGAAAAAAATAAAGTCTGCTTTTTCTGATATGATTATTGTTACCCCAGCTTTCTTTTATTTTTCATTTGCATGAAATACCTTTTTCCAACCCCTCACTTTCAGTCTGGGTGTTCCTTTAGATCTGAAGTGAGTCTCTTGTAAGCAGTATAAAGATGGGTCTTCTTTTTTTAATGCAATCATACATGCTATGTCCTTTGATTGGAGCATTTAGCCCGTTGACATTTAAAATGATGATTGATATGTATATACTTATTGTCATTTTGTGACTTGTTTTGTAGTTGTTTCCATATTTGTTCTCTGTTCTTTCTTGTTTCAGTTTCTTCCCTTGTGATTTGATGATTATCTTTAACTGTTTGCTTTCGTTCCTTTCTCTATATTTTTTGGGTGTCTACTGCTTGTTATTTTTTGTGGTTACCATGGGGTCCATATATGTTGAACTATAACTATATCTACTTGTTTTAAACTGGTAGTCATTCAAGTTCAGTGGTTGATCCATAGCCCCTATTGTATATTTGCTTCTACTATACTAGTGGGATTTTTCCTTTCCTATAAATTCATACATCTTGTTGTAACATTTTCTTTTCCACCTAGAGAAGACCCTTTAACACCTCTTTTAGGGTAAGTTTAGTATTGGTGAACTCTTTTAATATTTGCCTGTCTGAGAAATTTTCTTATCTCTCCTCAATTGTGAATGATAATCTTGCTGGCAGAGTATCTTAGGTTATAGGTTTTTCCCTTTCTCCACTTTAAATACATTATGCCACTCCCTTCTTTTTTGTGAAGTTTGCAATGAAAAACCATCCAATAGACTTATGGGGTTTCCATTCTTTGGAACCCCCTTTTTTTCCCTCTTGCTGTCCTTAGAAGTCTTTCTTTAACTTTAATTTTTGCATTTTTATTATGATATGTCTCCTGTTTTCTGTTAATTCCTTCTTTTGTGTTTTTCATTCCTGTTTTTGTATTCTTCATCTTTGACTGGTCGTTTTTTATATTTTCTAGTCCCTTGTTAAAATTCTCACTGTGTTCATCTATTCTTTTCCAAGGTGAGTTATCCTTTATATTAGCTATGCTTTGAACTCTTTATCTGCTAAATTATGTATCTCTGTTTCATTAGTTGTTTTTTGGATTACTTCTCTTTTTATCCTTTTATTTGAAACTTCTTCTCTCATTTTTTTTAACCTTCTCTGTCTATATGAAATTATTTGAAACAGTTACCTATCATGGTCTGGAAAGGATGTCATTGTTTGGAACTGACTCTATGCAGTCTGCGTGTGCTCAGTGTCTTTGTTGGAAGAGCTGGTTCTGAAGTAAGCACGGGTCATGTCTTTCCTGAAGGTGTGTTTTTAGGTATCATCTTGATGGGAAATGGGGTTGGAGATGGAAGGGCTAAAGCCAGATCCACGTGTGAGCTGGAGCTACTTCTCTACTCAATGGTCATCACTCCCCTACTGAGGGAAGGCTCAAGTCCCAAGTAGTTGGAGCAGAAATCGTGAGGTTCAGGTCCAGACTGGCTCCATTCCCTGTATGTGTGCTTTTTCCCCACTCCCAGAAATGACACCTTTTCTCCAGAGGTGAGTAGAGCTGGAGCAAGAGGGTCTGGAGCATGTGCCCAGTATAGGCCAGTACATGTACTGGTAACGTCCTACTTTCCTGTCAAAGCTCTAGACAGCTCTCTATCCACAGTCTTTGCCACCTTGCTCAGATGCTGTGCTGGGTCCACACCTATTCTGCTCACTCCAAGTGCTCAGTGTTCACCTCAAGTGCTCACTCTTCTTGATTACTGCAGCCTTTGTCTTAATAGGGAAGCTGCACCACAGCTAGAGGTTCAGGATGCATGCTACTGCAGTCATGGAAAACTAGCGGGAACCTAGGGCAGTTTCAATCTGCTTCTTCTACCTTGTTACCTGGTGTAAACAAGCAAATGTACACTCTTCAGGAGTAGAGTCTAGGTTTCTTACAGCCCTCCTGTTATTTATTTATTTTTTATTTGATTTTCAATCCAGCTAAGAGGACTCATCTTCCCAGTGTTGGACCCCAGAGTTAGGGTGTGCAGTATATGTTCAGACTGCTCACTCCTCAGTGAGGAACTCTGAACCCTTGATAGCCCTCTCCTCTTCTGTGTCCCCTCACACAGCAATCCCAACCTGATCCATTCTCTTCCTTTCCTGCCCAAATTTGTGTGTATCTTTCTTTAGAGGCTTGGCTGTAGAAGAGTCTTTCTGCCAATCTCCAGCTTGTTTTCAGTGAGAATTGCTCCAGATGTAGATGTATTTTTGATGGATTCGTGGGGGGGGGAGGTGTGTGAGCTCAGCATCCTCTTACACTACCATCTTGAAACTCCCAGCTGCTTGAAAACCTTACTCAGCCCTAATGCTTTTCTGTGTTGTCTCCTATTTCCATATTGGTTTAGATAGGGTTTGCTTCATCTAAACAACAATAGGTTGGCATCTACTTTTGTGACTCTCATCTTGACTGTTCTAGACTTTTTTAGATGGCTGAGGTTGTTGGACCCCAAGAGGAGATTCTCCCATCCTGATGTAGAGTTTGTCACTTTTGGTCATCTGAGTATTCAGAGAATGTTCTTTTATTTTCTTTATTCCCATGCTCTAACTCCCATCTCTGCCTGACCCTAACTCTTACCTCCATCCCCATCCCCACACTCAAATTACTGTATAAATATTTCAAACATGAGTATTTAGTTCACACTTCTTAGCATGCAGAGGCTTTCATAATTTGTTCTAAGCTTATCAATCTAGCCTCAATTCCCACTATTCTTTCCCTCTACACACCCTACCCTCCAGCCACTGTGACCTCACTTTTCTCAATACAGACCAAGTCTTTTCATGGCTCTCCCAGTGATGTCATTCCTTTCTTTTTCATGCAAACTATACTCATAATTCAAGGCTTAGTTCAAAGATTGATTCCTCTGCCTTCCCTCTCTCCTCCTGTACTCCATCTTATATTATAGGTCTGTAGTCCCTTGTATGCAACTGCTGATGCCAAATGTGTTTCAAAGTTTAAATTGTTTTGGATGGTAAAAATGTAACACAGTGTTTTCATTGTTTATTAGGCAATCTTTCCTTTAGGGTTTGGGGAAGCATCACATAGTCAAGTGCTTTAATATTTAAGTAGCAAAACATATGAAGAGTAACACTAATTAGGATAAATATAACCTATAAATAATCTTGCATAAAGTCAGATTCACTTTTGCTACCAGATTCACTGTTTTTGACCTTCAGAGAGTTTTGAACTTTATAATTATGAATGAAGTATTGGAGACTTTGTATTGCTGGATTAATTATACCAAGAAAAATTAGAGTCATTCTACAGATGCAATAACTGTTTAATATTAAAGAATATATATCATGGGCTTCCCTGGTGGTACAGTGGTTGAGAGTCTGTCTGCCAATGCAGGGGACATGGGTTCGTGCCCCAGTCTGGGAAGATCCCACATGCCACAGAGCTGCTGGTCCCGTGAGCCATGGCTGCTGAGCCTGCACATCCGGAACCTGTGCTCCGAAACGGGAGAGGCCACAACAGTGAGAGGCCTGCGTACCACAAAAAAAAAAAAAAAAAAAAAAAAAAGAATATATATCAGTGAGTTTGCCGATTTCCTCTCCATTTATTTCATTTTGTAGGTTTTTAAGTTGCTCTTTAGTCTGTAACATATTTTTTTGTCATCTCATTTTTTTTTGATGGGTGGGGCTGTGTTCCTGTCTTGCTGATTGTTTGGCCTGAGACATTCCACACTGGAGTTTGCAGACAGTTGTGTGGATCCAGGTCTTGGGGCTGAGATGAAGACCTCTTGGAGAGCTCACATTAATTAATATTCCCTGGGGTCTGAGATTCTCTGATAGTCCAGTGGTTTGGACTTGGAGCTCCCACCACAGGAACTCAGGCCTGAACCCTGGCCTGGGAACCAAAACATTGCAAGCTGCATGGTGCGACAAAAAGAAAAAAAAAATGGCAACAAGTAAAAAGGAGCAAAATAATAAAATAAAATTTGAAAAATAAAAAAATATATTAGAAAAATGAAAAATGAAATAACAACAACAAAGCAAAAGAGAACTATGACAGCAAAAAAAAAAAATGGGAAAAGGCCTTGGCAGCGGGTTGTGGGGGGGGGTGGGGCTCAGGCCCGGGGACCCTCATGGCTGGAGGCGGCCCTGGGGGAAGCTTAGATCCAGGACCCACACAGCCAGAAAAGGCCTTGGGGAGGAGAGGAAAGGCTTAGGCTTAGGCTTAGGACCTGTGCAGCCAGGAAAGGCCCTGGGAGAGTGGGGCTTAGGTTCAGGACGCCCATGAATGGAGGAGGCCATGATGGTGGTGGTGGTGTGGCTCACAGTCAGGACCTCCATGGCCGGAAGAGGCCTTGGTAGGGGATCAAGCTCAGGAACCATGCAGCTGGAGGGAGCCCCAGAGGGCAGAGGTCCAGGCCCAGAACCACAGCAAGTTCAATGGGGCCAAGCAGGTGTGGGAAACACTGGCTGCAATCCCCTCTGATCCCCCAGCCCCATGAAGGCCTCTCCCCATCTCTGCTGATCCCCTCACTGTGAGTGGGCCCCTCCAAGTGTGGAAACCACTTCTCTCCACCGGCACCCCTCAAGCACTGGTCCTGTCCTGCCTCCACTTTTCAACCTAACTCCTTACCCCCCCACATCTTACCCAATAGCACAGGGATTTCTCCTGTCCACATAGGTGTCCGAGGTCCCCCACTGGTGCCTGGTAGGTGCACTATTTGTGAGCAGATGAGAACTCTATGTCCTCCTACCACACTATCATGAAGGAGAAAGGTAAAAACCTACAAGACCAAATAAATGAAGAGGAAATAGGCAACCTACCTGAAAAAGAATTCAGAGTAATGATAGTAAAGATGATCTAAAATCTCAGAAATACAATGGAGGCACAGATCGAGAAAATACAAGAAATGTTTAACAAGAACCTTAAAGAACAAAAGAACAAGCAAAGAGTGATGAAAAACACAATAATTGAAATGAAAAATACACTAGAAGAAATCAATAGCAAAATAAGTGAAGCAGAAGAATGAATAAGTGAGCTGTGAGATAGAATGGTGGAAATAACTGCCATGGAGCACAGAATAAACAAAAAAGAATGAAAACAAATGAGGAGAGTCTCAGAGACCTCTGGAACAATATTAAACACACCAACATTTGAATGATAGGGGTCCCATAAGAAGAAATGGTAGATAAAGGTCCTGAGAAAACATTTGAAGAGATTATAGTTAAAAACTTCCCTAAAACATGGGAAAGGAAATAGCCACCCAAGTACAGGAAGCACAGAGAGTCTCATACAGGATAAACCCAAGGAGAAACATGCTGAGACACATATTAATCAACCTGAAAAAATTAAATTCAAAGAAAAAATATTAAAAGCAGCAAGGGAAAAACAACAAATAAAATACAAGGGAATCCTTCTAAGGTTATCAGCTGATTTTTCAGCAGAAACTCAGCAGGCCAGAAGGGAGTGAAGGGTATATTTAAAGTGATGAAAGTGAAAAACCTACAAGCAAGATTACCCCACAAGGATATCATTCAGAATTGATGGAAAAATCAAAAACTTTACATAAAAGAAAAGCTAATAGAATTCAGTACCACCAACCCAGCTTTACAATGAATGATAAAGGAACTTCTCTAGGTGTGAAACACAAGAGAAGAAAAAACCCACAAAAACAAACACAAAACAATTAAGAAAATGGTAACATGAACATACATATCAATAATTACTTTGAATGTGAATGGATTAAATGTTTTGACCATAAGACACAGTCTGCTGAATGGATGCAAAAACAAGACCTGTATATATGCTGTCTGTGAGAGACACACTTCAGACCTAGGGAAACATACAGACTGAAAGGGAGGGGTTGGAAAATGATATTCCATGCAAATGGAAATCAAAAGAAAGCTGGAGTAACAACACTCATATCAGAGGACATAGACTTTAAAATAAAGACAGATACAAGAGACAAAGAATGACACTACATAATGATCATGGGATCAGTCCAAGAAGAAGACATAACAATTGTAAATATTTATGCACCTAACATAGGAGCACCTCAATAGATAAGGAAAATGCTAACAGCCATAAAGGCAGAAATTGACTGTAAAACAATAATAGTGGGGGAATTTGACACCCTACTTCCCCCAGTGAACAGATCATCCAGACAGAAAATAAATAAGGAAACACAAGCTGTAAATGACACAATAGAGCAGCTAGATTTAATTGACATTTATAGGACATTCCACCTGAAAGCAGAAGAAAACACTTTCTTCTCAAGGGTTCACAGAATATTCTCCAGGATAGATCACATCTTGGGTCACAAATCAACCTTGGTAAGTTAAAGAAAATTGAAATCATATCTAGCACCTTTTTCAGCCACAATGCTACGAGATTAGAAATCAATTACAGGAAAAAAAAACCTGTAAAAAACACAAACACAGGGAAGCTATAAACTTACACTTAAAGCAACTAAAGAAAGAAGAAAAAACAAAACCAAAGTTAGTAGAAGGAAAAAAATCTTAAATATCAGAGCAAAAATAAATGAAAGAGAAATGAAGAAAACAGGAGCAAAGATCAATAAAACTAAAAGTTGTTCTTTGAGAAGAAAAAAAATTGATAAACCTTTAGCTACACTCATCAAGGAAAAAGGGGAGAGAACTCCAATCAATAAAATTAGAAATGAAAAAGGAGAAATTACAACTGACACCACAGAAATATAAAGGATCATAAGAGACTATGACAAGTAACTATGTGCCAAAAAATGGACAAGCTGGAAGAAATGGAGAAATCTTAGAAAGGTACAACCTTACAAGACTGAACCAGGAAGAAACAGAAAATATAAGCAGCCCAATCAGAAGTCATGAAATTGAAACTGTAATTAAAATTTTTCCAACAAACAAAACTCCAGGACGAGGTGGCTTCATAGTCGAATTCAATCAAGCATTTACAGAAGAGCTAACACACTCTCAAACTTTTCCAAAACAATTGCAGTGGGAGGAACACTCAAACTTGTTCTACAAGGCCACCATCACCCTGATACCAAAATCAAATAAAGGTATCACAAGAAAAGAAAATTACAGACCAATATCACAGATGAACATAGATGCAAAAATTGTCAGCAAAATACTAGCAAACAAAAGCCAACAACACATTAAAAGGGTCACACACCATGATCAAGAGGGATTTATCCCAGGGATGCAAGGATTCTTCAATATATGCAAATCAATCAATGTGATACACCATATTAACAAATTAAAGAATGAAAACCATATGATCATCTCACAGGGATTCCCTGCTGGCACAGTGGTTAAGAATTTGCCTGCCAGTGTAGGGGACAAGGGTTTGAGCCCTGGTCTGAGAGGATCCCACATGCCACAGAGCAACTAAGCCCATGGGCCACAGTTTCTGAGCTTGCACTCTAGAGCCTGTGAGCCACAACTACTGAAGCCCACATGCCTAGAGCTCATGTTCCACAACAAGAGAAGCCATCGCAATGAGAAGCCCACACACTGCAACAAAGAGTGGTCCCTGCACATTGCAACTAGAGAAAGCCGACATGCAACAATGAAGACCCAAAGCAGCCAAATATAAATAAGTAAAATAAATAAATTTATAAAAATACCCCATATGACCATCTCAAAAGATGTAGAAAAACTTTTGACAAAATTTACCACCCATTGATGGTAAAAACTCTCCAGAAAGTGAGCCTACAGGGAACGTACCTCAACATAATACCAACCATATATAACAAACCCACAGCAAACATCATTCTCAATGGTGAAACAGTGAAAACATTTCCACTAAGATCAGGAACAAGACAAGGATGTTCACTCTTGCCACTGTTATTCAACATAGTTATGGAAGTCCTAGCCATGACAATTAGAGGAGAAAAAGAAATAAAAAGAATACAAATTTGAAAAGAAGATGTAAAACTGTCACTGTTTTCAGATGACGATACTATTCATAGAAAATCTTAAAGATGCTACCAATTAATGCACAGAAATATCTTGCATTGCTATACACTAACAATGAATGATCAGAAAGAGAAATTAAAGAAACAATCCTATTTACCATTATAGCAAAAATAATAAAATACCTAGGAATAAACCTACTTCAGCAGGCAAAAGACCTGTACTCAGAAAACTATAAAACACTGAGAAAAGTAATCAAAGATGACACAAACAGATGGAGAGATATACCATGTTCTTCGATTGGAAAAATCAATATTGTGAAAATGACTATAACACCGAAAGTGATCTACACATTAAAGACAATCCCTATCAAATTACCAATGGCACTTTTCACAGAATTAGAACAAAAAAATTTACAATTTGTATGGAAACACAAAAGACCCCGTAGAGACAAATCAATCTTGAGAAAGAAAAACAGAGCTGGAGGAATCAGGCTCCCTGACTTCAGACAATACTACAAAGCTACAGTAATCAAGACAGTATGGTACTGGTACAAAAACAGAAATATAGATCAATGGTACAAGATAGAAAGCCCAGAGGTAAACCCACAGCCCTATGATCACCTAATCTATGAAAAAGGAGGCAAGAATATACAATGGAGAAAAGATAAAAGATAGTCTCTTCAATAAGTGGTGCTGGGGAAACTAGACAGCTACATGTAAAAGAATGAAAATAGAATGCTACCTAACACCATACACAAAAATAAACTCAAAATGGATTAAAGACTTACATGTAAGCCTGGACACTATAAAACTCTTAGAGGAAAACATAGGAAAAACACTCTTTGACATAAGTCACAGTAAGATATTTCTTAACCCATTTCCTAGAGTAAGGAAAATAAAAACAAAAATAAACAAAAGGCACCTAATTAAATTTAAAGGCTTTTGCACAGCAAAGGAAACCATAAACAAGACAAAAAGACGACCCTCAGAATGGGAGAAAATATTTGCAAATAAAGCAACTGACTAAGGATTAATCTCCAAAATATAAAAACAGTTCATACGGCTCAATATCATAAAAACAAACAACCAAGTCAAAAAATGGGCAGAAGACTGAAATAGACATTACTCCAAAGAAGACATACAGATGGCCATAAAGCACATGAAAAGATGCTCAACCTCACTAGTTATTAGAGAAATGTAAATCAAACTACAAAGAGGTATCATTTGACACCAGGCAGTATGGTCATCATTAAGAAATCTGCAAGCAATAAATGCTTGAGAGGGTGTGGAGAAAAGGGGACCCTCTTACACTGTTTGTGGGAATGTAAATTGATACAGCCACTGTGGAGAACAGTAAGGAGGTTCCTTCAAAACTTAAAAATAGTACTACTGGGCTTCCCTGGTTACACAGTGGTTAAGATTCCACCTACCAATGCAGGGGACGTGGGTTCGATCCCTAGCCTGGGAAGATCCCACATTCCATGGAGCAACTAAGCCTGTGTGCCATAACTACTGAGCCTGCATTGTAGAGCCTGTGCTCTGCAGCAAGAGAAGCTTCAACAATGAGAAACCTACACACCACAATGAAGAGTAGCTCCCACTTGCTTCAAGAAGAGAAAGCCCATGCACAGCAAAAATAAAAACAAATAAATAAATAAATTTATTAAAAAATAAAATATAACTTCCATATGACCCAGCAATTCCACTACTGGGCATATACCCTGAGAAAACCATATTTCAAAAATACACATGTACCCCAATGTTCATTGCAGCACTATTTACAATAGCCAGGACATGGACACAATCTAAATGTTCGTCAATTGATGAATGAATAAAGAAGATGTGGTACATATATACAATGGACTATTACTCAGACATAAAAAGGAACAAAATTGGGTCATTTGTAGAGATGTAGATGGACCTAGATTTTGTCATACAGAGTGATGAAAGTCAGAAAGAGAAAAATAAATACTGTATATAAATGAATATATGTGGAATCTAGAAAAATGGTACAGATGAACCTATTTTCAGGGCAGGAATAGATATGCAGACGTAAAGAATGGACATGTGGACATGGGGGAGGAAGGGGAGGGTCAGATGAATTGGGAGATTAGGATTGACATATATACACTATTATTTGTAATATAGATGGCTAGTGGGAACCTGCTGTATAGCACAGGGAGCTCAGCTCAGTGCTCTGTGATGACCTAGATGAGTGGGATGGAGGGGGAGGGTGGGAGGGAGGTCCAAGAGGAAGGGGATGTGTGTATACATATAGCTAATTCACTTCATTGTACAGCAGAAACACAACATTGTAAAGCAATTATACTCAAATAAATGAAGAATATGTTAATATAGTGCACCATATTAATAACTCAATTGAGAAAAATTATGTGATGTCTCCATAGTTTTCAAAAGGCATTTGACAAATTCTAATATGCATTACTGACTTCCTTAAAAAATATGTATATGTGCATACATAAAATATATGCATGGATCACCCTTAATGGTATAATATTTAAAACTATTTCCATCTAATGGAACAGGACATGAATGCAACTTATCTCCATTATTATTTAATGGTGTTCTAGAAGTGTTAGCCATTGCAATTAGACAAGAGAAAGAAAGTAAAGTTATTAATATTAGAAAATTATTTTCATTTCATTTACAAATATATAGGATTGTATACCACAAAATGATAAATTACTAGAAAATATTCAAAGCATAGCATAATTCAATAAGATGGCTTGTTACAAATTTATTACATAAAATCAGTAGATTTTCTATACACAGTCAGGTGGAAGATATAATATTATAATATTATATTTATAATATTAACCAAAAGGAAAAAATTCTAAGGAATAAACACAAAATGTGCATAACCTATATAAAGAAAAAGGGGTCATAAAAGAAAACATAAGAAAATTAAAAGATACTACTCTATTTTTTCTGAAATTTTAATATAACATTAAATGTATGTCATGAAGAACCTAAGGGTAAGACGGGAATAAAGACAAAGACCTACTAGACAATGGACTTGAGGATATGGGGAGGGGGAAGGGTAAGCTGGGACAAAGTGAGACAGTGGCATGGACATATATACACTACCAAAAATACTACGTAAAATAGAGAACTAGTGGGAAGCAGGCACATAGCACAGCGAGATCAGCTCAGTGCTTTGTGACCACCTGGATGGGTGAGATAGGGAGGGTGGAAGGGAGGGAGATGCAAGAGGGAGGAGATATGGGAACATATGTATATGTATAACTGATTCACTTTGTTATAAAGCAGAAACTAACACACCATTGTAAAGCAATTATACTCCAATAAAGATGTAAAAAATAAAAAATAAATGTAACTTACAATAGAAATATTGGCAGGGATGTTGGAGGGAAGTTGAAAAAAAAATGGTACTAAATTTAGTATGCAAAATATTCAGAAAAATTCTGAACTAGAATAGTAATATAAGGGACATGAGCCATGAGGGAGGGAAAGCAGGATGTCAGCCCTACCAAATATTTAAGAAAAATACATTATGAAGCTATAAATATTAAAACAGTTTGGCACTGGAAAAGAAATGAAGAAATCAGTGCAACAAAATAGAGTCCTGAAATAGATCCAAATATTTTTGAAAATTTAGCATATTATTAAGTTTATATTTCTGATCAGTGGTGGAAGGAGTGTTTGTTTAATAAATGGTCTTGGAAAAACTGACTAAATATTTGAAAAAAAAAACTTCATTACCTACGCCAAAAATAAATCCCAGATGTATTAAATATAGAACATTAAAAAAACAAAATTCTCTAGGATGACATTAGCAAATATATTTATAATCTTGGAGTAGTAAAGACCTTTCTATTAAGACAAAATCTAGAACTAATACATGAAATTATCAATACATTCGACCATATTAAAATAATAATTTAGAAATCTGCTCTGTATGGCCAAAAATATTTGAAACAGTTAAATATAGAAATGATGAAATAGGATAATAAAAATGGTGAACTAGAGAGAATATTTGGTAATATGCACATTAGATAAAGGGTTAATTTTCATACTCTTCAAAAACTCATACATCAATAAGAAAATGGCAATCATTCCAACAGCAACCATAAAATGGATAAACTATATAAACAGGAGGTTCATGACAAAGGAATCTAAATGGTCAATAAACATTGGAAATGATGTCCTAATTGCTATAATTAGAAACAAGCAGGGCTTCCCTGCTGGCGCAGTGGTTGAGAGTCCACCTGCCAATGCAGGGGACATGGGTTCACGCCCCGGTCCTGGAAGATCCCACATGCCGTGGAGCGGCTGAGGCCGTGAGCCATGGCTGCTGAGCCTGTGTGTCTGGAGCCTGTGCTCCACAACGGAAGAGGCCACAACAGTGAAAGGCCTGCATAGAGCAACAACAACAAAAAAAAACCCAAGGAAACTGAAACAAGAAGATACCATTTCCACCTCTCAGATTGGCAAAAACAAGGTTTATTATATTCAGTGCTGGCAAGGATATAAATAAACAGATACTATCCTGTCCCTGGAGCTCATTAGACTTGGGTAATATCTTGTTAAGGAAGGGCATAGAGGTTTTATGTAACAAAGGAATCCCACATTTATCTAGAGGTGTATGGTTTCCAAGTGTGCTTTCATTTAATCTTTATAATGATCACATATCAGCATGAGAAAACCGAGATCTATAAAAGTTATTATGACTTATTCAAATTAATTTAGTTAGTGAGTGATAGAGCCATAATTTTAACTCTGATCTTCTGACAGAGTCCAAAACTTTCTCACTGACCCAGAATAGAAGCTGAATTGAGTGGGCATCTGAGTGTTTTTCAAATCTAAATCCCATCCCATTCAACCAGTGAGTATTCACTGAAAATCTACTGTGTGTCTTGCACTATTCTAGTTACTGGGGATACAACAGTGACCAAAACAAGGTCTCTGCCCTCATGGAGCCTATATTCTAGTGGAAGAGGGAGATAATAAATAAGTGAATATAAAGTATATAAGTTGGTGAAAAGTGTGATTAAGAACAAATAAAATAACAAAAGATTGGAAATGCTGGTGGGGGCAGCATGTTTCAAGTAGAGTGGTCAAACAGAAAACATCAACTAGAAAGAAGTATGTGAGCAAATATCTGAATGAAGTGAAGTAATGAACCATGTGGGTATCTGGGGAAGGAACCTAGCACAGATGTGGGAACAAATCAGGTGTGTTTGAGGAACAGCAAAAAAAAACAGGTAGTTGGAGAGGAGTGAATAAGAGAGAGAGTAGCAGAAGATAAGGTCAGAGAATGAAGGAGGTGGAGGAGGTGGATAGTGTAGGACCTTTGGCTTTTGCTCTGAGATGGGAAGTCATTGGTGGGCATGCCCCCTAAAAGAATATGTAGGCAGAAAGGATCACTATGTTGGTGGCCCTTGAGGGTCTATGCAATCACTGGAGCCAACCACAACCTAACTTCTCACTTCTAAGCCTGCCTCATTACCTCTCTTCCAGAAATCGCTTATCTCTGCCTCTCAGGAGCAGTCAGTCTGGCTCTTTTCCTCCCATAACCCAGAGCTACCCACCTGGTAAGACCAGAAACAGTCAGATTGTCAGTTAGGGAGTCACAAGCAGATGGCGGCAATATGATAGCAAGCAGCAAATTCCATAGAAATGAGCTGGTGAAAGAAAAGGATGACTGTCATGCTCATAAAGTAGGGGGCTTTATGAGGGAAAAGGTGCTAATCTCCAACTTGGTTGGTGATCAGTGAGTGTAGATGAAGATATTACATGGACAGAAAAGCTGCCAATATACAGGAAAGATAAAGCAAAGATGTTCATTGCAGAAGCTGGGGTCCTTCTGTAGGCATCCTGCTTTATGGGGAGTTTATTAGGATAAGAACAAAGAAACCCTTAGAATCTGCGGGCATAAGTATCACTTTGGAGTTGTTGCCATATTACTTGCATCTCATTTGCAGCAAGCTGCTTAGTAAGTCTAAGGATTTGTGGTGATTACATGGTCTGAGAGATATAAAGAACTGAGCCCATTGCCCAGCACAGTAAAAGTTAGCTTTTAAAATTGCTGTTCTTGTTTTTGTTGTTAGAGCTGGAAGTAACCAGTGAGAAATCTTGTAAGCCTATAGATTTTCAACTTTGGGTTTGTTGTTGTTTTCAGGGAGGTTAGTAATGAAACTGTTTATTCCAAATAATTATTACAAAGAACCCCAATATATATATGAAAATACAAAAGTAGTATTTTATTAGCAAAAAAGTATTTTTAAGTTCAAATTTATGTTTACTTGTAAAATCAATCAATGAGAATGAAATTGTTTTGATGAGCAAAAAGAATGAGCATATAATTATTTTACTGTCCGTTTTATCTAATTCATTAATCATCAATGTAATTCATTTATGTTCTTATTATAGTGGAAAATGTATTTTAAAAAGGAATCCCAGGGCTGCTGGAGAAGATGGTGGAAGAGTAAGACGTGGAGATCACCTTCCTCCCCACAGATACATCAGAATTACATCTACACATGGAACTGATCCTATAGAACACACACTGATCACTGGCAGAAGACCTCGGACCTCCCAAAAGGCAAGAAATTCCCCACATACCTTGGTAGGGAAAAATAAAAAACAGAGACAAAAGAATAGGGACTGGACCTGCACCAGTGGGAGGGAGCTGTGAAGGAGAAAAGGTTTCCACACACTAGAAGCCACTTCATGGGCAGAGACTGTGGGTGGCAGAGGGGGGAAGCTTCAGAGCCATGGAGGAGAGCATAGCAACAGGGGTGCAGAGGGCAAAGTGGAGAGATTCCCACACAGAGGATCGGTGCTGACAAGCACTCACCAGCCTGAGAGGCTTGTCTGCTCACCTGCCGGGACCAACGGGGGCTGGGAGCTGAGGCTCGGACTTCGGTCGGATGCCGGGAGAGTACAGGCAGCGTGACACAGCCTGAAGGGATTAGTGCACCACAGCTAGCCACGAGGGAGTCTGGGAAAAAGTCTGGACCTGTCGAAGAGACAAGAGACTTTTTCTTCCCTCTTTGTATCCTGGTGTGTGAGGAGAGGGGATTAAGAGCGCCACTTAAAGGAGCTCCAGAGACGGGTGCGAGCCGCCGCTATTAGCACAGACCACAGGGACGGGCATGAGACGCTAAGGCTGCAGCTGCTGTCACCAAGAAGCCTGTGTGCGAGCACAGGTCACTATCTGCACCTCCCCTCCAGGGAGCCTGTGCAGCCCACCACTGCCAGGGTCCCGGGATCCAGGGACAACTTCCCCGGGAGAACACACGGTGCGCCTCAGGCTGGTGCAAAGTCACGACAGCCTCTGCTGCCACAGACTCGCCCAACATCCGTACCCCTCCCTCCCCCTGGCCTGAGTGGGTCAAAGCCCCCGAATCAGCGGCTCCTTCAACACCGGACTGTTGGAGTGAAGAACAGATGCCCTCAGGCGACCTACACACACAGATGGGGCCAAATACAAATCTGGACCCCTGGAGCTGTTCTAACAAAGAAGAGAAAGGGAAATCTCTCCTAGCAGCCTCAAGAGTAGCGGATTAAATCTCCACAATCAACGTGATGTACCCTGCATCTCTGGAATACCTGAATAAACAAAGAATCATCCCAAATGGAGGAGGTGGACTTTGGGAGCAAGAAATATTCTTTTTTCCAGTTTTCCTCTTTTTGTGAGTGTGTACATGAATGTTTCTGTCTGAGATTTTGTCTGTATAGCTTTCCTTTAACAATTTGACTAGGGTTCTGACAGTCCGTTTTTTATTTATTTATTTATTTTTTACTTTTAAAATTATTTTTCTTAATAATTATTTTTTATTTTAATAACTATTTTATTTTACCTTACTTTATTATATTTTATCCTCTTTCTTTCTTTCCTTCTATTTTTTCTCACTTTTCTTCTGAGCTAGGTGGAGGACAGGCTCTTGGTGCTCCAGCCAGGTGTCAGGGCTGTGCCTCTGAGGCGGGAGATCTAACTTCAGGACACTGGTCCACAAAAGGCCTCCCAGCTCCACGTAATATCAAACAGCAAAAATCTCCCAGAGATTTGCATCTCAACACCAGCACCCAGCTTCACTCAAAGACCAGCAAGCTACAGTGCTGGACACCCAATGCCAAACAACTAGCAAGAAAGGAACACAACCCCACCCATTAGCAGAGAGGCTACCTAAAATCATAATAAGGAGACAGACACCCCAAAACACACCATCAGACGTGGACCTGCCCACCAAAAAGACAAGATCCAGCCTCATCCACCAGAACACAGGCACTAGTCCCACCCACCAGGAAGCCTACACAACCCACTGAACCAACTTTAGCCACAGGAGACAGACAGCTAAAACAACATGAATTATTAACCTGTAGCCTGCATAAAGGAGACCCAAAACACAGTAAGATAAGCAAAATGAGAAGTCAGAAAAACACACATCAGATGAAGGAGCAAGGTAAAAACCCACCAGAAATAATAAATGAAGGGGAAATAGGCAGTCTCCCTGAAAAAGAATTCAGAATAATGATAGTAAAGATGATCCAAAATCTTGGAAATAGAATAGACAAAATGTAAGAAACATTTAACAAGGACCTAGAAGAACTAAAGAGGAAAAAAGCAATGATGAACAATACAATAAATGAAATTAAAAATACTCTAGAAAGGATCAGTAGCAGAATAACTGAGGCAGTAGAATGGATAAGTGACCTGGAAGATAAAATATTGGAAATAACTACTGCAGAGAAGAATAAAGAATAAAGAATGAAAAGAACTGATGAAAGTCTCAGAGACCTCTGGGACAACAGTAAATGCACCAACATTTGAATTATATGTGTCCCAGAAGAAGAAGAGAAAATGAAAGGGACTGAGAAAATATTTGAAGAGACTGTAGTTGAAAACTTCCCTTATATGGGAAAGGAAATAGTTAATCAAGTCCAGGAATCACAGAGAGTCCCATACAGGATAAGTCCAAGGAGAAACATGCCAAGACACAAATTAATCAAACTATCAAAAATTAAATACAAAGAAAACACATTAAAGCAGCAAGGGAAAAAGAACAAATAACACACAAGGGAATCCCCATAAGGTTAACAGCTGATTTTTCAGCAAAAATTCTGCAAGCCAGAAGGGAGTGGCAGGACAGATTGAAAGAGATGGAGAAAAAACTACAACCAAGATTACTCTACCCAGCAAGGATCTCATTCAGATTTGATGGAGAAATTAAAACCTTTACAGACAAGCAAAAGCTGAGAGAGTTCAGCACCAACAAACCAGCTTTACAACAAATGCTGAAGGAACTTCTCTACACAAGAAACACAAGAGAAGGAAAAGACCTATAATAACAAACTCAGAACAACTAAGAAAATAAGAACACATATATTGATAATTACCTTAAATGCAAATGGATTAAATGCTCCCACCAAAAGACACAGACTGGCTGAATGGATACAAAAACAACTCCCATATATATGCTGTCTACAAGTATCCCACTCCAGTCCTAGACACACATACAGACTGAAAGTGAGGGGATGGAAAAATATATTCCATGCAAGTGGAAATCAGAAGAAAACTGGAGTAGCAATTCTCATATCAGACAAAATAGACTTTAAAATAAAGACTATTAGAAGAGACAAAGAAGGACACTACATAATGATCAATGGATCAATCCAAGAAGAAGATATAAAAATGGTAAATATTTATACACCCAACACAGGAGCACCTCAATACCTTTGGCAAATACTAACAGCCATAAAAGGTGAAATTGACAGTAGCACATTCATAGTAGGGGACTTTAAGAGCCCAGTTTCACCAATGGACAGATCATCCAAAATGAAAATAAATAAGGAAGCAAACATTTATGATACATTAAACAAGATGGACTTAATTGATATTTATAGCACATTCCATCCAAAAAAACAAGAACACATTTTTCTCAAGTGCCCATGGAACATTCTCCATGATAGATAATATCTTCGGTCACAAATCTAGCCTTGGTCAATTTAAGAAAATTGAAATCGTATCAAGTATCTTCTCTGACAACAACACTATGAGACTAGATATAAATTACAGGAAAATATCTGTAAAAAATACAAACACATGGAGGAAAAACAATACACTATTTAATAACGAAGTGATCACTGAAAAAATCAAAGAGGAAATCAGAAAATACCTAGAAACAAATGACAATGGAGACACAATGACTGAAAACATACAAGATGCAGCACAAGCAGTTCTAAGAGGGAAGTTTATAGCAATAAAATCCTACCTTAAGAACAGGAAACATCTCAAATAAACAACCTAACCTTGCACCTAAAGCAATAAGAGAAAGACAAACAAAAAAAGGGCAAAGTTAGCAGAAGGAAAGAAATCATAAAGATCAGATAGGGCGAGAGAGAGACATGGACATATATATACTAACAAACGTAAGGTAGATAGCCAGTGGGAAGCAGCCGCATGGCACAGGGATACCGGCTCGGTTCTTTGTGGCTGCCTGGAGGGGTGGGATAGGGAGGGTGGGAGGGAGGGAGACAAAGAGGGAAGAGACATGGGAACATATGTATATGTATAACTGATTCACTCTGTTATAAAGCAGAAACTAACACACCATTGTAAAGCAATTATAACCCAATAAAGATGTTAAAAAAAAAAGAAAGAAAGAAATGTAAAAGAAATGAAGGAAATGATAGCAAACATCACTAAAACTAAATGGTGGTTCTATAAGAAGATAAACAAAATAGATAAACCATTAGCCAGACTCATCAAGAAACAAAGAGAGAAGACTCAAATCAATAGAATTAGAAATGAAAAAGGAGAAGTAACAACTGACACTGCAGAAATACAAGGGATTATGAGAGATTACTACAAGCAACTCTAGGCCAATAAAATGGACAACCTGGAAGAAACGGAAAAATTCTTAGAAATGCACAACATGCCGAGACTGAACCAGGAAGAAATAGAAAATATGAACAGACCAATCACAAGCACTGAAAGTGAAACTGTGAGTAAAATCCTTCCAACAAACAAAAGCCCAGGACCAGATGCCTTCACAGGCGAATTCTATCAAACATTTAGAGAAGAGCTAACACCTATCCTTCTCAAAGTCTTCCAAAATATAGCAGAGGGAGGAACACTCCCAAGCTCATTCTACAAGGCCACCATCACCCCAATACCAAAACCGGACAAGGATGTCACAAAGAAAGAAAACTACAGGCCAATATCACTGATGAACATAGATGCAAAAATCTTCAACAAAATACTATCAAACAGAATCCAACAGCACATTAAAAGGATCATACACCATGATCAAGTGGGGTTTATTCCGGGAATGCAAGGATTCTTCAATATACACAAATCGATCAAAGTGATACACCATATTAACTAACTGAAGGAGAAAAAAAACCATGATCATCTCAAAAGATGCAGAGCAAACTTTTCACAAAATTCAACACCCATTTATGATAATACCCTGCAGAATGTAGGCATAGAGGGAGCTTTGCTCAACATAATAAAGGCCATATATGACAAACCCACACTCAACATCATCTTCAATGGTGAAAAACTGAAACCATTTCCACTAAGATTGGGAACAAGACAAGGTTGCCCATTCTCACCATTCTTATTCAACAATGTTTTAGAAGATCTAGCCATAGCAATCAGAGAAGAAAAAGAAATAAAATGAATCCAAATCGGAATAGAAGAAGTAAAGCTGCCATTGTTTACAGATGACATGATACCATACATACAGATTCCTAACAATGCTACCAGAAAACTACTAGAGCTAATCAATGAATTTGGTAAAGTAGCAGGATATAAAATTAATGCACAGAAATCTCTGACATTCTTCTACTATAATGATGAAAAATCTGAAAGTGAAATTAAGAAAACACTCCCATTTACCATTGCAACAAAAAGAAAAAAATAGTTAGGAATAAAGCTACCTAAGGAGACAAAAGACCTGTATGCAGAAAATTATAAGACACTGATGAAAGAAATTAAAGATGACACAAAGAGATGGAGAGATGAACCGTATTCTTGGATTGGAAGAATCAACATTGTGAAAATGACTACTATCCAAAGCAATCTACAGATTCAATGCAATCACTATCAAACTACCACTGGCATTTTTCACAGAACTAGAACAAAAGATTTCACAATTTGTATGGAAACACAAAGACCCCTAATAGCCAAAGCAATATTGAGAATGAGAAATGGAGCTGGAGGAATCAGGCTCTTTGACCTCAGACTATACTACAAAGCTACAGTCATCAAGACAGTATGGTACTGGCACAGAAACAGAAATATAGATCAATGGAACAGGAAAGAAATCCCAGAGATAAACCCATGCACATATGGTCACCTTATCTTTGATAAAGGAGGCAAGAATATACAGTGGAGAAAAGACACCCTCTTCATTAAGTGGTGCTTGGAAACCTGGACAGGTACATGTAAAAGTATGAAATTAGAATAGTCCCTAACACCATACACAAAAGTAAACTCAAAATGGATTAAAGACCTAAATGTAAGGCCAGATACTGTGAAACTCTTAGAGGAAAACCTAAGCAGAACACTGTATGACATAAATCACAGCAAGGCCCTTTTTGACCCAACTCTTAGAGAAATGGAAATAAAAACAAAAATAAACAAATGGGACCAAATGAATCTTAAAAGCTTATGCACAGAGAAGGGAACCATAAGCAAGACCAAAACACAACCCTCAGAATGGGATAAAATATTTGCAAATGAAGCAACTGACAAAGGATTAATCTACAAAATTTACAAGCAGCTCATGCAGCTCAATAACAAACAAACAACCCAATCCAAAAATGGGCAGAAGACCTAAATAGACATTTCTCCAAAGAAGATATACAGGTTGCCAACAAACACATGAAAAAATGCTCAACATCGTTAATCATTAGAGAAATGCAAATCAAAACTACAATGAGATATCATCTCACACCAGTCAGAATGGCCATCATCAAAAAATTTAGAAACAATAAATGCTGGAGAGGGTGTGCAGAAAAGGGCAGCCTCTTGCATCGTTGGTGGGAATGTAAATTGATACAGCCACTATGGAGAACAGTATGGAGGTTCCTTAAAAAACTAAAAATAGAGCTACCATATGACCCAGCAATCCCACCACTGGGCATATACCCTGAAAAAACCATAATCCAAAATGAGTCATGTACTAAAATGTTCATTGCAGCTCTATTTACAATATCCAGGACATGGAAGCAACCTATGTGTCCATCAACAGATGAATGGATAAAGAAGTAGTGGCACATATATACAATGGAATAGTACTCAGCCATAAAAAGAAATGAAATTAAGTTATTTGTAGTGAGTTGGATGGACCTAGAGTTTGTCATACAGAGCGAAGTAAGTTCGAAAGAGAAAAACAAATACCGTATGCTAACATATATATATATATATATATATATATATATATATATATATATATATGTAATCTAAGAAAAAATGTCATGAAGAACCTAGGGGTAAGACTGGAATAAAGACACAGAACTACTAGAGCAGGGACTTGAGGATATGGGGAGCGGGAGGCGTAGGCTCTGACGAGGTGAGAGAGTGGCATGGACATATATACAGTATAAAGTGGATACCTAGTGGTAAGCAGCCGCATATCTCAGGGCGATCAGCTAGATGCTTTGAGACCACCTATAGGGGTGGGATACAGAGGGTGGAAGGGAGGGAAACATAGGAAGGAAGAGATATGGGAACATGTGTATATGTATAACTGATTCACTTTGTTATAAAGCAGAAACTAACACACCACTGTAAAGCAATTATACTCCAATAAAGATGTTTAAAAAAAAGGGAACCCAGACCAAGTATTTGCAATGCTTTTGAAATACCTCTCTTGCATATAAATCTTTAAGAAACACAATTTGAAAACCATAGATATGGGACAACACTTAAATCTGTACTTATTGTTTTGGAGAAATACCCTCAATTTGTCTCTGGGATGAAGGGCAAGTGATGTTTCATATTCTGTCTGCCCTCCAGCCCACTTGCTTTAGGCAGAACAGCTCTACTTTTGCATGTTTTATATGTTAGACTAGGGGTCCACAACTCCCGGGCCACTGAATGGTACTGGTCCATAACCCATTAGGAACTGGGCCACACAGCAGGAGGTGAGCAGTGGAGGAGCCAGCGAAGCTTCATCTGTATTTACAGCCACTCCCCATTGCTCACATTACCACCTGAGCTCTGCCTCCTGTCAGATCAGTGGTGGCATTAGATTCTCATAGGAGCATGAGCCCTACTGTGAACTGCACATGCGAGGGATCTAGGTTGTGCACTCCTTATGAGAATCCAATGCCTGATGATCTAAGGTGGAGCTTAGGAGGTAATGCTATTGCTGGGGAGAAGCTGCAAATACAGATTATCATTGGAAAAGAGGTTTGACTGCACAGAGACCATAATAAATCAATTGCTTGCTTACTCATATCAAAACCCTATCATTGAGTGGCAAGTGACAATTAAGCTGCATTTGGTGGCAGGCTTTATCGTGGCAAGTGGGTTGATGTACTCCAGTTGTACAGCTGCATCTGCTGGCAGGCTTTAAATCAGAATCCCACACTTACTTTAGTCTGCACATGGCCCGCCCATTATTTTATTTACCACTTCCATCCGTACCTCGTTTTTGCACTGCACAGTTGTCTCAGTCAGTTTTGATAAGTCTACAAGCTAACTTTAGCCAAAATGAGTGAAAAACAAACATCACTGGAGAGCTTCTTACAAAAGGAGGAAAGACCCAATGATGAAACAGCAGAAGACTCTAAGACTGCCAACAAAAAGAAAGCTGCATTTAAAAGAGAATACCAAGAATCCTACTTAAATTATGGGTTCATTGCAACAGATGATTCACATTCTCCAAGAACGCTTTGTATAATATGTGGTGACCGGCTATCCAACAAAGCCATGAAACCTTCAAGACTGCTTCACCACACGTAGACCAAGCACTCTGCATTAAAAGACAAGCCTTTGCAATTTTTCCAAAGAAAAAAATGTGAAAACAAAGAACAGGAGCAATTATTGAAGACCACCACTTTGTCAAATGTGTCTGCACTGAGAGCATCATTCTTACTGGCTAACCACATTGCTAAAGCTAAGAAGCACTTTACTATTGGTGAAGAGTTGATCCTGTCTGCTGCTAAGGACAGTTGTCCTGAACTTTTAGGAGAGGCTGCAGTTCAAAAGGTGGCACGAGTTCCTCTTTCAGCTAGCACCATCACTAGAAGAATTGATGAAATAGCAGAAGATACTGAGGCACAATTGTTAGGGAGGATTAATGAGTCACTGTGGTATGCAATCCAGGTTGATGAGTCTACAGATGTTGACAACAAGGCAACAATGCTTGTTTTTGTGTGATATAGTTTTTCAGGAGGATGTGCATGAGGATATGTTATTTGCACTTTTGTTGCCAACCAACACCACAGCTGCAGAATTATTGAAGTCTTTGAATGATTGCATATCAGGAAAACTGAATTGGTCATCTTGTTTTGGTATCTGCACAGACAGAGTGGCTGCCATGACTGGACGGCTTTCTGGTTTCACTCCTTCAGTCAAAGAGGTTGCTTCTGAATATGTCTATACACTGTGTTATCCATAGAGAAATGCTGGCTAGCCGAAAAATGTCATCTGAACTTAACAACGTTTTGCAGGATGTGATTAAAATTATCAACCACATTAAAGTGCATGTCCTTAACTCACGTCTGTTCACGCAGCTCAGTTAGGAAATGGACACAGAGCACACAGGTCTTATACACAGAAGTGAGATGGCTTTCTAAAGGTAGATATGGGGAGGGGGAAGGGTGAGGTGTGATAGGGCGAGAGAGAGACATGGACATATATATACTAACAAACGTAAGGTAGATAGCCAGTGGGAAGCAGCCGCATGGCACAGGGAAACCAGCTCGGTTCTTTGTGGCTGTCTGGAGGGGTGGGATAGGGAGGGTAGGAGGGAGGGAGACAAAGAGGGAAGAGATATGGGAACATATGTATATGTATAACTGATTCACTCTGTTATAAAGCAGAAACTAACACACCATTGTAAAGCAATTATACCCCCAATAAAGATGTTTAAAAAATAAATAAATAAAGGTAGATCACTGGCCAGAGTTTTTGAGTTATGAGAGCCACTCCAGAGATTTCTTTTAGAAAAACAGTCACCACTGGCATCACATTTCACAGAGATTTTGAAAGAGACTGAGCCAGGGCCTTCTTTCTCCCAGCTGGTGCATGATCACCTATCTCAGCTTTCAAAAGTGTTTTAGCATTACTTCACAACCACAAAATACCCCTGAACTGGGAAGGAATGGATCTGCAACCCATTTGTGAATAAGCCAGGTGAATTGACTTTGTCCGTGCTAGAAGAGGATCAACTTCTTGAAATCACACATGATGGTGGCCTTAAAAGTATGTTTGAGGGCTTCCCTTGTGGCACAGTTGTTGAGAGTCCGCCTGCCGATGCAGGGGACACGGGTTCATGCCCCAGTCTGGGAAGATCCCACATGCCATGGAGCAGCTGGGCCCGTGAGCCATGGCCACTGAGCCTGCGCATCCGGAGCCTGTGCTCCACAACGGGAGAGGCCACAACAGTGAGAGGCCCATGTACCACAAAAAAAAAAAAAAAAAAGTATGTTTGAGACAACTTCAAATCTCCATGTGTTCTGGATTAAAGATAGTCAAGATGGAATATCCTGAGATTGCCACAAAAGCACTGAAAAGCCTGCTTCCATTGCCAACATCCTATCTTTGTGAAGCAACGTTTTCTGCAGTGACAGCAACCAAAACAAGATTACGGAGTAGACTGGTTATAAGCAACACACTTTTGTTGTCACTGTCTCCCATCACCCCCAGATGAGACCGTCTAGTTTCAGGAAAACAAGCTCAGGCCTCCCACTGATTCTGCATTATGGTGAGTTGTATAATTATTTCATTATGTATTACAAAATAATAATAATAGAAATAAAGTGCACAATAAGTGTAATGCACTTGAATCATCCCCCCCTCCACTGGTCCGTGGAAAAATTGTCTTCCACAAAATGGATCACTGGTTCCAAAACGTTTGGGGACTGCTGTGTTAGACTTCCACTGAAAGTTTTATTTGATAGACACACTCCATCACTGTTAATGGCAGCATACTATTCCATTACATGAGATGTGGAGTAGTGGGAGGAGTTTCCTGGGCTTGAAAGAGTTTGAAAATAACTGATTCCCCCCCCCACATATTCATTAAACAAGTAAGAAACTGAGTCTCATATATGGGACTGGTCTCTCACCTAGGGTCACACAGTGCTTCAGTGGAAGAATCCATGTAAGAGTGGCTCTCTGCTCAATATTCTGCAAAGGCTCCTATCCCACTCAGAATAAAAATCAAAATCCACTTCCCTTTTCTTGTCATTATTTCTCTGCCTCCTTCTTCTCCTGTTATCTCCCTCAGTCTTGCCACGTCAGCCACACTTGCCTGCTTGCTATTTCTTGTACACGACAGGCAAGCTCCTAACTTACCCTTAAAAGCAGTTTCTATCTGAAATGCTCTTTTCCCAAATAGCTTTATGGCTTATTCCTTTCCCTCCTTAAAATATTTGTTCAAAAGAAACCTAATAAGACCTGACCACTGTATTTAATACTGCAAACTGCCTCCATATCCAGCACTCCTGATGCTCTTTACCCAGTTTTGACTTTTCTCTTTTCCATATGATTTATTTTCTTCAAATATCTGATACAATTTACTTATTTATTAGCTTTACTGCTTATTGTCTTTCTTTCTCAATAGGATATGAGCTCCAGAAAGGCAGACATTGTTGTCTATTTTGTTCCCTCTGTGTCCTTAACATTTAGAATGGTGCTTGGCACATAGTAGGTGCTCAATAAATATTTGTAGTTGAATAAGATCTAGTCTATCTGTCTAGGTTGTCTCCTAGAGCCTCTCTTTCCTGCTCAATGTATTGTGATTCCCTGACACTTACTCTGAGTTTTGACCATCACAGAACACATGGCCTTCACCTGACAGGCCACAAAGTCCTCATGACCTTTTGGGTTTTAGTCACTGTGGCTTTCACATATGGCTTGAATGTAGGGTTGTAAATAGTTTAAATGATCTGGATATGAAGATTATCAAGGACTTCCTGTCTAAAACCTACCAAAAGGATTCACTCCCTTTCATCAGAAGGCAGATTAGGTGAAATTAACTATGTAAATTGGCAGGAGTAATTGGACTCCCTCATCAGAGGGAGACCTCTCCCAAACAAGTAGCCATTAATGGGAAAATGTGCAATGGAATCATTTTATTAATTTTGTAGACCCCAAGGGTGAATTATGAAAGAAAGAAACCTAAGTCTCCTTTATACAATACTAGAGACCTATTAGTTTCAAGAAGTCTGGCCCCATGCTCTTCATCCTTCAGTCTATGTTTAGCCAACATTAAGTCTAAGAAAAAAAGTGTATGTCTGTGTTTTGGAGATGTGCTTACTTTGTGGTAAACAAGTAGAGGAAAAAGCAGACCCACATCTTTCACTCTTGGGAAAATAAAGAGGAAATTTGAATGGTAGGATCCAAACCTATCCCCTTCCCTTGTGGGAAGTCAGCACTGGTGGAAAGATGCACAAATCTGAAGCAATGGCATGGAGAAAATATGGTGAGAAAGGAATGATGGGAATCAAACCAGACCACCTAATTATCCAGAAGGTCAAAAAATGGGAAGAAGGGTGGGACTTCATGGATCTCTTTAGTGAAATTGGGGTTGGGGTAGAAGATGACGGTTTAGAGCAAGCAGAAAATAATTTTGTTGTCTTTCTTAAGCATAGGTAATGGGATAAATCCTTCAACACTGTTCTTAGGATTTTCCAAATCCCTGGAAATATCTGTATAGCATAATTGCAGGACCACTATTCCAAATCAAAAAATTGCTAAAATAACTCTGGTGCTCCTTATGTGTTTATCTTTTGGCCAAAGGCCCAACCTTACCTCCATCACACACATAGCTGAAAAGACTCATAGTCTTTGAGTCCCTACATACCACATGAGATGCATTGGCTCAGTTTCGCTTCGCCTAAAGAATAACAGAACAGGAAATTAAGATATACAGCCACACTCCCCAGGTGAAGGCTAATAATAGTAGCCACCCTCAATCACTAAGCTTCTTGCAGCTGTTGTGGATCTATTTACATTGAAATCTTCCCTCTCCATTCTCAGTGGTTCCATGATTATGCTTGTTCTATTTCCCTCAATGAACAAAGAAAAGGAGATTTGCTTTAACTCCATGTATGCAGACATGTAATGTCTGCTTCCAAAAAAATCCCTCTAGCTGTTCTCCTTCATCCAGCAGCCTCTGCTCCATGAGTAGTGCCATTCTTGTGACTCAGAAGACTCCTTGAAAGAACTGCTCCGCAGATGTATAAGGAGGAAATATATGGTTATGAGGGACGGGGGCAACTGGGAAGTCAGGGTAGAGGATGGATTCTGGAAGAGGTGTGGAGAAAATCTTTTTAGTTTTGCCATCCCTGGTCCAGGGAAGGTCATGACCATAGATGTCAAAGCCAAACTTTATTTGAGATTTATGTCCAATTTTTTTTTTTTTTTTTTTTTTTCTTGGTTGTAAAGAGTTCTCCTGCCAATTTCCAGGTGGTTTTCCGTGAGAATTGTTCTTTTTTTTTTTTTTTTTTTTTTTTTTTGCGTTATGCTGGCCTCTCACTGTTGTGGCCTCTCCCGTTGCGGGGCACAGGCTCCGGACGTGCAGGCTCCGCAGCCATGGCTCACGGGCCCAGCAGCTCCGCGGCATGTGGGATCTCCCTGGATGGGGGAACGAACCTGCGTCCCCTGCATCGGCAGGCGGACTCTCAACCACTGCACCACCAGGCAAGCCCTATGACCAATATTTATTTACAAGTTAGAACCAGTCCTTAACCATGGTTTCTTTTGATTGACTTCAGAACAGAAACTAAGCCTGGGACTTCTCTGGTGGCGCAGTGGTTGAGAGTCCGCCTGCCGATGCAGGGAACATGGGTTCGTGCCCCGATCCGGGAAGATACCACAAGCCGGGGAGCTGCTGAGCCCGTGAGCCATGGCTGCTGAGCCTGCACGTCCGGAGCCTGTGCTCCGCAACAAGAGAGGCAAAAAAAAGAAACTAAGCCTGAGGTGATAATTGACTAAAATAGAAATATCCCTTTTAAGAGAAAAAGAGTGAAGGTGGATGTGGGGAGGGGCAGGGAATGAACTCCCCTGGTTAACTAAGTGTTTTGGTTAATAGAGAGATTTCTGAGCACATTCTCCCACCATTCTTGGTCTTGAGTCATAAACACTCACACTTATGATATTATTTACTCTTCATGAAACCCTAATGAGGGAATATTATTATCTCTTTTCTGTAGACAGAAAAAACGAGGCTCAGAGAGGCTTTAGCTGACTTGATGAAGGTCACATAATTACTAATTGAGCTGAGATTCAAAGCCAGTCTTTTGACTCCAAATCCAGTTTTTATTGTTATTTATAAATCAGGTTATGTCGCTGTTCATCTCGGAAATGTTTACTATAGAAGTAATAGAAGAATTGGAATATCAGAAAATACTCTTAAAAATGAATTTTTCAAAGCCATAGTGTAATCATGGACTCATAATAATGGCTGCCATTTACCAACTTCCCATGTTCTAGTCATTTTACATTTGTTATTTTGAATATGCCCAATTTTATAGAGGAGGAACTGGTGGTTCAGAAAGGTTAAAATACTGTATAATCTATTCATTTGTCATGTCTATTATTTATCGTACTCCTCCCTGCAGTACATTAGTAGGTTGTTAACTCCACGAAGACAAGGATCCCCAGTGCCTAGAAAAATTCTCAGCATACAGTAAGTGCTCTAATATAAAAGGTTTATATGTGAGTGCCGGTATGAATCAGGATTCTCCAGAGAAAAAGAATCAATAGAATATTTATGATTTATTTTAAGGAATTGGTTCATACGGTTGTGGGGGCTGGTCAGTCCAAAATTTATATGACAGTCTGGCAGGCTGAAAACTCAGGCAGGAATTGATGCTGTAATCTTGACACAGAATTGCTTCTTCTTCAAGGAACCTCAGTTTTTGCTATTAAGCTCTTCAACTGATTAGATGAGACCCACCCACTATTGAGGGTAATCTTTACATAAAGTCAACTGATTGCAGAGGTTAACCATATCTACAAAATACCTTCACCAGCATCACCTACATTAGTGTTTAATTAAACAACTGGGTACTATAGCCTAGACAAGTTGACACATAAAACTAACCATCACAATGCTCAAGTTCATATATTTAAGTAAGTAGTGTTGCTGGGACTTAAATCTAGGTCCTTGTGATTCTTGAGCCTATCATCTTTTCTTTACACCTCAAGAATGTCTAATCTGGAAGGAATTCTCAGGACCACCTAGTGTAATACTACAATAATAGATATGGGAATATCGAGGATGGGTAGAGAAAGGGAGGGGTAAGTCACAGGAAACTGCTCAAATTCAAACTCAGATTTCCAGACTTCCTACTCCCTCTATGATGACTGGGATAGGCAGAATCTGTTCT
>NW_006797490.1:541681-570933 GCF_000442215.2 Lipotes vexillifer | reverse complement strand
CCTGCTGTTATGATCCAGGACTGGGGAGGACACTGGAGAGGGTGTCAAAGACTGTGCTGAATGTGTGCTAAGAATGACAAAGCCCATATTCTGGAAACAGATTTTGTAAAGTCTCTGAGCTTTTTGACTGTTATTTTCCTCTGTTTTTTTTAAAAAAACATCTTTATTGGAGTAAAATTGCTTTACAATGGTGTGTTAGTTTCTGCTTTATAACAAAGTGAATCAGTTATACACATACATATATCTCCATACCTCTTCCCTCTTGCATCACCCTCCCTCCCACCCTCCATATCCCACCCCTCTAGGTGGTCACAGAGCACCAAGCTGATCTCCCTGTGCTATGCGGCTGCTTCCCACTAGCTATCTATTTTCCATTTGGTAGTGTATATATGTCCATGCCACTCTCTCACTTTGTCCCAGCTTACCCTTCCCCCTCCCCATATCCTCAAGTCCATTCTCTAGTAGGTCTGCATCTTTATTCCCGTCTTGCCCCTAGGTTCTTCATGACCATTTTTTTTCTTAGATTCATATATATGTGTTAGCATACGGTATTTGTTTTTGTCCTTCTGACTTACTTCACTCTGTATGACAGACTCTAGGTCCATCCACCTCACTATAATAACTCAATTTCGTTTCTTTTTATGGCTGAGTAATATTCCATTGTATATGTGTGCCACATCTTCTTTATCCATTCATCTGTCGATGGACACTTAGGTTGCTTCCATGCCCTGGCTATTGTAAATAGAGCTGCAATGAACATTGTGGTACATAACTCTTCTTGAATTATGGTTTTCTCAGGGTATATGCCTAGTAGTGGGATTGCTGGGTCATATGGTAGTTCTATTTTTAGTTTTTTAAGGAACCTCCATACTGTTCTCCATAGTGGCTGTATCAATTTACATTCCCACCAACAGTGCAGGAGGGTTCCCTTTTCTCCACACCCTCTCCAGCATTTATTGTTTGTAGATTTTTTGATGATGACCATTCTGTCCTCTGTCTTTTAAAGTTGACCCCATATACTTAATGCCACTGAATTTTATACCTTGAAATCGTTGAAATGTCATATTGTGTGTTATGTATACTTTATGCAATAAAAAATAAGATTAAAAAAAGTTGATCACAGAGTGGGAATACAAACTTTAAATCAGAAATCAAAAGACTTATGTATTAGATGGGTGTCTACTGCATTCCAGGAATTTTACCTATACATATATATTACCTTACTTAATCTTTAAATCATTAATGTGAGGTAATAAGTACTATAAAGAAACTTGGATCCAGAAAAGTTAAACAACTTGCCCATAGTTGGGAGATAGGAAATCCAGCACTTGAACTCCAGTGTCTTAACTCTTATCCATTTCAATACCAACCTGAAGATTAATGATGATGATGATAAGGCATTATATATATGGAGAACCCTTATTCAAAGGCATGTTGAGCAGAAGACTAGAGTCACCTTTTAGCATTTTTTAATTTATAATTAGTAATATATAAAATTAATTATAATAATTTATTATATTTGTCATTAATATTTTAATACAAATGTGTTTCTCAGACCAATTAAGTTACTTGGCAAGGCCTTGAACAAATGGAACACAGAGAGGTAAGTATATCAGATAAGAAAGTACTCAGTTGTAGAATGTTGGGGAGGGCAGGCATTGATAGCACCACCTGGGGGAAAGCTGGGCATTTAATAGAGCAGGTAAATAAAACCTATTCTTGTCTTTCAGACATGCCAATAGCTATACCTTTCAACTCCATTTCCTCCTTTAGCATGGACCAAAGGCAGCAGGATCCTTGCATTATTGTTGTAAAGCAAAATTAGAAGCCAATTATCTAATAGTATCTGGAGTTGCCACCACTTCCACTGCTATTGCTCAGTTCTTACAGTGGCTGTTTATTTTCTGTTCTGGCTAGTGGGCACAACTGGGAAAACAGAAGTACTTCACAGGAAACTGATAGAACTGGTTGGGAAATAAATCAACTAAGCTTACTGGTTAAGAGTAACTCGTGTAGCCTAAATTGGGGCTGTGGCAGGTGGTAAGATTTGACTAGGGAAATGGATTCAACAAGTCAAGGCAAAGGAAAACACAGACATCTAAGAAAAGACCTGAGTCTTTTGACTGCTGTTGGGTTTAGAATTGTTCTACAGTTTTCAATAGGTATTTTGATCTCCCTGGGCTTCCATTTTACAGTAAGTAAGTCAGTCTTAACTCTGCTACAGGTTGGTCATATAGCCTTGGACAAGGTTCTACCTCTCTCTGGGCCTCAGTATCCCTTTCTGTACATTTAGAGAATTTGGGACTAGTTAATCACCAAGAACCTCTTCATTTCTGACTGTATCACATTTTGTGACTTTCTGAGTGTGTGGACTTCTTCCGTCTCACTTTGAGATTCAGGAAAAACAGTGGTCCTCACGAACCACAGAAACACAGCCTGCTACACAGTGAGCATCAGTAAATGCTTGTTGAATGAATAAAAAATAATAATAATAGCTAATCCTTATTGAGCAGTTGCTATGTACCAGGCCAGAGCTGCAATTCTCATCTCAGAGACCTGGAGAACAAGGCCCTGTCTGATTCATCTGTGCACTGTTGTAGTTGTCATCATGTTCACACAGCAAGTAATTGATGGAGCCAAGACTCAAATCCAGGATGGCTGGCTCTAGAATCCATACTGTTAAATGACTACACTCATTCAGTAGTTCACAAAGAGCTGCTATTCAGTAGATGCATCACAAATATTTGCAGAATAAACAGACCTGCACTGATAAATAGGTTAAGCCACTTTGTGCCCTGGCTATGTTAAGAACCTCATTAGGTAAGGCACTGGTTTTACATCACCTCAACAAAAACAGGAGACATAAGGATAGAAGAAATGAGTCCCAGGGTTCGAGTGTGCTAACGTTGTGTGTCTTGGGTAAGAATATACCCTCTCTAAGCTTCCATTTCATCATCTATCAAGTAGAGTGAATAACTAAAAACTCAGAAGGTTGTGGTGCACACAGTGAAAAGGCAAACACGCAAGCCTGTAGCACTGTGCTTGACAGCTCTGGATCCTAATCCAGAACTGCGAGTTTTATTTTCCTTCCCTGAAGATTAGAAAAGCAAAGCCCTGGGAAAGTGAGAGGAAGCTTGCAAAAATGGGAAGAGGACAAAGGGTTCTGGTGAAACAAGAAAGCTCAGGAAATATGGATGTGCTCCTGGGAGGATGGAGAAATGAAGGGGAAGCATTGCTTCCCAACGTTGCATCCATGGAGTTTCTCTGACTCAAAGGCTGGTCTTCAGCATGTCAAAAGCTCATGAATTCTATCAGTTCTTCTCAAAACCTTTTTGTTTCATGGACTACTTAAGTAGCCAAGTGATACAAAAGCCACAGTCTTCTCCCTTTTATTTTCCTGAAATATCTGTGTTGGCATAATATAAAGCCAGAGACTCCATAAGTTTCCAGCTTGTAAGACTCAAAAGAAGCCAAAGGTCTTCCTTTTGGGGAGGGACGGTTTGGTGCTGGATCAAATTTTGTTCACCAGTACAAAGTCTGGCACGTTATAAGTGCTCAATAATTATTTGTTGAATAAATCAAAATATTACTTTTTTTTCAGAAGAGGTAAATTGCCAAAGCAAAGATTGCCTTTTTTTTCAACTGTTTTGGCTGGTATTACATAGCTACAGCCCCCAACCTTCCCATCTAGAACAGACAGACACATGGACAAAGAATGAGCAAACACACATACCAAAGGCTCTCTGTAAGCCAAGGAATAAATGCCTATTCTTAGTCTTCACTCTCTCTCTTTGTGCACTTAGTACAGAGAGGCTGGCATTTCATAATCCAAATTCCTGGCAGCATTTTCCACAAGTCTGCTTTCACAGAGATGTGAAAATTAATTTAGTTAAAATATAGTCATTGATTCGCAGGCTCACAGAACATTAGGTCTTTAAGGTCCTCTGACTTCAAACACTTCTTTGTGCTAAGCAAGGACCCAAGGGCCAAGAAAGAAGAGAGTAATTGTTCAAGATCACAGAATCAGAAGCTAAGCTGGTACCTGAACCTATGGCTTCCAGGACCAGAGCAGTTTCTTTTCTATCACATTGCCCATTGATATGTAAACTGCTGATGTGTGGAATATCCGATCCACATCCATGTATTAAGGCAGAACCACAGAGACCTTGATTTGCTAACCAGTTTGTTAATTTGGCATATGCCACAGCTATCTTGACAATATTCAATAAAAATAGAATTCTTCCTCTGAACTCTCCAATATTATAGGCACTAGCTACATGTGGCTTTCATGGTCACATGAACTGTCTCATAGAATTTTCAATAAGTTTTATTTCTGCACTATCCAATATGTCAGTCATTAGCTATATGTAGCTTTGAGCACTTGAACTATGACTAGTGAAACTGAAGGACTAAATTTTAAATTGTGTTTAATTTTAATTCATTTATATATAAATAGCCGTGCGTGGATACTGCTTACCATGTTGGACAGCAGAGCTATAAAATGGGGACAAGAATCTTCGCTTTGCCTTCCTTCCATGACTGATGAGGATGGAGTGAACAGAGTTCCTCCAGTCTAAAATGGTAGAAAAACCTTTAGGATCAGAAAAAACTTGAGTTCAAACCTTCACTATATTACTCACTAGCTGTCTTCCCTTAAGGAAGTCCCTTTATAAATTGAAAACTTAGTTTCTTCATCTGTAAAATGTGAAGAGCAGGCCCTATCCTCACAGAATTTCGAGGCAGGACCACATGAGATTGTATTGCACAGGGCTTGGTGTGGGACTGTGCTCAGGCACTATGAATTTTGCTTTTTTTTCTCTTCTGTTGTCAAGGCCACCAGTAATCCAAGACAGGGAGTCCTTGAATGGCCTTGAAGACTATGTATTCTTCAAGGAACAAAAGGGCACATGATGACAGGTGGAGTAGGGGTAGAGGGTTAGAAGTGGAAATCCAGCCAGAAAAGCAGGCCTGCACCCACAAAGGTCTCACAGTAAAGGGAAGCCAAGGATTGAGTCAAGTGAGGGACCTGAGATTGAGTCCAGAGACCTGTGTTATAGATCCCACTCTGAGCCTCGGTGCCATCATCCATAAAATGGGGTGGGAGTATGTGGTGGTGGTAGAAGGTAGTCACTACACTACACTATAAAATCTCTAAAGTTCCTCTGAGCTTATAACTAACCTAATTTATAGTGTTTAAGACAAGCATTTCCATTGACTCTTAGGGCTCAGCCCTACCTTCAGGGCCCAGAGTGGGCCTTAAAAGCTCTGGCTTCCTCTTTTATGAACAGACTCTCGTCCACAATCTTCTTAAGGCTCAGAAGGTCCTGATCTACTAGAGAAAATTGATAGCTTCTATATTTTTCTAAGGAAGACAGTAGGGCATGGCAGGTGCACAGAACTAGAGTTAAACAAACCAGGACCTTAGGTAAATTGTTTCACTTCCCAGGGCTTCAGTCTTCTCAACTGTAAAATGAGTGGAAGAACCTATTTTCCAGGGCTGCTGTGACAAATAAATGAGAGAACAATGTGTCAGAACTTGGTAATCTGTGAAGAACAGTACACATAGGATAAATTAGCAAATGAACTTTCATTCTATTTTGTTTATACCTCTAGGGAGCAATTACTTGTCTGCCATGTCTTAGAGTCAGAAATTGACTGATCTTCCTTCCTAGATTTTATTGAATTTTTAATTTTTATTTATTTATTTATTTTGCGGTACTCAGGCCTCTCATTGTTGTGGCCTCTCCCGTTGCAGAGCACAGGCTCCGGACGCGCAGGCTCAGCGGCCATGGCTCACGGGCCCAGCTGCTCCACGGCATGTGGGATCTTCCCGGACCGGGGCACGAACCCGTATCCTCTGCATCGGCAGGCAGACTCACAACCACTGTGCCACCAGGGAATGTCCCCTCCCTAGATTTTGACCTCCCAAAGATTCCAGACTGTATCTTAGTTATCTTCAGCCCAGAAGGTAGTGCCTGGTACAGAGCAGACACAAAGTCAGCCTGCAACAATATATTTAACCCATATAGAACTGAACCCCAGAAGCAATAATAGTATTTTCATTTTATAATTCGGTCATATAAAAAACTTTGTTTCTGCACAAACTATTAACGTTGCTAATTATGTCTTCACTGCCAGGAAGCTCAAGATACGGTGATTAATTATATTTGTCACAATAGTCTGGCTCATCCTCTCCTTGGTCCTCATTTTCTTCTATTATGTCACACCATAGAGTCTAAGTGTTTTTTAATGTAAGGTGTAGCAAATAATTGGTGGAATTGCACAATGATTATGTACATAGATTCCAGGGTCAGACACACCTGGATTCAAATCCTGGCTCTACTATTTCCTGGCTGGGTGACTTTAGACAAATTACTTCATTCCTTTGAGACTCATTTTCTCCTACCATAAAAGAGGGTGATAATTTGTAGCTCAGAGTGACGTTGTAAAATTTAACAAGGTAAGGCACAGTGCTTGGCATACGATAAGCAGTCAGTAATCAGTTAATATATGAAATATGCACATGTATGGCTTTTCTGCTTGTCTTTTCTCCAAAAAAATAGGTAAAAGTGAACGTACACATCCATAATTACATTCTATTTTGCTGCTTCCCACTTCTGGCACCAGACCCAAGGCCAGTGGCCATCCAACACCATAAGAAGCAAATAGCAAGTCAGAGCATTAAAGCAGGGGTAGATAAACTAAAGCCCATGGGCCAAAGATCATAAGCAAAGAACAGCTGTTAAATGTTAGAAGAAGGTGAAGAAGGAGGAGGAGGAGGAGAGGGAGAAGGGGAAGAGGAAGAGGAAGAAGAAGAAGAAGGAGGAGGAGGAGGGAAGGGAGGGGTGAGGGAGGAGAGAGGTGAAGGGGTGGGGGAGGGGGAGGAGAGTAAATCACCTGTGGCCTGCAAAGACTAAAATATTTCCTATCTGGTCCTTTATGGAAAAAAAGTTGCCGACCACCGATCTAAAGAGGAAGAGCCATGGCCACCCTTGCCAAAGACAGATAAAAGCATAGTATAGTACTAGAATAAGGCTCTGGAGTTAAAAGTCTTAGATTTTTATCCTACATAAGTTACCTCCACCCTACAGCCAAGACTGTGAGGGTCAAATTGAATAATGTATCTGGCACTCAATGTACATGTATCTTTCCTTTCACCCTTATTTGTTCATGTAAATTGATAAGTGTTTATAAATCTGAGGTTCATAATTCAGGGAATGCCTAATTTTATTCTCCTTTTTTCAATACTTTCTCTTCAATTGGGTTATCTCGTGTTATGATATTGTCTACCAATGGAGCAGCCCATTCAGCCCCCAGTGGGAACTCAATACATACTTCCTTATTATTTTGTCTTGAAATGAAGAAATGCCAGAAATGTCTCCTGAGAAAGGTCCTCTTCCTGTTTAGGCACTTCTTTCACTGGGTTACATTCATGAGACTATAGATTGGATTGAGACTTGAATATCTTGAAAACCATCAAAATTTCTGGCTTCAGTTAGATGCTATCCTTACTTTCTCTCTAATCCTCAAACAACTCTGTAGCACAAGCAGTGTTGTCCTCCATTCAGATGAGGACACTGAAGCTCTGAGATGTTATATCACAGTAACTGACTGAAGCCCAATCTTCTCTATGCCCCATTTCTTCTTTATATTGTACCTCAATAAGTAGTTAGGAAAGGCTTCTTAGAGAACTAAGGTTGAGGGAAGAGAAAAAGTAGACCCAAAGTCCTATGACCTTCATTCCCAAGGTTTATTTGAACTGAGGAATTTGAGGATGTCAGGCTAAAGAAGAAGCAGACTTATGGAAACATATATATTTTATTTTTTCCCGCAGAGGGGGCTGATGGATTCTGAGAATCATGTAGGTAAAGAATATAAGCTCCTCCTAAAAGATTTAAATAATAATCTTTGCTTTGCACTCTTCAAAAAGCTGTGTTGAACGTTAAAATTAGATAATGGATGTAGAAGAGAATTGTAAACTGTAAAGGGCTATAGTAATGTAACCATCTTATTCCCATATTTGGGGGAAGGGCCTGGACTTAGGTTACATGATAGATCTATGCTAGAACCATGTTTGATTCACCCATCTCGCTGCCTCTGAGCCTAGCACTTTTACCAGTATCTCCACAGAAATCTCCACAACTAATGTCCTTAGAGTGTTAGGTGATAGAAGAAAGAAGTTGGAGGTAGCCTTAGCAGGTTTCATTAGCACCTCACCCCCTTTTCAAGGGAAGACCATCAGCCCAGCAAGCAAATTTCTGTGTCTTTCTCACTCCTCTGCTATGAAATTCTTATGTCTGCCTTCCATCATATTGGGAAGGCGGAGAGCTAAGGAGGTGGAAGAGGTGGAGAAAAAGCCATTCCAGCAAGAAAAGGAAGCTTCCAGACAATAATTGGTATTCTGTGGCTATGTTCAGGTCAACTGGCCAAACACTCCCTAAGAGTTTCATCTGGTCAGGCTCTAAGTCACATTCCAGAGTTAAATGTGAGTTGACCCTGTTCTCAGAGTTGTGGGAATGCCCTCTGAGTTCAGCTGCAGCTTTAATACTGCACAGAGTATCTAAGTTCAGCATTAAAGCATAGAGTATCTAAGTGGAGGCAGTGTGATGGGACAAGGAGAGAGAAACCTACAGATACAGCTGCCTCCCCCACCCCCACCTGCCTCCCAAGACCTATCGTGACCAAGACTCATACAGTCTGATGGACCTGTTCCCATCATCAGGGAAGTGATAATAATAATAATAATAATAATAATAATAATAATAATAACAACAGCAGCAGCAGCAACATTTGTGCCAGTTACTGGATCAAGCATTTTTCATATATTAACTTCTTCACTCCTCCCAGAAATTCTATGTAAAAGGTATATTATTATCCCAATTTTTCCTAATAAGGAAATTAAGACATAAAGTAGTCCTCAGGAGATTACAAGAGAACTAAGTCATCTTGATTCTATAAACATTGACCACCTACTATGTGCTAAATTCTGTGCTGGTCCTGGGAATACAGAGTACCATGGGAATACATAATCTCAGTCATGTGGGAGAGTAGAAAAGTAAACAGTCAGGCAGGCAGTCACCCATTTTATATATATATATATATATATATATATATATATATATATAGTTATATAGTTATATAGTTATATAGTTATATAGTTATATAGTTATATAGTTATAGTTATATAGTTATATAGTTATACGTGAAGTGCCTATTATATGTCAGGAACTATGCTAAGCCCTGAGTTTAAATGATAAAGAAAGCAGATACAGTGTTACAGCAGAGTGACAAGTGCCATAGCAGAGGTAAGCATGGGGGTTATGAGATCTCAGCCTGGGGAGTGGCAGGGGGATTCTTATAAGAATTCCTGGAAAAGGTGATCCTTTGGGCAATTGCTGCCCCTCAGGTATTTAAAAGAGACCAGCCTAGGCTCCTCTTTCCCAACAAAAGATCCAGGTCCCTCACGCTCCATCTCTCTAGCCACAGGAAGCTCACAGTTAATTTTTTAGGGCAAGACAAGCTTGAGGGGCTTTCTGATCACAGGCAGGTCAGAGCATTCATCCCCAGAAGCTTTCCTCTCAGTTCCCCTCACCCTGGCAATAGGTACAATCTGTCTATCTGGTTTGCCTTAAAAACATCATGCAAGATGCCTAAATAAAAAGAAAGACTGGCATATCACTGCAGTGCCTGGCTCATTGTCTCCATGGGGAGTACCTTCAGACAGCTCTTGCCAGGAAGTTTTGTCTACAGCGATTTTCTTTCCTTTCATTATATTCATATTTATTACAATGGTATAAGCAGTGTCTGATAGTCTGTCTGCTCAGCACAGCAATGAGATTTTTTAAATATTCCAGACATTTTTTTTTTATCAAGTACTCTAACCTCAGCAAGAATGTGTGTCTAAGTATATACACATGGGTATGTGGGGAAGGGGGGCTTTTGTATATGGCTATATGCAGGAAACTGTGTTTGTAAGCATTTCTGTGTGTGTGTGTGTGTGTGTGTGTGTGTGTGTGTGTGTGTGAACTTGTGTTGGTTTAGATGTCTGGAAAACTTCTTGAAAATTTCCTAAAGAGCTGAGTTCCATAAAATTCTCTTTCCTTTAACTTCATGGAGAAAGAGGTCATGAGTAAATTTTGCTAGCTGAGATGCTTGTCTTCATGGAAATTATTTTCTGACAAGTATAATAATAATAATAATAATAATAATAATAATAATAATAATAATAATAATTTCCTTCTCAGAACAATCCTGTAAAGGAGGCATTATTTCACCACCATTTTATAGATGAGGAAACTGAGAGCCAGAGAGATTAAATCATTTGCTCGAGGCTGTACAGCTCATAAGTGGTAGAAACAGGATTCCAATGCAAAATTCTTATGTCTGGGATCCTAGTCATAACTACTACACATTTCTAGATTAAAGCCAAGCCACCATTCAATGTTGAGTGGAGCTAGAGCACCTTATTGAAGATGCCAAAGACCAGAATGTGTTTAGAATTAATATGGAAGGCATTGGGAGTCACTGACATTTCTTGAGCAAGGGAACAGTAGAAAGTGGTGCTTTTGGGAGATGGATTTCTAGAGAGAAGAGACAGCACACTTGGACCAATCATCTGTGTGTTTCCTACCCTGGTTTGTGTGATCCAACCAAGAAAACAGGAAGCAAAATGGATTTTCTTGGGGCCAATTACCTTTCTTGAGGTCATGATAACCGGTCTTGGAGAGGTGCTGATATAGGAAGATGACACAGGGTTTTGACTTTCAGGAAAAATCCCAGATGATCTTATTGCAGTTGTCTGGAGGCTGACTGCTAAATCACCTGGCCTTTAGAAGTTTCCAGGGGTTCTTTATTTCCCTACTTTATTTAAGTTTTTTTAGGTCTTACCCTAACTCTGCTTATTAGATGTGCAAGTTATTTAACTTCTCTGAGTTTCTAGAAGCTAGTTTGTTCCTTTTCAGTTCTCTATTCCTAACACCCCGCCACACACACAAAATTCAGGGCTAAATGGCATCAAAGGAAGTATGAAGGGGTAGAGTGTTGGTTACTGTTTTTTATTAACAAGCAATTCCATATCATTGTAACAAGTGATAAACACAGACATATAATTATTTCCTTCAAGTCCCTTGCTATCCCATTTTCAGAAGATATCTGATATTATCAGTTTGGCATAATTCCTTCCACAGCTTTTTCCATACTCTTACTACTTGTTTAAACAAATATACACATATAAACGGCTCTTTTTTCCCTAGACAAAAAGACTCATATCATGCATAAGTTTTACAAACACTATCTAATTTTACACTCATGGATAAAAGCAACTTGCTTTGTCCATTGAATGGTTAAAAGATCGTGGACTTTACTATATAGGTCAATAACCATTAGGCAAAAACCAATAGACTCAATGACATGAAAATAATAATCTTCTGGATTGAAAGGAGTTAAGTCTAATAAGGACACTAACCCTTCATCTGTTATATGAGTTGCAAATATTTTTCCTAGTTTATTCTTTGTTTTTTGAATTTGAGTTTTCTATCTTTTGTCAGAGAGAATATTTGCATAATCTTGGAGTGACAGAGACCTTCTTAAGAAGAAGGTGTTTAAACAAGACAGAAAACTCAGATGCTATGAGGGAAAAGATAAGCATGTTTGACTATATTGCGGAAAAAAATGTTAAGGCTTTTAAAGTTTCTCTCTCCAGGCATAGGAAAGGCTTAGGTGTGGGAGCATGTTGAAGAGAGGCAGAATCCAGGTGAAGAAAAAGAAGTATCAGATTAGCATTTAAGTAGCTATAGGGAGCACAGTTTGACCTGTAGCTGGGGGTTTCACCCAGAACTAGCAAGTAATGGAAGAACGCCTGTCTGGGGAAGAGTAGTGATAAAGAGTGACTCATTGTGTAAGTGAGAGTAAAGGGCTGGAAGAACAAATTTCCTCAGACAAACCCAACTCTTTAGCTAATAAACTGAAATACTGACAGTGATGGGTCAATGGTGGGGGTAATTCAGACAATCAGATGGTCTTGAAGCCATGACCCTTCCAGCAAGATAGCCTCTAGGGGTCTCTGAGGGTTTCCTCTGACTGTGGTCAGAAGTTTTACAATCTTAAGTACCTCATGGAATCCATCAAAGCTTTCCAACCTCACTCCCCATTTCAGGCTCCTGGACCAGATGTCCTTGGTCTAGGTTATTTTAATGATCACTTTGGCAGTAGAATAAGCAGAATCTTTTGGACACTTACAGTTGTACAGTGAGTACCTGACACTCACTAGCTGTGTGACCTTGGGCAAGTCATTTTCTCTCTCTGAATTTGAGTTTCATCATTTGAAGAAAAGAAGGTTAAAACTGATTTTAAAGGTTTTTCAGGGAAGAAGAAATCAGATGACTGATGTATGTGAAAGGGCTTCAGGGAATGTAAAGGCCAGTAAAAATATAGGTGATTACTGTGAATGCCAGGTTAGGCAGATAAACAACCTGAAGTAAAAAAAGGCATACTGTGTAGTAGCTTTCCCCTACCCATGGCATCTGCAGACCATTTGGGGTGGGAGAGAAGTGGCTATGTATAGGTGGCTGGATGGGATCAGAGAAGATACTGAAGCTCTCAGAGTTTATCTGCTGCTAGCATCACAATTGCCCTTCATCCATGCAACTCATGGGGTGAATGCCACAGCTTTTTGAGACATCAGTGAGGTGATATCTAGTATCATCAGGCAATTATTAATTCAGTTGATAAAACCAAGCAGAAAGTGTGTCATGTTATCATCACAAATGCTAAAGAAGAGACCAATTCCTGGAGCTCCAGGAGGTCCACAGAGATATCATCAAGAAGGTCTGAGCCCTGAGAGACAAATGGACAAGCCCGTATGGAACAAGAGCACATAAATATACAATCTTGGATATGGCTGAGAGTATGGGAGTAAGTGGCCTGGGTGAGGGTACAACAAAGAGATTATTTTTTAGCCCTCACCTCTGTATGGACTGTGGAACTAGAATTCCTGGGTAGAAATTCTGGCTCTGCTGCTTACTATCTATGAGATGTTAGACAAGTTAATTAATCTCTGTGTGCATCATTAATAGTATTTATCTAACAGTATTCTTTGTGTGTGTGTGTGTGTGTGTGTGTGTGTGTGTGGTATGCGGGCCTCTCACTGTTGTGACCTCTTCCGTTGCAGAGCACAGGCTCTGGACGCGCAGGCTCAGCGGCCATGGCTCACGGGCCCAGCCACTCCGTGGCATGTGGGATCTTCCCGGACCGCGGCACGAACCCTTGTCCCCTGCATCGGCAGGCGGACTGTCAACCACTGCGCCACCAGGGAAGCCCTAACAGTATTCTTTTGGGGATTAAATGAATTAATATTTGTAATGTGCTTAGAATAGTAGCTAGTGCATAGCAAGTGTTACATAAATGTTATTTTAAAATATTAATTAAAAAGCACAAACTTTCCTTTTTAGGGCATTATTTAAGGTTTTATTTTTTTTTCTTCTTAATCAGGCCCCTATGTATTTCTCCAGCCTCATTTTTTACTGCTTCCTCTTAAAACTGCATTCTGAAAGAATGAAATAGGTGCAGCATTGCCAAATTATGCCAGGTGATTGTATATCTCTTTGTCTTAGCCTTGGTCTGGAATGCCCTTCCTATCATGTTCATTAAGAAAATTCCTCTTCTCTTTTCAAAAGCCATCTCAAGCATTACCTCTTCCAGGAAGCCTTTTCTAACTACTGCCACCTAACTTTCCCATTTCGTTGATCTAGGCATTCACTTATTTTCACAAGTTTTGGAACTTGTACACATTTCTATAATGATGGCTCACATTTTGTACTTCAGTTATTGTTTATGGGACTGTTTGCCACAGTTAGACCATGAGATCTTAAATTCAGTGACCATAATATTACTGTTTTTCTCCTGGCCCTGAACCTATAGTTTGTTACACAGTAGAAGTTCCAAGAATGTTGGCTGACAAGACTTAAATGCAAAGCGTTTTTAATAACTACTGATCTTGTGCCATTCTTGCAATAACCTGGTATAATAGACACTATTATTAGCCCTATTTTATGGACGAGGAATTTGAGGTTGAGAGAGGTTAAGGGTACATCAAGGTCTCAACTAGCTAATGAATAACAGAGCTGGGACTTAGTGCCAGGCCTTTTTAAACACAGTGATCTTTCCACAGCAATGCTTTGGTTGTCTGCATGATTTTATTATTAGTAATAATGTCTAACATTTATCAATTACTTGCTATATTCAAAGCACTAGGCTGAGCCCATACCACAGATTATCTCATTTAATCATCTCAACAATGCTATAAGGCTTATCCCATTATGATACTCATTTACAAATGAGGAAATTGAGGCATGGAGAGGTGAAGCAATTTGCCCAAACTCACAAAGAATTTGAACCCAGTGTAAATTTATAGCAAGAGCTTTTAGCTGTAATCATCTACTAATTCTCAGCTGAGACTTAGAGAAAAGTCACTTCCTCAAGATTCAACTACTAGTGAATGGAATTTTGAACCTAGGTCCTAGTACCTCTGAAGATCTTCTCTTTCCATCACAACATGTGGTTGCATTAGTGGTCCAAAAGGGAAAAACTCTGTTGGGGGAAGACACTTCTGGGAAGTTGGGAGTTCAGTTACTCAGCTTGAGATGTGAGGAACATGACTCCTCATGGTGTAGATTTTTGAAGGGATAGAAGAGAGGAGAAGTAGACTGAAGTTCATGGCCTGTCTTCTGTCCTCACAGATTTGTGATAAGCACATATTATCTACCCTGATGATAAAGGGGAGGCAGACACAGTAGGAAATTCGGTTGGGGAAAAATCAATTACAGAAATGAGGCCCCATCAAGCAAGCTTTCAGCAAGGTGGTATTTTTGTCTTCTTTTTACCCAGTGATAATATCCCTAGGCAGGTATTTATTTAACAGGAAAGGACAAGGGAACTCATCATTTTGATTTTAATTATTTGCTGCAGTCATTTTAAGTTGCCCCTCTTTGGATCAGCACTTATAAATAAAATATATCATCTGATCTCCCAGATTTATGAGCAAGGGTGTGTCAATCAGAATTGTCTCCAGGTATCTAAGAATAATGCATAAACACAGGGAGCAAAGCAAAGGGTATAATTTCGGAGCTTACTGGTTAGGACAGGACTTGCTAAGTAGGAAAAGGACACCTTTGATAAAAGTGTGTGATGAATATACCAGAGCCAGCCAAGTCCAGTGATTCAAGGCATCACTCAATCATTAAAAAAGCTGACATAATCTTAGGTCTCCACACCTCCTTCTGACAAGTTGATCTAGCTCATTGAGAGATAAGGGAATAGGTGGAAATAATCAGGCTCGAGGGCATTTCAATCTTGGCTTACCTTAGGAGACTAAGGAGATAGATGCATTCTTCTTGGTCTCAGAGCATGAACCATGCAGGAAAGCTCTCCAGGGTGCCTAATTTACAGATTGGAAACCTGGGGCTAGGGTAGAACTCATATTAGAATCCAGGACCTTTGACTCCAATTCCATTGTTCCTATCACTTCACCTTAGTTAACTCTATTTATTCATCATCTCTTAGCTGAGGGAAGAGAGGGTCTAGATATTTTACCAGACAGTACACAGAGAATTGGAGGTGGTTCTTAGTACCTTTGTTTCCAAATAGACCAAAGGTTCAGGAAGAGCGATGGATTTGCCATCAGAAACCCTAGGCTTCATTCATACCTATGCCATTACCTCAGTTATCTTGGGCAAGTCTCTTTATTTTCTGAAACTTAATTTTTCCATCTACAAAATGAGGAGAATGAAACATGTCTAGTGAGCTTATGGGAGAAGGGATTGTGCAGACTGTCTGAGGTATGGGAAAGCTCTAGAGAGATGGTAGGGACAGTAAATACAGGCACCTCCCAACATTCATTAGCCATGAAAGGCTTTTGGTTTTGCCTTTTAAATAGCTTTCATTTTGTGCCCACAAACATTACTTGAACAGTTACCATATGTACAATGCCATGCTAAGTGCTATGAGAGATGGAGATATGGGCCTTGTCCAGCAATAAGAAAAGGCAAATGAATGATGACTAGAGCTATAAGCACTGAGCTTGTAGCAAGTGGGCATCTGTCTCCAAGGCAGTCTTTGATTAGTCCTCACCTGGATCACCATTTAAGTCCTCCTGCTAGTGCTGTTTCCCTCAATGCCTCCTTTCCTACCCCACCTACCTGTAAATGGTCAGAAGGTGCATTGATTCCAAATTCTTCTGTTTGGCATTCCCGGGCCTCCCCAGCCTGGCTCCAGTGACCTTCTCTCTCATTGGTCCCCTATGAACCGCAATGCCTCCTTTCCTACCCCACCTACCTGTAAATGGTCAGAAGGTGCATTGATTCCAAATTCTTCTGTTTTGCATTCCTGGGCCTCCCCATCCTGGCTCCAGTGACCTTCTCTCTCATTGGTCCCCAGTATGAACCACCCTTGATCCTCAGTCCTGGTTCCTTACAGAGCCCACTCCCTCCATGATCTCTCACATTCCCAATACTATCCTCACTCCAATCTCTGCCTCTTTACTTGTCTCTCATGTTTTTGCCTATAGCCAGCCTACTTTCTCACCTTTCAGATATCAGTACAATTTCACTTCTTCTTCCTTAGGATCTATCTCCTCTGAGTTCCTAAAATCAGAACCAATCTGAAATACTAAAGGCTCAGGTGATTCCAGGCTGTTTTCTCTGCCTTCTTAATTTGAACCTCAGCTCCCTGAAGGCAGAAATCAGCTCCCCTCCATGCATGATGGCTAATTTATTTTTCTTGCCTCAAAGATCATGATCTGCAGTCTGATACTAGTTGAAGTAAAACTCAAAGAAATGTCCTTTGTTTGCCAACATATTGACATTTCTGGACTATTGAAATAATTTCAGCAGTTTATGATAGGGGTTTTCAACCTGCTTTTAACAATAGAACTTTTTTTTTTTACCACAAATAAAATTCAACAGGGACACACAGAATAGAAAACAGATCAAAGTGGAGCTGTTCTGGGTGCAGTGGGGGAACCATCCCTTCTATGTAATTCCTAGGATACCTCCATAGAATATTTTAGGGTTCATGAAATACAACCTTAAAACAACTGTCTCAAAAGGCCAATGGGCCAGGATAAGTTAAAATTAAGATACATATTTGGTGACATACTTACCTGGTGAATGTCATAATTCAGAGACCCAAGGGACCTGAGGGGGGCTGTGGGGCCATGGCTTATGCAACCTATTCAAAGTTTGCCTTATAAAAGGGGGTAAGGGTTATAATAAGCACCTACAGAGAAAAATAGGGAAAGCTCCAAAAGGCCTTGGTGAGTCCATAGAAATGGGACAACCAGATAGCTAAACCCCAGACTGGTTTGGAGCCCTCTTCCTTAGGGAAGACCAGGACCCCAGGTCCTGCCTTCAGCAATTCCCCTACTACTCGGTCTAAGCCCCTCCACTGCCTAGGGTAACAAATCCCTTGTATGAGAACCTGCCTCTCTCAAGGTCCATATCCTACATTTAGAACAATTTCCAATAGTCATCTTACTGTGTTTTTCTCTGTTTCTGGCATCAAAAGAGTCCCAAAGAGTCAGGCATTTTCCCTGAAGGAATTCAGTCTTTTTTAAGCAAATATGAGCACATACTTCAATGCCCATGTAAGACACCACTTCAGCCCTTTGAGGAACTCATACAAGGCCTACAATCCATTTAGATATCAGGACACTCTGGATGTTTTTTTTTTTTTTTTTTTTTTCATTTATTTTTTCTCAGCAAGGCAATATGGCAATACGACATGAAAAAGTAACTGAAATCATGCCTATTAGAAGGGAAGAAATACAATTATCTCTTGGGTTTTTTTTTTTTTTTTTTTTTTTTCTGAAAGGTTCTCAGCTTGTCACACATCCTATATCCAACCACCCAAATCTGGAATACATTTGCAGTGGCCTGTGGATTATAAACTATGCTCTATACATTTGAGGTTTCACAGAGGTATTCAGGATGCAGTAATGCTGTAAGCCTAGCCCCATGGTTTTTCAGTTTTAACAATAAAAATTAAATAATTAGCACTGTTCTAAGTGCTTTTCCTCTATTATCTCACTAAATTCTCATAAGAACCTTATGAGACAGGTGCTGTTTTTCTCCTCATTTTTCTTTGAGATTGAGGCACAGAGAAGTTAAGAAACTTGTCCAGGGTCACACCGCTAGATAGTCACAGGGCTAGGATTTAAACCTAGGAATCCTGAATTCAGAGCCCAAGTTATTATCCATACATTGTATTCTCTTGTCAGCTTCTTGCAGATGAAGATACTGTGGTATTGAGAAGCAAAGCAACTTGCCCATATTAATGAAGTGTTTCTTAACCCACCAAGGAACAGTCTTCAGCTTTTCTTTGGTTCTCGCCTGTCTTCTAGGGTCTAAAGCAACAGGAGGGGCCAGATGGAAGAAAATAGAATTGTCCGGGATGCCGGTAATTTGGATTCAAGTCATTTCTTTGTTATTAAGTCTCTTTGTGATCCTGGGGAGGAAGATTCTTCCTCTCTTTGGATATCAGTTTCACCAACTGCAAAATGATGATTTAGAAGAATTCAATTCACACTTTTTCCAGTCAAAGTCAAAGTACAAATTCTTCACAGATTTATTATACCTTAAAAAGCTCATTTGTATTTTTTGCATTCCATTCCATAACAAATATGTCTTTGTTTTAATGTAATTATTCCAAATCTTCTAGTAAAGCCAATTCACCAGGATAGAGTGGCCCTATAGTCAATTTACCTCCAGTGCACTGGGGCGGACCTTTGAGGTATGTGCATTCTGGTTTCAGAGCCAGTGATCTGAAGATGTCTCCAAAGGCTCTCTCTGCTCTGACAATTTACAATCTTAGAATATGCTTAACCCCATAGTGCTAGGAAAGAGAGGTAGAAGGGCAAATGGGCTGAGTGTATTCTATAAACTCTCTCAAATTCTTTACTCATTTGAAAAAAAGTGACATCAAGGGAATGTCAAGGAGTGGCTTAGCAAGAAGTCAGTTCCTGCTCTACTGCAAACAAGTTGTGTGACCTTTGAACCATATTGTGTGTAAGATCATTTCATTTAACCACCTCATTGAATGGATGAGGAAACTGAGGCACAGAGATGGGAAAGTGTTTATCTGAGGTCACATAATAGTAAGTAATGAAGAACCTAAGGGCAGGACAGGAATGAATACACAGACGCAGAGAATGGACCTGAGGACATGAAGAGGGGAAGGGTAAGCTGGGACGAAGTGAGAGAGTGGCATGGATATATATACACTATCAAAGGTAACATAGATAGCTAGTGGGAAGCAGCCACATAACACAGGGAGACCAGCTCAGTGCTCTGTGACCACCTAGAGGGGTGGGGTAGGGAGGGTGGGAGGGAGACACAAGAGGGAGGAGATATGGGGATATATGTATATGTATGGCTGATTCACTTTGTTATAAAGCAGAAACTAACACACCATTGTAAAACAATTATACTCCAATAAAAATGTTAAAAAAAACCACACACACACAACCATAAAAAAAAGTAATGAGGTTTGGATTAGAACCATAGCACCCTGTTAAACCTAGAGAGTCATACCACTCACATCAAGTTCCTGGTCCTCTGTGTCCTCATCTCTAAAATGAAAATAAAATCATTGCTCTATCCCTGAGTTGTTATGCTCATCTGATGAAGCAATGAATGTGAGAATTCTTTGGACTGATCACTTCTTGCCATCAGAGAAGTTATGGAGAGAGCACCAGAGTACTGGGAACCTGAGAAGTGTAGGGCCTGATGGGGAGTGGGAGTTTGAAGGGAAGCCATACATGGAAAGCCTCAGAAAAGAGAGATGGGTACCACTAAGAACGCCTTCCTCTTGCTACTGGATTGTTTGGGCTATTGGATTTGTTTAAAATTAAGTGAAAACCTTGTTTTATTTAACAAATACTTTCATAGTGTTTACTTTATGGCAAGCACTGCTCCAAGTGTTTTACAGATATTAACTCAGTTAATCCTCCTGAGAACCTTATAAGGTGGGTTATATTATCATCCTTTACACATGAAGAAATAGAGGTGCAAAGAAGTAAATTAACCTACTCAGGGTCACACAGCTAGTAAGTGACAGAGAATAAATTTGAACCCAGGTCATTTGCCTTGAGAGTCTGTGCTCCTAACTGTTGGAAACCATCTATTCAGATGAAATTGGTTATGCGAAGGCTTGTGTCATGGAAAGGCACAGATTATAATATAAGCTTTGTCACTAAAAAGATGTTAGTGATCTTGGGTAAGTCATTCTCCTTTATGCACCTTCTTATCTGTACAAAGAGATTTCCTTTCTTTTGCCTACTTCTGGTCCTCTAAAAGCCCAGAATTCCTTTCTCCATTCTAGAGACATTTCCTCAAGCAACAGCTTTGGTTTTATTCTCTCACCCCTACACGCAGCCCAACCAGACTTATCACCTCTAGGAAATAATGCTATTTCAGCATAAACTGGATTCCACTGGAGCAGATAATCTTTGACTTCTTAGATCCTCTAGATGCCTCAGCAAGAGTAGAGCTCCAGGAGAGTTCACTTTGCTGTTCTTCAATTTAGATTTAATAAGATAATTACTGTCTGTTATTTAAATATTATTAGGTTATTAAAAACATTAACAATTTCTTGCCTTTGATCCTTTTTGTTTACTGGGAACAGAGTGTCATTAAGCAAGCATTATTGAACAAATTTTCTTTGTGCTATAAATGTTTATTTAACTTTGAGAGGCAGCTCTGAACACTGCCACCATTTTCCCATATGACCCTGGACACATCGTTTAACCTTGATGATCCTGGGTGACCAACCAGCCAGGAAGCAGCTCCCTTGATCACTGGCCTTACCTTTTTACAAAAACAGTATTGTAGAGCTGAAAGAGACAGCCTATGTATACCAGCTTCCACCCATTTTACCAACGAGAAAACAGGGCAGAGAGAAAGGAATTGTCTATGGGTCCACTGTGAGTGGCCAATCCAGGAACATAACTACTACACTGGAAGTCTTGTGAAGACAGGGACTGGTTCTAATTTCTTTGCCACAGTTTCCTCAATACCAAGCATAATACCAGGCTTAAAGATTGCAGTTGAGAAACATTGTGGACTGCCTGATTGGCATAACCTAGGTGTCCTGACCTCCAGATGAGAAGTCTTATCAGTGAACCACAATTTTAGTCAGTCTTACAAATTAGCATGGTCATAGATGCCCAGGGCCTGAAAGAAATCAAGCTGTGAATAAGACAATTTTTCTTTCAGCTAAAAAATACCAAACTCTTCCAACTACCACAATCTTCACAATCCTGGTGTTACTCTTCAAGCTCTAGCCCCTTATAGCTCCAAATATGTTACTACTACCAATGAGTTGGATGAAAGAAAGGGTTTGGGGGTGAGAATCAGGGAGGAAGGTGTGGCAGCTAAGGCAGTGAAGACAATGTGGTATAGACCACTTTGTGTTTCACGTTTTGTTAGTTGTCTGTTTGCTGCATAACAAGTTATATAAAAACTGAACATCTTAAAAAATGCACAGCGATTATTTCACTGTGGGTCAGGAAACCAGGCATGCCTTATCTGGGTGCATCTTGCTCAGGGTCTCTCACAGTCTATAGTCAAAGGGTCAGCTGGGGTTGCAGTCACCTTAAGGGTCAACTTGGGGAGGATCAGCTTCTAAGCTTACTCATGTGGCTGTTGGCAGGATTTAGTTCCTTATGAGCCGTTGGACTGAGGGCCTCAGTTCCTTGTTAGCTGTTGAACAGAGGCCTTCTTCAGTTCCTTGCCACATAGGCCTCTCCATAAAGCACCTCCCAAAATAGGAGCCTGCTTCAAAATATAAAGCAAGCAAGAGAGCAAGAGAGGGGTAGAAAGATAGAAATTATGGTCTTTCATAACCTGACCTCAGAAGTGACATCCCATCACTTTTGCTGTGTTCTTAATTAGAAGTAAATCACTAGCTTCAGTCCATACTCAAGGGGAGGGAACTACAGAAGGGTATAAATACCAGGAGGCAGGATCATGGCATGCCATCTTAGAAGCTGTCTACCACAGTGACTTTTCCTAGCCCAAGCTTTGTACAAGATAAGCACATTATGAGCCTACATAGCAAATGGCAGTGACCAGAGCACTGGAGAATTTGGTCACAGTCCCTGATCTACCACTTACTCTATAGTCTTTGGTAACTTAGCTCACTTCTCTGAGTTTCACTGCCCTTATGAGCAAAATAGAGGTAAAATGCCTGCCTCATAGGGTATTTGTGGGAATGCAATGAGATTGTGGATTCCAAAGAGCTGGTAATTAAACAAGGGGAAGGATTATATGCACTATTTTGCAGAGAGGATCCATATTTTTATTAGAGTCTCAAAGGGATCCTTAACTCCTTAAAATGGAATTAATAGTTCATTCCACATTTAGTAAATCTTACTATTCATTTGTTCAATCACTATTTATTGAGCACCTACCATGTACATGGCACTGTCTTAGGCACTAAGAATAACATGGTGAAGAAATCAGACAGTAATCCCTGGCGCTTACACACTAGTGAGGATGACAGAAACAAGGAGAATAAGTAAAATATATAATATGTTACATAGTGATAAGGGCTAAGCAGGAGAAAAATAAAGGAGGACAGATAGATAAGAAAAACGGGGAGGGTGGATATAAACTTAGATAGGTAAGATGGCCAACGAAAGTTTCCCTGAGAAAGTAAGATTTGAGTGTAGACCAGAAGTAGGTAAGAGTGAGCCATGTGAATATATGAGAGAAGAGAAAATGGCAAGTGCAAGTGCAAAGATCATAATGTATCTGAATTGTTCAAGGAACAGCAAAGAAACCAGAGTGGTTGGAGTGAGCAAGGTGAAGAGTAATGGGAAATGAGGTCAATAAAGGGGGAGGGGGGGAGATAATAAGGGGTCGTGTACACCATTGTAATAAGTTCTGTTGCTGCTACTCCTTAAACCACGCCTGGTTTCCACCATACACTTCTTTTTTTTTTTTTTTTTTTTTACATCTTTATTGGGGTATAATTGCTTTACAATGGTGTGTTAGTTTCTGCTTTATAACAAAGTGATTCAGTTATACATATACATATGTTCCCATATCTCTTCCCTCTTGCGTATGCCTCCCTCCCACCCTCCCTATCCCACCCCTCCAGGCGGTCACAAAGCACCGAGATGATCTCCCTGTGCTATGTGGCTGCTTCCCACTAGCTATCTACCTTACGTTTGGTAGTGTATATATGTCCATGCCTCTCTCTCGCTTTGTCACAGCTCACCCTTCCCCCTCCCCATATCCTCAAGTCCGTTCTCCAGTAGTTCTGTGTCTTTATTCCTGTCTTACCCCTAGGTTCTTCATGACATTTTTTTTTCTTAAATTCCATATAGCCCAGAGATGGAAACAACCTAAGTGTCCATCATTAGATGAATGGATAAAGAAGATGTGGCACATATAAACAATGAAATATTACTCAGCCATAAAAGGAAACGAAATTGAGCTATTTGTAATGAGGTGGATAGACCTAGAGTCTGTCATACAGAGTGAAGTAAGTCAGAAAGAGAAAGACAAATACTGTATGCTAACACCATACACTTCTAATGCCTCCTCAAGCTGCCTCTATTCTCTCCCATAGTGCCCTGATTCAGGCATTATCCTCTTGGGTCAATTAGAGCTGCTGTGGCTGCCCTGCTCCCCTGATCTATTCTTGAACATTCTCTCCATCCTCATTCTCTCAGGAAACCCCTACAAAGAAAGGCGCATACATTATGCATCACTGAGGTCCCAACATCTAGCCCATTGTTAACAAAATCTGTGGCTGAGAGGAGGTATTTAGCTAATGTGTGTTGAAGGAAACTATTTTGCTACCTCAAGGCTGAAAGTGCTCTAAAATGATATGCTATGCTAGTCAGTGCAGGTTACCCTCCTATCTTGGCAAGAGGAGAAGAGTTACAAATTCAGAAATTATTCCAAAAGGAAGATTACCCAGCCCAACTCTTTCGTAATCTACTACCTGTTGAGTTCTTATTAGGTGCCAGGAATGGTGCTAAAATGATATCATTTAGCTTTCACCACAATTACTTTTACAGATGGGACGATTGAGACCTAATGTGTAGGAAGGGACTTACCTATCATCACACAGTGAGTTAATGGCAAGGCAATAGGTGTTGTTGATGCTATGGGCCCACAGTAGTGGGAATGTACTTCACTCACTTGCTAGCCCAGCATCAACTCCTATGCCCAAGAGCACACTTCAGCAAGACTGGTCTCAGATGTGAGGGGTGGAACCTGGGGTCATTGCTTAGACTCAAGTAAAGCTTACTGTCTCAAAAAACAGAAGACAGTCCCATTTAGAGGCAGACTTTCTTGGGGCTGAATCCCAGCTCTGTCACTTACAGTCATGTGGATTTGAGCAAATTGCTCCTACTCTCCATTTTACTCTCTGTGAAAAAGGATTATAGCACCTACATTGGGTAGGGGATATGGAAGGGGTGGACAGTGTGTTTTGAGGATTAAATGAGATAAATGTGTATGAAATCATTTAACACCATGTCTGGCACACAGTTTAGATACTCAAGGAATGACAGTTTTCTTATTCATCACCCTTTGATTGGTCCAACTCTATTCTTGCTGAGGCTGATGACCTTGATATTTTATCATCATTCTCTACTTCTTTAAAAATGTAATTTAATTTAATTTATTTTTTAATTTTATTTTTGGCTACGTTGAGTCTTCTTTGCTGCATGTGGGTTTTCTCTAGTTGTGGTGAGCGGGAAATACTCTTCATTGTGATGCATGGGCTTCTCATTGTGGTGGTTTCTTTTATTGCAAAACACGGGCTCTAGGCGTGCAGGCTCAGTAGTTGTGACACGTGGGCTTAGTAGTTGCAGAGCATGAGCTTAGTAGTTGCGGCCCATGGGCTCTAGGGCATGCAGGCTTCAGTGGTTGTGGCACGTGGGCTCAGTAGCTGTGGTGCACGGGCTTAATTGCTCTACGGCATGTGGGATCTTCCTGCACCAGGGATGGAAACCTGTGTGAACCCCTTCAGTATCTCTTTGTTGTGCTGGGTTTTTTTGTTTTGTGTTTTTTTTTTTTTTTTGCAGTAAGCGGGCTTCTCACTGTTGTGGCCTCTCCCGTTGCAGAGCACATGCTCTGGACACACAGGCTCAGTGGCCATGGCTCATGGGCCTAGCCACTCCACTGCATGTGGGATCTTCCCAGACCGGGGCATGAAGCAGTGTCCCCTGCATCGGCTGGCAGACTCTCAATCACTGCACCACCAGGGAAGCCCCCCATTCTCTACTTTTTAAAAAAAATTTATTTATTTATTTATTTATTTTTGGCTGTGTTGGGTCTTCGTTTCTGTGCGAGAGCTTTCTCTAGTTGCGGCGAGCGGGGGCCACTCTTCATCGCGGTGCGCGGGCCTCTCACTGTTGTGGCCTCTCTTGTTGCAGAGCACAAGCTCCAGACGCATAGGCTCAGTAGTTATGACTCACGGGCCTAGTTGCTCTGCAGCAACTCACAAATTCTCAGCCACTGCACCACCAGGGAAGCCCCCATTCTCTACTTTTTGATCAGTCCTTCCAGCTTGCTCATAAGAGCAGTCCAGTCTTGGTGACACTGGCCCAACTTCAGGTTTCCTCAAGGTTTAATATTATCTCCCCACACCAGGGACTTTTGAGACCTGGACACACATGTATGGGCACATATACACAGAGTTCTGAACAGAAATAAAATCTGAACAGAAAGAGTTGCTTGCCAAAGGATAGGTTTGGGGAGGCCTTTGGCCCTCCCCCCTGCTATAATCTCCATTAGCCTTTAAAAGACACCCCAAATACACAGACTGTGTATAAAATCAATACAGTTGTCCTGACAACACCTCCCCTAATTCCTCTTTATATTAAACTTCTGAAACCACCACTGTCAAGAAAGAGTGAGTAGGTAAAGATATTCCCATCACTGTAAGTGTTCAAATAGAGGATAATATCGCACTTCTTCAAATATCCACTGATCCTGAGATTCTGTTAGGTTTTTGTGATCATACAGCTACTAAGAGATGGAGCCAGGTCTTGGAACACATAAATCCTGAGGTCTAGTGTTGCACTTTTTACCTCAGAGCCTGTCTCTTGATCAGGGTGAGAACACCATACAGCCCCAAGCTCTGGGAAAAGCAGTGATACTGCCTAAGGAAGATTGTATCCCCATTCTCCCAAACCTCATTCCCTCATCTCAGAAACATCTACTACCACTATCTCCACCATGCTGTCATTACCCCTGGGCTCCTAGGAATACTCAAAAGAAGGAGTCTTGGGAGGTTGAGTTTTCAGGGGTTCTTTTAGACTCACTGACTTCTGTCTCTTTAGCTTGCCTGATTTCCTTTGAACAGTAGCCACTATAGAGTGTGTGTGTCTGTGGGCTGTGGTATAGCAGTGGGAGGCAGTAATTTCCCTGGTGTAAGCTGGTCTGCAGGCGAGCTGAGCACCTATATGTTCTTTAGAGAAGAAGACTTGCCTCCTGTACACCCACTGCTTAAGAAGTTTCAGCTTTCCCTCGTTTTATTCAACATTTAATTTTCTTGCTTTTGACAGGAAAGAAAAATAGGAGGAGGGGGATGAAAAGAGAAAACAACCAAGAAAGGGCTGAAAGGGAGGGGTGTTGGGAGAACTAAAACTACTGCTATGTAACCAGCCAACAGTGATACTGCAAGTTTATGGGCTTCGGTTGCCATGGAGATGGTTACGTAACTCCAGCTGGTGCTGAAATTTCATACTGCTTGTGGTGGCGAACAATATTTCAGTCACTTAGGGCTACTTTTAAACAGAACAAATAAAGTAGCTGAGGGGCCCTTTGTCTTGCAGTCTACAACCCGTACCAAGTTTCAGTCCCACACACCAGTCATTCTCCAGTTTTTTGTGTGTATCAAAATGTTCCCAATTATTCTCTGAGTAGAGCTGGGCACTTACTCCTCTCTTCGGCCCAAAATGGCTTGGAGCAAGGCTTGAAGCAAAGAGAGAAAAATAAAAAGTAAAATGTACCCTTTTGGAGTGGAAAGTCTGTGTGGAAAATTTCAGATTAGAAAGCTTATTTTTCTGGAAAGTTATGAGTTGAGGGGAGGGTATTTATTCACTAGTACAGAGTCCAAAATCTAGGTATGTTCTCTGTGTTCAACCTCTCTCTCTGTCTCTCTCTGTCTCTCTCTGTCTCTCCCTCTCTCTCTCTCACACACACATAGACTCTTAAACTCATATGCACAATAATATTAAATCTCATCCGTCCTTCCAAAAACTTACATTCACATGCATGCATGTATATTCACATTCACAATGCTCTACTAAAAATCATACACATTAGATTGCAGACACAATTCATTTACACACAAATACACATTTGCTTGAATATACACATTCATTCGCTCACAAATATGAACCTTGGCTTGTTCACACACAATTCACTCATATATCCCCAAATACACACGTAATCTTACTTACACAGTAGGCTGAACCATATGAGATTGCCAATGTTAAAGCATTGTGAACCTATAAAAATGGCAATATCATATAGCTCAACCTATATATTCACATCCATGTATACATGTACACTAGCATCCACATTCACTCTCTCAGAAACTCTCAGAATCTCACAAACCCACAAATATTCATATTTTCTCTCTCACGTTCTCTTTCATGTGTTTCCAAACAAGACAGCTCTCACACAAATATACACACATTCATTTCCCCCTATTCTCTCACATATATCCCTTCACACATTCTCATTATTTCTTCCTCTACTTTCTCACACCCAATCATGCATACACAATTTCACACTCTGACATGCTGAAAGTCTCTCACTCATAGATATTATATCACTCACTCACTCATACACACTCACTGTAGAGGCACCCTGGACCGAGAATTTTACAGTGTATAAACAGCTGATTTTCCAGCCGTTGATCTCTCTGGGTCCTCAGGAGAAACCCTGGGAAAGGAGGCAGGAAAGAGACTTTTATCCCTATTAGACACATGAACTAAAGGACAGAGAGAGAAAAGTGACCCAATTTCACATAGCAATTAATATGCAGAGACTTGAACCTAGACATTTTGAGATCAAATTCAGTGCTATTGCTCCTGTGACTATCTGCCACCACAGTAGAGTGGACATATTTTGGGTGAAAACAGTCTGCATGAGGGATTGAAACTGTAAACCTCTGCTTCTGAGAACCATCTGGGAGTTTGAGGCTAGGCTTTTGATGATGTCTCTGGCCCCTTTCCTATCTCACCTAGCAATGAGGTAGATAGAGGTAATTCCATTTAGCCATATCAGCATTTCTCTATCACTTGGTACCAATTCTGCCTCCCTAATCCTCCAGGCATCTCCTACCCTGCCTTGCTGATCTGGCCAGTGAGCAATGCCAACCTCTGCTTTATGCACTCATCTTTCCTTTTTATAGAGTGACAACAGCTTGCCCGCGTGGTACACAGAGGAGAAAGAGACCCAGTACCAGCCCTGAAGCTGAAATAATTCAGCCAAGCTGCTTATACTCCAGATAAATTAATAGGAAAGTGTATTTCAGGGTCAAGTTGGTTTTCAGGACAAAGATTTCTAAAAAGGTTCTGAAGCAGTGGAGTTCTGGAGTCAAAGTTTTCTGCCAGGATATTACTGATTCCAAACCCCTCTGAGACTAGAAAGTTCTAGATTGGATGTTGGAGCAGGAAGTCTCTGAAATCAGAGTATTGGGATCTGAAATGATGTAAGAATGGAGATAAAGAGAGAACTAGAATAGATTTTGTAGCAGGGGAAAATTGGTGTGGGGAGCTGCACTCATCAAACTTCTGCCTCTCCACATGCACTCTTCATGCTCCTGCAACCTGCCTCTGGCCCAGGAGGCTGACATGTACATTAACAAGTTTAAGTGCCCTCTGGTTTGCAACTGTGTTTGGTTAAGGGGAAACCTGGCAGAAGATTAGAGAGAGGGAGAAAAATGGAGTCAGGGTCTTTATTCTCCCAGCTCCCTCCCTGCTGTGTCACCTTGAGCTGGCTGTACCTCTCAACTGAAGATAACAGTTCTTTTCCTGACAACCCTCTCCATAAGACACTTACCTTCCAAATTTCAGTAACTCCCTCCTCTCACTCTTTCAGGCTTAAGAGTGGGACAAAGCCCCACTGTGAGTACTGTACTAGGCCTTAGGGTTTCCCTACACTCTACTCACACCCTTGTAAATATTCTCTTTAAAAGTCTTCCTGGTATTCTAATTTGTATGC
>NW_006797490.1:479816-541415 GCF_000442215.2 Lipotes vexillifer | reverse complement strand
CTACACTCTACTCACACCTTTGTAAATAGTCTCTTTAAAAGTCTTCCTTGTATTCTAATTTGTATGCATGTACTATTTTCTTCTGGGACCAAAGTATTAGGTTGGCCAAAAAGTTTATTCAGTTATTCCATAACATTTTATGGAAAAACCCAAACAAACTTTTTGGCCAACCCAATACAAGGGAAATCTATGGGAAACAGGTCTGTTATACTCCTTCTGAGCTCCAGTTAGAGAGAAGAGGAACCAGGTTTGATTTTCCTGTGCTTCCTAGGGTGCCTTAAAATGTCCTGTCCTTGTTACCTTGGGGACCCTCTCACACAGGCCCTTAAGCAGTACTCATATTTGTCTGAGGGCTCTTCTAAGCCACAAGCCCATTTCAAGAGGGCAGAGCTCCACCCATTGTAGAAGTGTGTCATTTTCTGTCATTACAACTTGCTCCCTACTTCAAGGCCTAAGGCTTGCAACCCAAATTGGAAGGAGACATATATTTTTTTTTTCCTAACAGCCCTGGGAATAGCCCAGAAAAAAATTTGATGATACTTCACAGGGCTACTTGAGGGAGGGAGGATGCTGAGGGGTTCAAAACTGGGACATGGAGTAAAGACAAAGGAAAGGCTTTCTGCTCCCACAGCCAACATTTCAGTCAGAATTGCCTGAGCCTGCCCATGTTGATTGGTGTTGCCCTTCTAGTGTCAGAAAGACAGAAACATGCAGAAAAGGAGGGAGATTTACTTGACAAAGGCTGCACAGCAAGTTAAGGCTGGGATCTGATGAGGACTCAGCAACTCTTGATTCCTAAAGCTGGCTATGCCGTTCCCAGTTAGAATTTGTGACTCTCAATTCCCCTTTCTCATTCTTATCCATAGAAGTAGGTGTTGTGGGGAGGGGAGCCATTCTATTGACTTCACTTAAGTGACAATCCACCAGTGTTCCTGGATTCTTTTTTTTTCTGTGAAATATCAAGAAGGGCAGTTTTAGTATTACCTAAGCCTCTTTCCTCTTCCCTGTTCCCAGTTACCCCATTTTTCCCTACCACCATGATAGGTGGTCCACCATTTAGGTGGGGACCTCAAAACTATTTAGCTCAGAAGTTTTCAAATTGTGTACCCCCAAGGTGATTCAGGGGCTACTATGGGGGTGTAAAGGTGCATATAAGCAGGTAGGGCTCCAGGGCAGAATCCCCTTCCCTTAACCACTGCTGTCCCTAACATCCCTGTCATTCCTACTATCCTCAGTCCACAAGAGCACCTCTGCTATTTTTCTGCTTTATATATCAGGCTTTGATTTACTGTTATATTTGGGGAAAAAAAGTAATTGCTGCTTAAAATAATTAGAAAATCACTCCTTTATTGTACAGATGAGAAAAACAGAGGCTCAGAGAGGAAAAGTGATTTGTTCAAGATCACACAGTAAATCAGTCAGTAGCACATTCAGTCAGACCAGGTCTAATGAAGATTCCCACTACATGATGTCAACCTCACAGCCTTCCCTGCCAGCAGCCTTGGGGTGGATAGGGGCAGGAACCAACACATTATCCCTAGAGGATATGACTGTGAAAGGGGTGCTACTACCTGGGTTCTCATGGTGCCTGCAGAGAGGAGTCCCCCTACTCACCATCCACTCCCCCATGGGTTGTTGCTTGCTGTACCTAGGACTGAATTGTGCAAGGCCACTGTTTGGTCTGGCATTCACACCTTCTGCACTCAAGGCCCTTAGTCTACTAAAGAGGTTTCTACCCAATCAAATACATTTTCAACTTGGAACACAAGCTTCAACCTACATAGTGACAGCTAGAGAAATGGTGCTATCTTCCAGGCCAAGGAGGGATTTTGGCTGCTACAGTAGGAAAGTGGTAGCTGCAGCTTGTGTTTGGGGCAAAGTACATTGAAGAATTCTTACAGATCATGCTCCACTGCCAGAGAATTACACAATGTTGCTCTCTTCACAGGCCTAAGTCATTGGACACAAAGGTAAAGGGAAAAAGTTACAGCAGTGGGTATTTGCAGCCCTTAGGATGGCTCTGGTCTCTGCTTCTCTGGTCAGGTTCTGATGTGAAAGAATGGGAGTTTTAAGTTGGTTCTTGCTCCACTCAAGCCAAGTCTAGTGTTACCAGACATCTGATGTAGCAGTTAGGTGTAAAGACTCTCTAAATTTAGACAGCTTTGGTTCAAATTCTGGCTCTATCACTTATTATCTGTATGCCTTGGGAAAGTGATTGAACCTTTCTATACCTCAGTTGTCCTATATGTAAAATGGGGGTAATAACCTTTATCATAGGGTAGTTGTGAGGATTAAATGAGATGATACATGTAAAACACATAGCTCAGTATCTAAGGCTATTGTAAGCTAACTCTTTGTAAAATTCAGCTATTATCACTACTTCCTCAGCTCTTGGACCCAACTCAGAGACTTGGGGGCAAGGACCCAGCCAGGTTACAACCTATTCAGGATGCAGATGCCACAGAAACAGTTCCTGAGAGGGAGGAGAAGACAAAAATAAGAAAATTATTAATCTTTTATCCCTGCTCTATGGCAGATATTTTATTCTCACATCAAAGTTATATCATTGAATTCTCAAAACAACTCTGTAAGCTATGTATTATATTGCCTTTTTTTCATATGAGGAAACTGTGGCTTAGAAAAGTTTAATAATCTGCAAAAGTTTACCTAGAATCAAGAGTCAAACCCTCACGTCTGTTTGCCAAGTCCCATGCATGTTATTTCTACTTATGGCCAGGTGGAGCTGATGGGGAACTCAGATGACAGAATTATCATTGGAAATATGAAAGCAATGAATTAGAGGTGGTGCCATTTTGGCTGTGCCTCAAAAACACTGGGAAATCCTCAAAGCAAAAGGAAGGTTATGGGAATCCCTTGCATCCTGTTTTAGCATCTCAACTATTCTGGCCTTCTTCCAATGGCATCTGATGACCATTCCCAGTTCCTTCTTCTCTGTTTTCTGTGTACTCATCATGGAAGACACTGGAACAGTCTATCATTTGTGACACCCCTGAAGAGCACTTGTGTGCAGTGGGCTCAGGACATTCTGAAGTGTTAGAACTGATTCCTCTGAAACTTCATTGGGCAATTGACTACCACACAAAACCCCAGAAAAAGGGAATTGGAGTAAAGCCAGAAAAAATTTTGGAGGATATGATATAAAACCACCAGAGCTAAGGTTGTGGCAGAGTAAGTCCATAGTTCCCTTTATCTCTTGACCTTTCTACCCTGAAGCACTACTTATGGGCAGGAGAAAACCCAGGGCTGGCTATGCCACTTTACCTGTAATCTGAAATATGTATTCTGCTTCCAGTAGTGAGGAAATAGTGTCAAGATAAATAGACCCATTACTCTTTCTTTGTAGGTCAGTGTCAGCTCATGGGCTGGGAGTGGAAATTGTGAACTGAGCTGGTAGAGGCAACTGTGAACTGGGAAGCACTAGTCTAGCTTGGGAAAGGGGAGACTGAGACATGGATAATGAGGAAGTTGTGATTCAAGCAGGAAGACTTTGGCCAGCTCACCAAGGAGTTAAGTTATACTTATAATAGGCACCAACACCAACACATACATATAACAGCGCACTGGAAAAACAGAAAGGAATAACATTGGACAATCAAAGAGAGAATTTCAGCTGGCTATAAAATAGAACAAATTTCCTACATCAAGCATGGTGATAGTAGACTTTCGGGAGATGATTAGGTGTGAGTGGAAAGTGTTTATGGTCTTCAGAGGTGTGAAAACTCAGGATAAGAAAAGGATGGCATTAGGCTCAAGCTACAACTCTTTCACCAGCTGCCAAGTCCCAAGTGCCTTAGAGTGCCCAGCTTGTTGGCATTCAGCAAAGGATATTTATTATTATGCTCATAGGATGAGACAGGCAGGAGTCATGAATCTTGGCAGGAAATCAAGGCCAAAAGATTTGCTTTGACTAAAAGTCGTATAACTTGAAAGGTTTATTGCTGAACTGATTATGTAACATAGCTTTGAAAGAGCAGTATTTAAGATAAAGATTTGAAGCTCTTAGGCAGGTTTGGAAAGAGAGTTGGGGAAAGGACTGAATGCATTAATAGGCCATTTAAGAACTGCCTTCCTTTTAAACCTAGTTTCAGACTACAAAGCAGCAAGGCAGTGGGGCATGGTAAAGGACACCAATTTAGGGTCAGAAGACCTGGGATCAGTCAGTGATTCACTGTCTCCACAGGCAAGTCCTTTCCCTTCTTTGTATATATGTATCACATATATACTGCGTGGAGAAGAGGGAGCAGGAGTTAGATTTGAGAATCATTTAAGGGCCATTTTAGATCTGACATCTTAGGTTTTAGAATAACCCTACTTTCCACACCCAGGTGTTTGACTCCCTACAACCTCCAGAACTCACCAAAGGACCTAAATGGATCAATCCTCCAGGTGGGCATTCTTCCCTTGGTCCCTTCTCTCTTGGTCATATTCAGTTTTTCTTGGCCTAACCCAGTAGTTTTCCACTCTGGCAGTCCATTAGACTCACACAGAAAACTTTAAAAAGGCCAAGGCTCAGGCCCCATTCCAGAGATTCTGACTTAAAAGCTCCCCTGATGATTCCCATGTGCAGCCAGGGTAAAGAACCACTGGTTTAGACAAACTATCTAGTGGACTTCATGTAAACAGCCCTAACTTCTTCAGTCTTGGTTTCTTGCCTCATTTGTTATTGTCTTCACATTTGTTCTGTGGCCCTTTGATCATTCACAAACCATACACTTTTAATGTGTTTTCTACCCATGGGCTTATTGTTTTAACAGTGAGTAGTTCTTGAAACTAGGTCTCCTAATCACTCCAACTGGGCTCAGATCCATTTTTAGGACTCTTATCTCTAGGCACTTAGGTAGTTAATGTTAAATTAGTTGGTATTTGTTGATTCATAGCTTTATAATGAAAATAAAATACCTCATTCATGTATAGCATATTAATTCAGATTTTGTGTTATTTGGTGAGGGGTTGAACTTATATTCATCTCCAATTACATAAATCTATTCAATTATTAATTAATTATTTCTTTTAAACATCTTTGTAGAAACATAATTTACGTACTATACAATTCATCTATTTAAAATATACAATTCAATGTTTTTTAATATATTCACAGGTATACACAACCATCATCACAGTCAATTTTAAAACATTTTCATCATCTCAAGAAGAAATCCTGCACTCTTTAACTGTTGCCCAACTGGCACCTACACTCACAGCCTACATCCCTAAGCAACCATTAATCTATTTTCTGTCTCTATAGATTTCCCTATTTTAGAGTTTCATATGAATGAAATTATACAGTATACAGTATGAGCTCTTTTGTGACTGACTTCTTTCACTTAACATGTTTTTAAGATTTATGTTATAGCATGTATTAGTACTTCATTCCTTTTTATGACTGAATAATATTCCATTGTACAGATATGCCACATTTTCTTTATTCATTAGTTGATGGTCATTTGGGTTGTTTCCACCTGTTGTCTATTATGAATAATTTTGCTATTAACAAATTTCTGTCTGGACATATATTTTCATTTCTTTTGGTTATAGACCTAGGAGTGGAATTAATGAGTCATGTGGTATCTCTATGTTTAACCGTTTGAGGGGCTGCCAGACTATTTTCCAAAGTGGCTGTACTATTTATATTTCCACCAACTGTGTATGAGAGTTCCAATTTCGCCACAACCTAGCCAACATTTCTTATTTCTGAGTTTTTGATTATTCTATTCATTCTAGTGGGTGTGAAGTGGTATCTTGTTACAGTTTAATTTGTATTTATCAGGTGACTAATGATGTTGTGCATCTATTCATGTATTTGTTGGCCACTGATATATCTTTGGAGAAATGTATATTCAGATCTTTTGCCCATTTTTTAATTTGGTTATTTATCTTTCTATTACTGAGTTGTAAGATTTCCTTATTGTATTTGTAAACATGTGACAATTAGCTTTTTTACTGTAATGTAAGTGCCTGACATTAAGCTTTTGATTGTCTAGGCATCCACTTCAAAGACATCCATCTTGAATAAACACATTGTCTACACAACTTGTTGAAAATCAGTTCCGCCCTACCCAAGACATTCCCCCCATTTTAGAATTCTCTAGTTGATCTAGATGAATGACTGTTTGACTGTCTGCTTGCTTTTCTCTTGTCATGCTTTAATTCCCACTCTAATGTTTTAAATGCACCAAGAGTGAACCTGTAAAACCCTACTCACCCCACTCCTGACCCTAATAAAGGCAGAATGCCAGGTTTCTCTCTCTCTCGCTCCCCATGACCATGCTGTGTGGCTCCATGTGTGCTCTGTACCTTGCAGAACCTGTGAGTAATAAACCTCATTTTTTTCAAAGTTTCCTGATGGTTGGTGCTGAGGTGTGTTTAGCAGTCATAAGAACCACAAAGGCAGGTCCAGCCACAACATTGGTTTTGATCTGGGAAGTGTCTGTGGGGTCTTGCCCACAAGGAGTATGGGCCCAGGTGAGTGCCCCCAGGCATTTCTAGCAGGTAGTATCACTATCAATAGGCTGAAATCAACCTAAAATATTTATATATTATAGACACAAGTCCCTTATCAGATATATGGTTTAAAAATATTTTCTTCCATTCTTTGGGTTGTCTTTTCATTTTCTGATGGTGTGTTTTGAAACACAAAAGTTTTAAAATTTTTATACAATTCAATGATCTCTGATAACCTATATGGGAAAAGAATCCAAAAAGAATGAATATATGTACATGTATAACTGAATCTCTTTGCCGTATACCTGAAACTAACACAACATTTTAAATCAACTGTACACCAATAAAAAATTCAATTAATCTCTTTTTTCTTTTGTGACTAGTGCTTTGGTATCATCATGCTTTGGTGTCATATCTAAGAACCCTTTGCCAAATCCAAAGTCATGAAGATTTACCCTTATTTTTTCTTCTAAGAGTCTTATAGGTTTTGAATTTACATTTAGGTCTTTGATCCATTTTGAGTTCCAATGTCAACTGTTTACATGTGACTGCCCATTTTTCCCACCACCATTTGTTGAAAAGGTTTTTTCCTGTTTTGGCATCCTTGTTGAAAATCAGTTGACCATAGGTGTATCAATTTATTTCTGGACTTTTAATTCTATTCCATCCATCAATATGTCTATCCATTTGTCACTTCCACACTGTCTTGATTTTAATTGCCTTGTAGTAAGTTGTGAAATCAGGACGTGTGATTGCTTTTACTTCATTCTCATTTTCAAGACTATTTTGGCTATTTCGAGTTCCTGCAATTCCATATGAATTTTAGAATCACTTTGTCAATTTATACAAATAACTCAGCTGTGACTCTGATAATGATTGTGTTGAAACTGTAGATTAGTTTAGGAAATGTTGCCATCTTAACAATGTTAAGTCTTCTGTTCTATGCACACACATTATTTTTCCATTTATTTGATATTATTTAATTTCTTTCAAGAATGTTTTGTAGTTTTCAGAGTAATGCTCTGAAATTAATAAATTTATAATTTTAAATTTATTCCTAAGTATTTTATTCTTTTTGACACCACCTGAGTAATATTTTTCTTTTTATTTTATGTTTGGATGTTCTATTGCAATATAAATATAACCAAAGTTTGTTTATTGATCTTGTATCCTGAAACTTTCTGAACTTGTTTATTAGTTCTAATATTGTTTTTAGTTGATTCCTTAAATTTTTCTATATACACAGTCATGTTTCTGAAAATATGGTTTAATTCTTCCTTTCCAATTTGTATGTTTTATTTCTTTCTTTTGCCTAATTTGCCTGGCTAGAACTCCCAGTACAATGTTGAATAGAAGTAGCAAGAGTAAATATTCTGACCTTAAGGAAAAAAGCATCCAGTTTATTTTTATCATTAAGTATAATGTTACTTGTGGGCTTTTGTAGATGTTCTTTACAAGCTTGAGGAAGCTCTCTTCTACTCCTATTTTGATGAGTGTTTTTATCATGAAAGGATGTTGGATTTTGTCAAATGCATTAATGTGCCTAATCAGATTATCATTTTATTTAAATATTTATTTATTTATTTATTTATTTATTTTGGCTGTGCTGGGTCTCAGTTGCAGCATGCGGGATCTTTGTTGTGGCATGTTTAGTTGTAGCATGCGCACTCCTAGTAGTGGCATGCATGTGGAATCTAGCTCCCCAACAAGGGATGGAACCCAGTCCCCCTGCTTTAGGAGTGTGGAGTCTTATGCACTAGATCACAAGGGAAGTCCCGAGATTATCATTAGATTTTTGGTTTTTGTTCTATTGATATGATGATTGCTTTAATTGGTTTTCAGATGTTAAAGTAAACTTGCATCCTGGGATAAATCCCATTTGATCATGGTGTATAATTCACTTCTTGTGTTGCTAGATTCAACTGGATAGTACTTTGTTGAGGAGTTTTGAATCTATCTTTATAAGAGATACTGACTAATAGTTTTCTTTTGTTGTGGTGTCTTTGTCTGCTTTTGGTATGAGAGTAATACTAGCCTCATAAAATGAGATGAGAAGTAACCTTTCATCTGCTATTTCTTGGAAGAACTTGTAAATATTGATATTAATTCTTCATTGAATAACTATGGAATAATTCAGAGGTGAAAACATCTGGGCCATAACTTTTCTTTGTGGGTACTTTTTAAAATTGCTGCTTTAACATACTCACTCATATAGGTCTATTCAGATTGTGTACATCTTCCTGAGTCAGTTTTAGTAGTTGGGTCTTTCTAGGAATTTCTGCATTTCATATAAGTTATATGATTTGTTGGCAGATATTTGTTCATATTATTCCTTCAAAATCCTTTTTATTTCTATAACATTGGTAGTAATTTCGCTCTTTCATTTCTAATTCCAGCCATTTGAATGTTCTTTTTTCCTTGATCAGACTAACAAAAGGTTTGTAAATTTTGTTGGTAAAAAGTTTTGTCAGTTTTTTAAACCCCATAGATAAACCCATACACATATGATCACCTTATTTTTGATAAAGGAAGCAAGAATATACAGTGGAGAAAAGACAGACACTTCAATAAGTGGTGTCGGGAAAACTGGACAGCTACATGTAAAAGAATGAAATTAGAACACTCCCAAACACCATACACAAAAATAAACTCAAAATGGATTAAAGACCGAAATGTAAGGCCAGACACCATCAAACTCTTAGAGGAAATATAGGCAGAAAACTTGATGACATGAATCATAGCAAGATCCTTTTTGACCCACCTCCTAGACAAATGGAAATAAAAACAAAAATAAACAAATGGGACCTTAAAAGCTTTTGCATAGCAAAGGAAGCCATAAAGAAGATGAAAAGACAACCCTCAGAATGGTAGAAAATATTTGCAAATGAAGCAACTGACAAAGGATTAATCTACAAAATTTACAAGCAGCTCATGCAACTCAATAACAAAAAAACAAACAATCCAATCCAAAAATGGGCAGAAGACATAAATAGACATTTCTCCAAAGAAGATATGCAGATTTCCAACAGACACATGAAAGAATGCTCAACATCATTAATGATTAGAAAAATGCAAATCAAAACTACAATGCAATATCATCTCACACCAGTCAGAATGGCCATCATCAAAATATTTACAAACAATAAATGCTGGAGAGGGTGTGGAGAAAAGGGAACTCTCATGCACTGTTGGTGGGAAAGTAAATTGATACAGCCACTATGGAGAACAGTATGGACGTTCCTTAAAAAACTACAAATAAAACTACCGTATGACCCAGCAATCCCACGACTGGGCATATACCCTGAGAAAACCATAATTCAAAAAGTGTCATGTACCAAAATGTTCATTGAAGTTCTATTTACAATAGCCAGGACATGGAAGCAACTGAAGTGACCATCAACAGATGAATGAATACAGAAGATATGTCACATATATGAAATGGAATATTACTCAGCCATAAAAAGGAATGAAACTGAGTTATTTGTAGTGAGGTGGATGGACCTAGAGTCTGTCATACAGAGTGAAGCAAGTCAGAAAGAGAAAGACAAATACTGTATGCTAACACATATATATGGAATCTAAAAAAAAAATAATGGCCATAAAAAACCTAGGGGCAAGACAGGTATAAAGATGCAGACCTACTAGAGAATGTACTTCAGGATATGGGGAGGGGGAAGGGTAACCTGGGACAAAGTGAGAGAGTGGCATGGACATATATACACTACCAAATGTAAAATAGATAGCTAGTGGGAAGCAGCCACATAGCACAAGGAGATCAGCTCGGTGCTTTGTGACCATGTAGAGGGGTGGGATAGGAAGGGTGGGGGGAAGGGAGATGCAAGAAGGAAGAGGTATGGGGACATATGTATATGTATAACTGGTTCACTTTGTTATAAAGCAGAAAATAACACTCTATTTTAAAGCAATTATATTCCAATAAAGATGTTTTAAAAAAAAAGTAGCACCTTTTGGTTTCATTGATTTTCTCTATTGTTTTTCCATTTTCTATCTTATCAATTTCCACTTAAATCATTGTTATTTCATTCCTTCTGCTTGCTTTAGGCTTAGTTTGCTGTTATTTTTCCAATGACTTAAGGTGGAAGGTTAGCTTATTAATTTGGGGTCTTTCTTCTTTCTTAATATAGGCAGTTGCAGATATAATTTTCCCTCTCATCACTGCTTTAACTATATCCCATAAGTTTTGGTATGTAGTGCTTTCTTTTTCATTCATCTCGAAGTATTTTCTCATTTTCTTTTAAATTTGTTCTTTAACCCATTTGTTGTTTAGGTGTTCGTTATTTAGTTTCCCAAACCTTTGTGAATTTCCCCAGTTTTTCCCAATTATTGGCTTCTAATTTCTTTCCGTTTGGATCAGAGAAGATACTTCGTATTATGTTATGTTTTCAAATTTATTGAGGGCTTATTGTATAGCATATGCTCTATTTCTGAGAGTGTTTCATGTGCACTTAAAAAGAATGTGTACCCTTTTGTAGTTGGGCTCCTGGGTGGAGTATTCTAGAGATGTGTTAGGTCTAATTGCTTTATAGTGTTATTCAAGTATTCTATTTTCTTGCTCACCTTGTCTAGCTGTTTTAGAATTTATTGAAAGTAGAGTACTGAAGTTTCCAAATATTATAGTTAGATTGTCTATTCCTCTCTTCATTTCTGTCAATTATTGTTTTATGTATTTTGGTGTGTTCTTATTTAGTGCATATATGTTTATAATTGTATATATTCCTGATAGGTTGACACTCATCATTATAAAATAGCTTAATTTATCTCTAGTAACATTTTTAAAAAATTTTATTTCATCTGACATTAACATAGTCTCTCCAACTTTTCCATGGTTGCTGTTTGCATGGTATATATATTCCTATTCTTTTAATTTCAGTTTGTTTGCCTTTGAATCTAAAGTCAGTGTTCTGTATACATAGTTGAAACTTTTTTTTTCCAGTCTGACAGTCTTTATCTTTTGTTTGGATTGTTTAATACATTCATATTTATTTTTAATATATTTGGAATTCTGTGTGACATTTTACTTTTTGTTGTTTATTGTTTATTTGTTCCTTTATTCCTTCCTTACTGCTTTGTTTTGCATTGAATAATATTTTCTAAAGTAGCATGTTAATTACATTAATAATTCTCACTATGTTTTCAAGTTTACTTTTAGTTATTGCCTTAAGGTTTATCAAATACATCTTAACTTATCAGAATCAGCTTCAGATTTATACTTGTATAATTCTAGCAGTACATATATAGAAATGTAATTCCTGCACTGCTCTATTCTTTCTTTACCAGTTTTAGAGTATTATTGTAATAATAATTCCATCTATTAATGTAATAAACCCAACAGTACATTCTTATAATAATTATTTTATTATATCTGTTGTCACTTTTTTAGCCCACTACAGCTTTTCTTCCATATACTTCCTTTATTCTATTATTGGCAAATGTATTACCCATACATTACTTTTCTATAGTTATAGGTCCAAGAATGTGTTCTATACATATTTTATACAATTGCTTTTTAAAATCAGTGAAGAGAGAAAAATGAGAAAAGAATACGTATTTGTAGTGTTTTTTATGATTATATAATTACTTTTATTGTTAATTTTTTTTTTTTTTTTTTTTTTTGCGGCACGTGGTCTTCTCACTGCTGTGGCCTGTCCCATTGTGGAGCACAGGCTCCAGATGTGCAGGCTCAGCAGCCATGGATCACGGGCCCACCCACTCCATGGCATGTGGGATCCTCCTGGACTGGGGTACAAACCCATGGCCCCTGCATCGGCAGGCAGACTCTCAACCACTGCACCACCAGGGAAGCCCTACTGTTAATTTTTATTCATATGGGTTCAAATTACCATCTAGGGTCACTAGTTTTCAGCCTTTGAAGCATTCTTTAGTATTTCATGTAAGGAAGGTCTGAAAGCAACAAATTATCTCAGTTTTTGTTTATCTGTGGAAGTCTTAATTTTGCCTTAATTTTTGAAGAATAGTTTTGCTGGGTATAGGATTTTTGGTTGATAGTTTACTTCTTTAAACACTGCTCAAAGGATATGTTATCTCACTGTCTTCTGGCCTTCATTGTTTCTAATGAGAGCTCACCTGCTAATTTTATTAGATCTCCCTTGTAAGTGATATGTCATTTTGCTTTTGCTGCTTTCAAGATTATCTCCTCAGCATTTACTACTTTATGCTTTTTTGTGGGTCTCTTTGCATTCATCTTATTTGGAGTTTGTAGAGCTTCCTGAATATGTAGGTTATTGTTTTTCAATAAATTTGAGATTACAGCTATTATTTCTTTTATACTGAAATATAGTTGATTTAAAATATTGTATTAGTTTCAGGTGCACAGCAAAGTGATTCAGTTATAAATATATATATATTTCAGATTATTTTATTATAGGTCATTACAAGATATTTAATATAGATCACTGATATATAGTAAATCCTTGTTGTTTATCTATTTTATATATAGTAGTGTGTATCTGTTAATCCCATACTTCTAATTTATCCCTCCCCAACCTTTCCCCTTTGGTAAACATAAGTTTGTTTTCTATGTTTGTTTTTAATGTGTAAATAAATTCATTTGTATTTTTTTTTAGATTCACATATAAGTGATTAATATTTGTCTTTGTCTGACTTAGTATGATATTCTATATGTCCATCCATGTTGCTACAAATGGCCATATTTCATTCTTATTTAAGGCTGAGTAATATTCCATTGTATATGTATATGGTATATATGTATACCATATCTTCTTTCTCCATTCATCTCTTGATGAACATGAAGGTTGTTTCCATGTCATGACTATTGTAAATAATGCTGCTATGAACATTGGTGTGCATCTATCTTTTCAAATCAGAGTTTCCATATTTTCTACATATATGCTCAGGAATGGGATTGATGGATCAAAAGGTAGCTCTATTTTTAGTATTTTAAAGAACCTCCCTACTTTCTTCCATAGTGGATGCACAAATTTACATTCCCACAAACAGTGTATAAGGGTCCCCTTTTCTCCACACCCTCTCCAGCATTTATTATTTGTAGACTTTTTGAAGATAACCATTCTGACTGGTGTGAAGCAATACCTCATTGTAGTTTTGATTTGCATTTCTCTAATAATTAGCAATGTTGAGCATCTCTCCTTGTGCCTATTGGTCATCTGTATGTCTTCTTTGGAGAAATGTCTATTTTGGCCTTCTGCCCATTTTTCAATTGGGTAATTTATTAAATTTTCTTTTGATATTGAGTTGTATGAACTGTTTGTATATTTTGGATATTAATCACTTGTCAGTTTCATCATTGGCAAATATTTTCTCCCAGTACATATCTTGTCTTTTCATTTTGTTTATGGCTTTCTTTGCTGTGCAAAAGATTTTAGGTTTGACTATGTCCCATTTGTTTATGTTTGCTTTTATTTCTTTTGCCTTAGGAGACTGATCTAAAAAATATTGCTTCCATTTATATCAGAGAATGTCTTGCCTATGTTCTCTTCTAGGAGTTTTATAATGTCATGTCTTATATTTAGATCTATAAACTATTTTGAGTTTATTTTTGTATATGGTGAGGGAGTGTTCTGATTTCATTGATTTCCATGTGGCTGTCCAGCTTTCCCAACACCACTTGTTGAAGAGACTGTATTTTCTCCATTTTATATTCTTGCCTCCTTTGTCTAAGATTAATTGACTGTAGGCATATGGGTTTATTTATGGCCTCTCTATTCTTTTCCATTGGTCTATATTTCTGTTTTTGAAACAATACCATGCTGTTTCTATTACTGTATCTTTGTAGTATTGTAAGAAGTCTGGGATGTTTATGCCTCTAGCTTTTGTTCTTTTTTCCTCAAAATGGCTTTGGCAATTCTGTGTATTTTGTGGTTCCATATAAATTTTAGGATTATTTGTTCTAGTTATGTGAAAAGTGTCATGGGTAATTTGATAAGGATTGCATTTAATCTGCAGATTGCTTTGTGTAGTGTGGCCATTTTAACAATATCAATTCTTCCCATCCAAGGGCATGGGATATCTTTCCATTTCTTTGAATCATCTTCAATTTCCTTTATCAATATTTTATAGTCCTCAGGGTATAAGTCTTTCACATCCTTGGTTTGGTTTATTCCTAGCTATTTTATTTTTTGACATAATTTTATATGGGATTCATTAAAAAATTTTTTTTCTCTTTCAGATATTTCATTGTTAGTGTAAAAAATGCAACGGATTTCTGTAAATTACTTTCGTACCCTGCTACCTTGCTGAAGTCATTTATTAGTTCTAATAGTTTTTGTGTGGAATCTTAGGGTTTTCTATATAGAGTATCATGTCGTTTGCATATAATGATTGTTTTACCTCTTCCTTTCTTATTTGGATACTTTTTATTCCTTTTCCTTGTCTAGTTGCTCTTGCTAGAACTTCTAATACTATGTTGAAAGAAGTGGTGAGAGTGGACACACTTGTCTTGTTCCAGAATTTAGGAGGAAGACTTTCAGCTTTTCACTGTTGAGTATTTTATTGGCTGTGGGTTTGTCATAAATAACTTTTGTTGTGTTGAGATATGTTCCTTCTATACCCACTTTGGTGAGAGTTATTATCATGAATGGATATTGAATTTTATCAAACGCTTTTTCTGCATCTATTGAGATGGTCATGTGTTTTTTGTCTTTTCTTCTGTTAATGCAAAGTATCACATTGTTTGATTTGCATATGTTGAACCATCCTCATGACCCTGGAATGAATCCAACTTGATCATGGTGTATGGTCCTTTTTTTATGTATTGTTGGATTTGGTTTGCTAATATTTTGTCAATAATTTTTGCATCTATATTCATGAAAGGTATTGACCTGTAATCTTTTTTTTTTTCTTTGTCTAGTTTTGTTATCAGGGTTATGGTGGCTTCATATAATTACTTTAGGAGTGTTTCCTCCTCTTCAATATTGTGGAATGCTTTGAGAAGAATAGGTATAAGTTCTTCATTGTATGTTTGGTATAAACCCCCAGTGAAGTCATTTGGTCCTGGACTTTTTTTTGCAGGGAATTTTTTTTTATTACAGACTTTGTTTCACTTCTAGTGATCACTCTGTTCAAATTATCTGTTTTATCTTGACTCAGTTTTGGTGGGTTGCATGTTTCTAGAAATGTGTCCATTTCCTCTACATTTTCCAATTTGTTAACTGTTCATAGTATTTTCTTATAATTTTTTGTATTTCTGTGGTATCATTTGTTATTTCTCCCATTTAATTTCTTATTTTGTTTACTTGGCTCTTCTCTCTTTTCTTCTTGATGAGCCTGGTTAGAGGTTTGTTCACTTTATCCTTAAAAAAAAAACTATTTTTTAATTGATGTTTTCTACGTTTTTAATCTCAATTTTATTTATCTTCTCTCTGATCTTTATTATTTCCTTCCTTCGGCTGATTTTGTATTTTGTTTGTTCTTCTTTTTCCTAATTCTTTTCGGTGGTAGGTTAGGTTGTTTATTTGAGATTTTTCTTGTTTCTTGAGGAAGGCCTCTACCACTAGAATTATTATTTTTTATTATGTTTTCTTTTCCTTTCTATCTTTTAATCTCATTCTCGTATACCCATTACACATATATTGGTGTCTGTAATGGTGTCCCACATTTATCTGAGGCTTTGTTCAATATTTTCTTCATTGTTTTTCTCTTTATTATTTGGATCATGTAATCTCTATTGATATATCTTCAAGTTTCCTGATTCTTTCTTATTCTAGTTCAAATCTGCTCCATTGGACTAGTTTTTTGTTGTTGTTGTTGCTGCAGTTATTTTAGTTTTCACTCCAGAATTTCCACTGGGTTCTTCTTCAAAATTTCACTTAGTGATATTCTCTATTTTATGCAACATTGTCATGTGACCTTTCTTAACTTCTTTAATGATGCTTTTCTTTAGTTCTGTGAATATATTTATAATGACTGCTTTAAAATCTTTTCACGTTAAATCCAACATTGGATTTCTCTCCCAGGTAGTTTTTGTTGCCTGCTTTTTACTGGAGTGTAGCACATACTTTCTGTTTCTCTTCATACTTTATACTGTTTGTTCAGAAATTGGACATTTTAAACAATATATTGTAGCACCTCTGGGCACTGATTCTCTTTCTGGGATTTGTTTTTGTTATCTTCTTGCTTATTAATTCAGTGACTGAGTTATTTAAGTGAGCTCTATTTCTCCCCACAGTATTAAGTCTCTGATGTTGCTCCTCAGAGTTACACAGCTTTGAGTATGTGCACTGTCAGTCTGGGATGACAGTGGTACTTGTAGGGTTCTTTTCTACTCTTACCCTGACCACCTCCTGCAGCTATGCTCCACTAGTTGCTGGATGATTGCCCTATTGTTTCTGACAATATCTTGGGGCATAAATTTTTCTACAAACTAAACAATTCAAATTGTAGCTCCCTTGCCGGAATTGTTTTCTGAGGCCAGAGTTTGATGTTTGCCTTGATCTTGGCAGGATTTCTCCAACCTGCTTTATTCCCTGGTTCTCTACCATAAGCTATCTGACCTACATTCTAGTCTGTATCTTAATTATGTCGATGAATCTTCTTAATTGCCTTTCACCCCAATCTCCACTCTTCTTGAAAGTGCCCTCAGATTTAAAGTTTTCCATGTTTTGGAACAGTATGGAGATTCCTTAAAAAACTGAAAATAGGGCTACCATATGATCTGGCAATCTCACTCCAGGGCATATATCTAGATAAAACCATAATTCAAAAGGATACATGCCCCACAATGTTCATTGCAACACTATTTACAATAGCCAGGACATGGAAGGAACCTAAATGTCCATCAACAGAGAAATGGATAAAGAAGATGTGGCACATATATGCAATGGAATATTACTCAGCCATAAAAAGAAATCAAATTGGGTCATTTGTAGAGACATTTGTAGGACCTAGAGACTGTCATAAAGACTGAAGTCAGAAAGAGAAAAACAAATATCGTATATTAATGCATATATGTGGAATCTAGAAAAATGGTACAGATGAATGATTATGAAGAACCTAGGGGCAGGATGAGAATAAAGACACAGACCTACTAAAGAATGGATTTGAGGACATGGGACAGGGGAAGGGTGAGCTGGGACAAAGTGAAAGAGTGGCATGGACATATATACACTACCAAATGTAAAACTGGTAGTTAGTGGGAAGCAGCCACATAGCACAGGGAGATCAGCTCAGTGCTTTGTGACCACCTAGAGGGGTTGGATAGGGAGGGTGGGAGGGAGACGCAAGAGGGAGGAAATATGGGGATATAGGTATATGTATAGCTGATTCACTTTGTTATTAAGCAGAAACTAACACACAATTGTAAAGCAACTATACTTCAGTAAAGATGTTAAAAAAGAAATGATTGTGGTATTATGAGTTGAATTCTGTCCCCCCAAAAGTTATATTGAAGTCCTAATCTCAAGGCCCTCAGAATGAGACTTTAATTGGAAATAGGGTAGTTTCAGATGTAATTAGTTAAGAAAAAGACATTCTGGAATTGAGTGGACCCTATTCTAATGGCTGGTGTCTTTATAAGAAGAGAAGAAGAGACACAGAAACCAGACACACGGGTATAATCTCCATGTGATGAAGGAGGCAGAGATTGGAATGATGCGTCTACAGGCCAAGGAACACCAAAGATTTCTGGCAACCCCAGAAACTAAGAAAAAGTAATGGAACCTATTCTACCCTAAAACCTTTAGAGAGAGCATGGGCTTGTCAAAACCTTGACTGGGGACTTCTACTCTTCAGAACAATGAAAGGATAAATTTCTGTTCCTTTAAAACCACCCAGTTTGTCATACTTTGCTATGGAAAACCTAGAAAATTAATACACAAGGCAGATCAGGGTTCCAGTCCAAGAAATCCAAGAGACAGTAAGTGGATCCTGCTACTCTCTTAAGAGTTGGGACTGGATACATGTACAGTGTCATTTCCAACATATTCCTTTGGACATTTTGGTTACAGAGTTCCCTTTCATATTCAATGAGAAGAGACAGACTCAACCTCTTCATGGAAGGAGTATTAACAAATCTGCCAGTATCTTTAAACAACCATATCATTTATGTTTTTTAAATTTACATTTTTGCAGCTATCTTTGTGTTTTATGATATCCATAATTCACAGAAATTTCTGTTATATTGGACAAGAGGAATTCTCATAGTGCAATCTGAAAACAAACCAAGTCTTTATTCCCTCTGCCCATTTGAACCTATTGTGTCAGGGTAGTTCTTTCTCTGGTATTGAAAAAACCTTGTGCAGGCTCCATAGTTTATCTGCTGATTCTTATGTAATAAAAAGCCTCATTCAATTTTAGTTACAATAATAGTCTCATTTAATATTTAATATGCTCTTTCCAGCATAATAATAAAGAGCTCTGACTTCATTCAAAATTAAGTTCTCCTTTCCTCCAGCTGTTGTCTGCTTTAGGCTACTGCCTGCAATGGGAGAAAGGGAGGCATTGTTGTCATCTCTAAGTCCCTATTGAGCCTTTATAAGCTACCTCTCCCTTCACTAGTATACTTCTAGTATTTCCATTAGACACTGGGAGATACTAACTTCAATGGTACAGACCTAATGTAACATTTGTTTTCTCTTTTCAGGAAAAATACTTAAGGTTGCCTTCCTTAGGGTGGGCTATAGTCACCATGCTGTACATCAGATTCCCAGAACTTATTCATCTTATAACTGGAAGTTTGTACCCTTTGACAGACACATCGCCATATTCCTTACCCTCCAACCCTTTCCCATGACAACAAACAATCTACTTTATGTTTCTTTAAATTAAGCTTTTAAAAATTCCATATGTAAGTGAAATCATACAGTATTTGTCTTCCTCTGTCTGAATTATTTCATGTAGCATAATGCCAACAGATTTTATCCATGTTGTTAAAAAAAGGCAGGATTTCATTCTCTTTTATGGCTGAATTATATGCATACCTGAAACAAACATATATACTATATATATATATATATATATGTGTGTGTGTGTGTGTGTGTGTGTGTGTGTAGTAGAACCGAGAGAAGCCTGTTTTTACTTCTCCCAGACATGTTAAACTGCTGAATGGACAATTTGAGGTTTGGCGAATGTATATCATACAACTTCCTCCATGTAATGTATATAAATATGTTTTAGTCATGGTCTGTATATTTTCACACTGTGCTGATGCTTTCCCTTACCAACAGGTTACTACCTCTTCCATGGCTTAAATGCTTTGAAAAAGATTTTACTTACCTGGGGAACTCCTCTCAAAATTCAAATTGATTGAGACACATTTTACTGGCCAGGTGCTTTGGCAAGTCAATGTTGTTTGGCTGGTTTTACAAAACTTTCACTGTGCTTACACCCTAAATCCTCTGGTTTAGTTGAATGAACTAACAGTATTATTAAGACTCAATTGACAAAAGTTACAGAGGCCCTCCAAATACCTTAGCAAAAATCATTGCCATTCCTTCTAAATCTCGGATCCACTCCTTTTGGAACTCATTAATTCTCCCTCTTTGAGATAGTCAAAGGGTGCCAAATGCATTTGGCTCCTGCTTCTTTTGACCCACAACTGATAAAAGAAAAGATACTCTAATATTGCAAAGGCTTAATTTCTTCTATTAAAAATAGTGAGATAAATATTCTCACTGTGCATCCTTGGGAGACAAGCACCTTAATCATCACACCTTGCAACCTGGAGATTTTATCTATTGGAAAGGACTGCTTCAGAAGAATTATCTTCAACATCATTGCAAAGGCCTCTATCAAGTACTGCTAACCAACCCTTTTGCTGCCAAACGCCAGGGAATAAACTCTTGGACTCAATTGACACACCTAAAGAAAGTGTTGAACGCTGTCTGGACCTGCACATCACCTGGTGACCTGAAAGTAAAGATTTCCCAGAATAGAAGCAGACAATATCTGATGAAACAGTTTTCCCAGGATATCTGGGACCAGGCCTGTTGGAGTTGGTCACCAAAACTTTGATGGTGACATAATACTTCAAATGATCTACAGTGTCTATGATCTTGATAACATGAATTTTAGATAAAAGTTCCTGAGAGTTTTCCCTCTTACCCCTGTTTGTTATTTGAGTATAACATTAATAGGTTTCCAATTTGTGCATTTTCCCTGACATGAGACACTACACCCAGAAAAGGACCTTCCTGACCCTGAGGAAGAGAAAGCTGCTGAAACCAAAAACAGTGGTGCTTTCAAAGAAAGATATTGATCAAAAGAGGAAAACGTAACAAAAATTAATTAAAAGTGCCTCCATTAAACAGAGTTGGAGGAAGAGAAAGGGGAGCTCTCACACCCTGCTAAGATAAAAGAGCCCAACAGGAAGAGGACAGATTCCCTTTCTTTCTTAGCAAGGACTAAGCCAATGAAAAGCCATGGACTCTTTGTTTACTATAGCCCTCCCCAACCTCATTTTCCTGTCTGTAAAATCATTCTCTTTCTCTTGCCATTCAGAGACTTGCACACTGCTTGCCATTGTTGCAGATTCCTGAAGTGCAATTAATTCTCTGCTAATCCTGAAAAAATTCATCTTTGCTGGAAAAATATATAGCAGTCTATTTGTTTCAGGTATACATATTTCCATAACATAATATGGAAAAATCCAAATGAACTTTTTGGCCAACCCAATATTTCCTAAACTAATTAACAGAGAGAATTGTGATAAACCACTGTAGTTCCTTGTAGTCCCATTGTTGAGAAGTGGGAGAACTTTGGAAAGGCTGGTTAGAGTGACAAAGGTACCCAAAGTGTTTACATTTGTGACAATTGCTTTTCTAATAATAGTAGAAACTAGGAAGTTTTGGTTTTGTTTAGCTTTTGCTTGCTGGAGTTGAAGACTAAGAATTTTGGCAACCAGTATGTATTCAGGACTTATTATTTGTTGGGTGAGTGACTTTCCTCTTCTCCTCAGTTGTCCATCATTTTGGAGAATGGCCTCCACACAGGATGCATTAAACTGGTTAAGCAAAGCCACAGGCATATGAATTACTTCCAGCACTTCTCCTGTCCAGCTTTGAGAATTTGTCTGTGTGACTGAGAGGGTCTTGGCCCTCCAGCCAGGTGTCAGGCCTGAGCCTCTGAGGTGGGAGAGTTGAGTTCAGAACACTGGATCACCAGAGACCTCCTGGCCTCACATAACATTAATCAGCAAGAGCTCTTCCAGAAGTCTCTGTCTCAACATTCTCATATCCACATAACGACCAGCAACCTCCAGTGCTGGACAACCCATAGCAAACAACTAGCAAGACAGGAACACAACCCCACCCATTAGAAGAGAGGCTGCCTAAAATCATACTAAGCTCACAGACACCACGAAACAAATCACCAGATGTGGTCCTGCCCACCAGAAAGACAATATCCAGCCTTATCCTCCAGAACACAGGCACCAGTCCTCTCCACCAGGAAGCCTACACAACCCACTGAAACAACTTGACCCACTGGAGGCAGACACCAAAAACAATGGGAAGTAAGAACTTGCAGCCTCGGAAAAGGAGACCCCAAACACAGTAAGTCAAACAAAATGAGGAGACAGAGAAATATGCAGCAGATGAAGGAGCAAGGTAAAAACCCACCAGACCAAACAAATGAAGAGGAAATAGGCAGTCTAACTGAAAGAAAACTCAGAGCAATGATAGTAAACATGATCCAAAACCTTGAAAATAGAATGGATAAAATACAAGAAACATTTAACAATGAACTAGAAGAACTAAAAAGCAAAGAAACAATGATGAACAACATAATAAATGAAATTAAAAATTCTCTAGAAGGAATCAATAGCAGAATGACTAAGGCAGAAGAATGGATAAGTGATGTGGAAGATAAAATAATAGAAATAACTAACACAGAGCAGAATAAAGAAAAAAGAATGAAAAGATTGAGGACAATCTCAAAGACTCTGGGACAACATTACATACACCAACATTCGAATTATAGGGGTCTCAGAAGAAGAAGAGGAAAAGAAACGGACTGTGAAAATACTTGAAGAAATTATAGTTGAAAATTTTCCTAATATGGGAAAAGAAATAGTCAGTCAAGTTCAGGAAGCAAAGAGAGTCCCATAAAGGATAAATCCAAGGAGAGACACACCAAGATACATATTAATCAAACTATCAAAAATTAAATGCAAAGAAAAAATATTAAAAGTAACAAGGGAAAAAGAACAAATAACACACAAGGGAATCCCCATAAGGTTAATAGCTGAACTTTCAGCAAAAACTCTTCAAGTCAGATGGAAGTGGTAGGACATATTTAAAGTGATGAAAGAGAAAAATCTACAACCAAGATTACTCTACCCAGCAAGGATCTCATTCATATTTGATGGAGAAATTAAAACCTTTACAGACAAGCAAAAGCTAAAAGAATTCAGCACCACCAAACCAGCTTTACAATAAATGCTAAAGGAACTTCTCCAGGCAGGAAACACAACAGAAGGAAAAGACCTACAATAACACACCCTAAACAATTAAGAAAATGGTAATAGGAGCATATATATCAATAATTACCTTAAATGTAAGTGGATTAAATGCTCCAACCAAAAGACATAGACTGGCTGAATGGATACAAAAGCAAGACCTGTATATATGCTGTCTACAAAAGACCCAAAAAGATCACACCTAGGGACATACAGACTAAAAGTGAGGGGATGGAAAAGATATTCCATGCAAAAGGAAATCAAAAGAAAGATGGAGTAGTAATTCTCATATCAGAAAAATAGATTTTCAAATGAAGACTATTACAAGAGACAAAGAAGGACACTACATAATGATCAAGGGATCGATCCAAGAAGAAGATATAACAATTGTAAATATTTATACACCCAACATAGGAGCACCTCAATACATAAGGAAAATGCTAACAACCATAAAAGGGGAAATCGACAGTAACACAATAATAGTAGGGGACTTTAATACCCGACTTTCACCAATGGACAGATCATCCAAAATGAAAATAAATAAGTAAACACAAGCTTTAAATGGTACATTAAAGAAGATGGACTTAATTGATATGTAGAACATTCCAACCAAAAACAACAGAATACAATTTATTCTCAAATGCTCATGGAACATTCTCCAGGATAGGTCATATCTTAGGTCACAAACCAATCCTTGGGGAATTTTTAAAAAATTGAAACTGTATCAAGTATCTTTTCCGACCACAGTGCTATGAGACTAGATATCAATTACAGGAAAAAATCTATAAAAAATACAAGCACATGGAGGCTAAACAATACATTACTCAATAACCAAGAGCTCACTGAAGAAATCAAAGAGGAAATAAAAAATTACCTAGAAACAACTGACAATGAAAACACGACAACCTAAGACCTATGGGATGCAGCAAATGCCATTCTAAGAGGGAAGTTTATAGCAATACAATATTACCTCAAGAAACAAAAAAAATCTCAAATAAACAACTTATCCTTACACCAAAAAGAACTAGAGAAATAAGAACAAACAAAACCCAAAGTTAGTAGAAGGAAAGAAGTCATAAAGATCAGAGCAGAAATAAATGAAATAGAAACAAAGAAAACAATAGCAAAGTTCAATAAAGCTAAAGGCTGGTTCTTTGAGAAGATAAAAAAAAAAATTGATACACCTTTAGCCATAATCATCAAGAAAAAAAAGGGAGAGGACTCAAATCAATAAATTTAGAAATGAAAAAGAAGTTACAACTGACACCACAGAAATACAAATGATCATAAGAGACTCTTACAGGCAACTATATACCAATCAATTGGACAACCTGGAAGAAATGGACAAATTCTTAGAAAAGCACAACCTTCCAATACTGAACCAGGAAGAAATAGAAAATATGAACAGACAAATCACAAGTACTGAAACTGAAACTGTGATTAAAAGTCTTCCAACAAACAAAAGTCCAGGATCAGATGGCTTTACCAGCAAATTTTATCAAACGTTTAGAGAAGAGCTATCACCTATTCTTCTCAAGCTCTTCCAAAAATTTTCAGAGAGAGAAACACTCCTGAGGCCACTATCACCCTGATAATAAAATCAGATAAAGATGTCACCAAAAAAGAAAATTAAAGGCCAATTTCTCTGTTGAACGTAGATGCAAAAATCCTTTACATAACACTAGTGAACAGTATCCAACAACACATTAAAAGGATCATATACCATCATCAAGTGGAATTTATTCCAGGGTTGCAAGGAATTTTCAATATTTTCAAATCAATCAGTGTGATACACCACATTAACTAATTGAAGAACAAAAGCCATATGATCATCTCAATAGATGTGGAAAAAGCTCTCAACAAAATTGAATACCGATTTATGATAAAAAAAAAAAAACTTCTCCAGAAACTGGGCATAGAGAGAACCTACCTCAACATAATAAAGACCATATATGACAAACCCAAAGCAAACATTATTCTCACCTCTTCAGAATGGACTTGAGGACACAGGGAGGAGGAAGTGTAAGGTGGGCGAATTGAGAGAGTGGCATGGACATATATACACTGCCAAATGTAAAATAGATAGCTAGTGGGAGGCAGCCACATAGCACAGGGAGATAAGCTCGGTGCTTTGTGACCACCTAGAGAGGTGGGATAGGGAGGGAGAGAGGGAGACGCGAGAGGGAGGTTTTATGGGGATATATGTATACGTATAGCTGATTCACTTTGTTGTACAGCAGAAACTAACACAACAATTTAAAGCAATTATACTCCAATAAAGATGTTAAAAAATAAAATAAAACTACAGTAAAAAAAATATCTGAAGTCTCCCCCCTGGTAAACACTAGTTCTCTATATCTGTGAGTCTGCTTCTTTTGTTATGTTCACTAGTTTATTGTATTTTATAGATTCTACATATAAGTGATATCATACAGTATTTATCTTTCTCTGACTTATTTCACTTTGCATAAGGCAATAAATGGGTGCAGGATTGGGAGGTACAAACTATTGGGTGTAAGCTAGGCTACAAGTATGTATTGTACAACACTGGGAATATGGCCAATATTTTGTAATAACTATAAATGCAGTGTAAACTTTAAAAATTGTATAAAATTTAAAAAAAAAGGAGGTTGTCAAAAAATTTTTTAAATAAAAACAATCTGAAGTTAAACATAAAATTCATGTACAGTTTTGTCATATTTTTGTGTGCAACCCTGAATTTTTTTCCATTCAAGAGGCTTTGAAAAGCCCTAGGAATTGCTTGATAGTGTCACATAATGATTGCCTGGACCTGATCATATAAGTCAGCAGACTGGTTTCCCAGTTGTAATTCTAGAGTCCTTTTAAGATTTTCTCAATTAGTGGTTTTAATCCAATGCTGGGCCTGGCATTTGCCAACAAGCATATGAGCTATCTAAGTCAGAGAAACCAGGTGGATAAGTTTGAATGACTATATTAAATTCCTCAGCAAATCTGTCAGGATCTTTGGTTGTCTACAGCTCTCAGTTCAGTATAGGGAGTATAAGAAATGAAGGGTTTAGCCTCTGAATCCTATGAAGTTTTAATTTTAAAGGACTAGGTTTCGACAAGTTCAGAGGAAAAGGGAATGGGGAGAGTTTGAGAGAAAAGTGGAAGTTTGGTGAGAAAATTAGTATGGGTGATTTGAAGGTATAGCAGAGGCATAGACAGTGTAGAAGGAAAAGAGGAAGATGGGGAGGAGGAGTCTGGTCAGAAGAAGCAAAAGGAGAGAGACAAGTTGAGTAACTCGAGGCAGAGCCTGGGACAAAGCAGCAAAGGAAGGAGAAACTGAGGCTTCGGGGGCCATATTACCTTTCGTTAATCATTTGTTTCCTCAGGTAATCTTAAAACTTATTTTGCAGACAACCAATTTTAGATTCCTAATAATGCTGGGAAAACTCTAAAATACCAATCAAAAAATATATTCCTCTCAGTTCTGGAAATTTTTGAGCCATTCTAGTCCAATTCAGTTTTAAGAAAAGTAAATTGGGGATTTCAAAAGTTCCCCATAAAGGTCATTGATACTCTAAATTGATTTTGGTTAAATCACTCTATTTAGTTAGAAGTGGGCATAAAGAAAGAACAATTTTCAAACAACTTTAACAGCTTATAGCACAAATGGCTTAATTCAAACAGCTTGCAAGCCAATCTCAGACAGTTTTAAGGAGATAGCTTGGTACCAGAAGAGCCAGAGAGAAGGCTTTGTTTTTTAGCCAGTCTCCGGAGAATAGTCTTTCCCAAGAAATAGGCTGAAGGCTGACAAACTCGGCACCATTTCAGAGAAAAAAACCCTGTTTTTAAACAAATGGGTAGAAAGTTAGTCAGCTTCAGGAGAAGGATCCCCTGTTCCAAAGGGAATAGGGTGAAGACTAGCCAGTTTCAGTGAAATAGTCTGATCTCAAATCAAACCAAAGTGCCAACTGAATAGCTGCATACAGAAAACAAGGCCTTGATAAGAAAGACAAAACATTTAAATAGATCCCAAATAAAGCCTGGAGAGCTTCAAACATAAAGAGGTCATGAACTCACATCCAGGACAAAGACAAACCTTTAAACTGCAGAGTGTGGGTACAGCACCTGTTTGCTCAACAGACCAAAAGCTCTCAGGAGTTTTCTCTGGTCTCTGTACAGGCCACCAAAAATGTTAACCTGAAACAGAGTGCCAGATATTTCTCAGATATTTGGGATCAGCAGAGAATTGCAATTTGGGAATCTGCAACCATGGTGAGCCATGCACAAGTCCTACAAAATTAATGCACAGAAACCTCTGGCATTCCTATACACTCATGATGAAAAATCTGAAAGTGAAATTAAGAAAACACTCCCATTTACCATTGCAAAAAAAAGAATAAAATATCTAGGAAAAAAACCTACCTAAGGAGACAAAAGACCTGTATGCAGAAAATTATAAGACACTGATGAAATAAATTAAATATGATACAAATAGATAGAGAGATATACCATGTTTTTGGATTGGAAGAATCAACATTGTGAAAATGACTCTACTACCCAAAGCAATCTACAGATTCAATGCAATCCCTACTAAACTACCATTGGCATTTTTCACAGAACTAGAACAAAAATATTCACAATTTGTATGGAAACACAAAAGACCCTGAATAGACAAAGCAATCTTGATAATGAAAAACGGAGCTGAAGGGATCAGGCTCCCTGACTGCAGACTATACTACAAAGCTACAGTAATCAAGACAGTATGGTACTGGCACAAAAACAGAAAGATAGATCAATGGAACGGGATAGAAAGCTCAGAGATAAACCCACGCACATATGGTCACCTTATCTTCAATAAAGGAGGCAGGGCTGTAAAGTGGAGAAAGGACAGCCTCTTCAATAAGTGGTGCTGGGAAAACTGAACAGGTACATGTAAAAGTATGAAATTAGAACACTCCCTAACACCATACACAAAAGTAAACTCAAAACAGATTAAAGACCTAAATGTAAGGTCAGACACTATCAAACTCTTAGAGGAAAACCTAAGCAGAGCACTCTATGACATAAATCACAGCAATGTCCTTTTTGACCCACCTCTTAGAGAAATGGAAATAAAAACAAAAATAAACAAATGGGACCTAATGAACCTTAAAAGCTTATGCACAGTGAAGGAAACCATAAGCAAGACCAAAAGACAACCTTCAGAATGGGATAAAATATTTGCAAATGAAGCAACTGACAAAGGATTAATCTCCAAAATTTACAAGCAGCTCATGCAGCTCAATAACAAAAAAACAAACAACCCAGTCCAAAAATGGGCAGAAGACCTAAATAGACATTTCTCCAAAGAAGATATACAGAGTGCCAACAAACATATGAAAGAAAGCTCAACATCATTAATCATTAGAGAAATGCAAATGAAAGCTATAATGAGATATCATCTCACACTGGTCAGAATTCAAAAAATCTAGAAACAGTAAATGCTGGAGAGGGTGTGGAGAAAAGGGAACACTCTTGCACTGCTGGTGGGAGTGTGAATTGGTACAGCCACTATGGAGAACAGTATGGAGGTTCCTTAAAAAACTACAAATAGAACTACCATATGACTCAGCAATCCCACTACTGGGTATGTACCCTGAGAATACCATAATTCAAAAAGAGTCATGTAACTAAATTTTCATTGCAGCTCTATTTACAATATCCAGGAGATGGAAACAACCTAAGTGTCCATCATCAGATGAATGGATAAAGAAGAAGTGGCAGACATATACAATGGAATATTACTCAGCCATAAAAAGAAATGAAATTGAGTTATTTGTAGTGAGGTGGATGGAACTAGAGTCTGTCATACAGAGTGAAGTAAGTCAGAAAGAGAAAGACAAATACCGTATGCTAACACATATATATGGAATCTAAGAAAAAAAATGTCATGAAGAACCTAGAGGTAAGACGGGAATAAAGACACAGACCTACTAGAGAATGGACTTGAGGATATGGGGAGGGGGAAGGATAAGCTGTGACAGTGAGAGAGTGGCATGGACATATATACACTTCCAAACGTAAAATAGATAGCTAGTGGGAAGCAGCCACATAGCACAGGGAGATCAACTCAGTGCTTTGTGACCACCTAGAGGGGTGGGATAAGGAGGGTGGGAGGGCGAGAGACAGAAGAGGGAAGAGATATGGGAACATATGTATATGTATAACTGATTCACTTTGTTATAAAGCAGAAACTAACACACCATTGTAAAGCAATTATACTCCAATAAAGATGTAAAAACAAACAAACAAACAAACAAAAAACAAAGGAAAGGAAAACATTTTTATAGAGAGGAAAAAAGTTAGGAGGGCTTTAGTAAACAAAAAGTCTGTGGCTTTTCATTGTCTGAGTCCTTGCCAGGAAAAAAAATAGTGTTTCTTCTTCTTGTTGGGTTCTTTTATCTTTTCAGTGTTTGAGAGCTTCCCTTCCTGGTCTCCCAACTCTAATGGAGTTTTGTTTATTAAATTTAAATATATATTTATATTTAATTTATATTAAATATATAATTTATATGAATATTTATAATATTTAATTAGTGTTATATATATATCTCACATATCCTTTATCCATTAATTCATCACAGACACTTAGGTCATTTCTATGTCTTGACTATTATAAATAATGCTGCAGTGAACATGGGGTCGCAGATATCTCTTCAAGATAATGGTTTTATTTCCTTTGGATATATACCTAGATGTGGAATTGCTGGATCATATGGCAATTCTATTTTTAAGTTCTTGATGAACATCTGTACAGTTTTCCATAATGTCTGTACCAATTTATTCTCACCAAGAGTGTACAAGGGTACTCTTTTCTTCACATCCTTGCCAACACTTGCTAAGTATTCTCTTTTTGATAATAACCATTCTAACAAGTGTGAAGGGATATATCATTACAGTTTTGATTTGCATTTCCCTGATGATTAGTGATGTTGAGTACCTTTTCATGTACTTGGTAGCTATTTGTAGATGTTCTATGGAAAAAAAATTGTCTATTCAGGTCTTCTGTCTAGTTTTTAATCAGATTATTTATTGGCTCTTGATTTGCATGAGTTATTATATATTTTGAATATAAATTCCTTATCAGATAGATAGATGGCAAATATTTTCTCCCATTCTGTAGGTTGCCTTTTCATTTTGTTGATTGTTTCTTTTGTTGTGCAGGAGATTTTCCATTTAATGTTGACACACTTGTTTAGTTTTCCTTTTCTTGTGCTTTTAGTGTCATATACATAATGTTATTGCCAAGAGCAATGTCAGGAAGCTTTTTCCCTATGTTTCTTCCATGAGTTTAATGGTTTCTGGTATTATATTTAAGTCTTTGATCCATTTCAAGTTAGTTTGAGTGGTGTAATGTCCAGTTTCATTCTTTTGCATGCCCAGTTTTCCCAACACCATTTACTGAAGCAACAATTTTTATCCCACTGAGTATTCTTGTCAAATATTAGCTGTAAAATATTAGTTGTCAAATATGGGTTTATTTCTAGACTCCACTACTGTGTCCTCCACTTCTCACCTTCACCAGCACCCTAGTCTAAGCTATTGTCATCTCTTGCCTGGTCTCCTTGCTTCTACCTTTGGCCCCATCCAAAACATTCTTCACACTGCTGCCAGAACAATTGGTGCATAGCACAAAGATGGTCATGTCACCTCCCTGCTAAAAAGTCTTTAATGTTTTTCCACTGTTAGTCTTGAGACAGAAAATACTATTGCTTAGGATTGGAACAGTCCTTCCTCAATGAAAAAATTTCTATTCTACACTTAGAACTCAATATTTCCTTCCTAATTTTTCAAGGTCAAATTAAGTTTAAGTCCCAGATGGACTTAAATTTGTAAATTCGCTGACTTTGAGAGATTATCCTAAATCATCTATGTGGGTCCAATGTAATCACAAGGGCTCTTATAAGTGGAAGATGGAGGCAGAAGTAGAACAAGAGAGTTGGTAGTGTTAGAAGGACTTGGCCTGATGCTGCTGGCTCTGAAAATGGACAGTGTTATGAGTCAAGGAATGTGAGTGGCTTCTAGAAACTGAAAAGGGCAAGGGAACAGATTTTCCCCTAGATACTCCAAAAAGAAATTTAACACTGCCAGCATTTTGATTTTAGCCTCATAAGACTCAGTTCAGACTTTTGATCTCCAAACAAACATTTGTGTTCTTTTAATCTAACAATTTGGTGATAATGTGTTACAGTAGCAATAGGAAAATTATACAAGTAAGAACACAGATAGTAACATAAATTTAAAACTCAGCATAATGACTTGAGTGTGAATAATAAACAGGACTACAATATAAATCTAAAACTGAAAACTGTACTGTTTGGAAAAAGTATATGTGTATTGATACCACTCAAGCAGTTGTAAAAGAAAAGTGTGACCAGAAAACTATATGGATATCCAAAAATTGTATTTTATTGAACTGGTAATGCATTCTTTCTCATTTCTCAGTGTGTAGTTATAAAATTTTGTAAAGTGATGGCATGAAGCCATACAAGATTTTGCACAATTTTCAAATAAAGCACTATAATCTCCCTAGTAAACCAATCACATATTCCCAAAACACGTGCAAAACATTACCTTGAAGTACATTTTTTCTGTAAATTTAGAGATCATAAGTTAAACTACACTCAATTTCGTTTCTTTTTATGGCTGAGTATTATTTGTAGTGAGGTGGATGGACCTAAAGTCTGTCATACAGCGTGAAGTAAGTCAGAAAGAGGAAAACAAATACTGTATGCTAACACATATATATGGAATCTAAGAAAAAAAAAAAAAAAGGTCATGAAGAACTTAGAGGTAAGATGGGAATAAAGGCACAAACCTACTAGAGAATGGACTTGAGGTTATGGGGAAGGGGAAGGGGAAGCTGTGACAAAGTGAGAGAGTGGCATAGACATATATACACTACCAAACATAAAATAGATAGCTAGTGGGAAGCAGCCGCATAGCACAGGGAGATCAGCTCTGTGGTTTGTGACCACCTAGAGGGGTGGGATAGGGAGGATGGGAGGGAGGGAGATGCAAGAGGGAAGAGATTTGGGAGCATATGTATATGTATAACTGAGTCACTTTCTTATAAAGCAGAAATTAACACACCATTGGAAAGCAATTATACTCCAATAAGGATGTTAAAAAAAGAAAAAAAAAGTAAAAAGAGATTATTCAAAGATGAAATATACATAACAATAATAGATGATACTATTACCAGGAAAAAAACAGCTGCAATGTTAATATAAAATAGCAGTCTCAAACAGAAAGCAGAATGAGTACATGGCAAACCCTCTTTAAAATTTGGTCACTGTTGCATGATGGCATGTGATATGGAAGATCACTCACAATCTTCTGTGTGCTTTTGCATTATTCTTCTTTATAATTGAACAAATCTACTGGTGTGCAGAGTCTGGATCAATTCTTAGTATAAGTTGATGCATATATGATACAGAAGTGCAGTATGACATTTTGTTTGTGATTGAAAACCTAATGCAAAGTAAGAAGATTTCTTTTTTATTGTTGGGGTTTATTCAGTTACTGATTTTATTTTGTTTGTTAGTGTTTAGTGAGCTCTTGTACAGACTGAAAATGTTGCTGATATTAGTATTTATAGAAAGCCAACTTTTTGTAGCGAGGAAGCATACAAGTAAGAGGGTTTCCTTTGAATGCCAGTAGGCAAACTGCTTTATTCACAGAGAATATTTGGTAGTCAACTACTTGCCTCTTATTTCTGATTCAGCTTTGAATGACATAGTGAATGGTGAAAATTGTATACATGTTCAAATTATGACCATTGAGTGTATGTCTTGTCAATTTTCTGTGTGAATAAATGAACAGCAGTTAGAAGAGTCTGATTTTCCACATTGAAGTACGCTAGCTGCTGAGGATAAAAATTTCTCACAAAAATTTTACAAACAAAGATGAGATTAAAAACATGGCATTAATAATGGTAATTTTAATGATATCAAGTGAATTTCTTAACTGGTATAGCCCAAGAAAATACCCAGTATTTTGAATAGCTTAAATGTGTTACTTTCAGTCCAAAAGATAACAACTTTTAGTGTTGAAGATGAGATATCAGGTTTTCTTAAGAAGGGTAAACTAGTATCCAAGTAGCTCCATCAGCAAGATATTTACTCTCACATACTACTTGATGGTTTTCATCACTTATTAGAAAAATAAATGAGTATGGTCAAATCCCTTCCAAGTGCTACAATAAAACATGAAGAAATTATTTTCAGAAAATAATGAATTAGGGCACCACTCACCTCTATGTTCTATGTTGAAACATTCAACTTTCATCTGAGTCCCTGAGAGTTAAGTCTGGGTTTATGTTCAATAAAATCTTCAGAAATATCTAAAATAGTCACTAAGTAATTGATGCTGCTTTCTTGGTAAATTATGTTGGTGAGTTTGTGTTTTCTAATTTGTCAGAAACAAGGAAAAATTGTAGAATCTGACCTATAAATCAAGCTATCCATCATCAAACCAACTATAGACACTTCGGTTTAAGACTATAAAAATTTTCACCTTTCTCACTGTTGTTACTTATTCTTAATTTTAAATTATATTATATTTTAATTTAAAAACTGTAATTTATCTTACAAAGATGACTTTTATTTGTACCAATTGCACATTAGTGTGTTGAAAACTTGATAAACACTGGACTTCATAATTGCTAAAGCTCTTTTCATGTCTGTAATTCTAACATGTCTTCCAACAAGTATTCTAATTGAATTATAGCCAGGCTATGTTGTAGGTACTAAGAGGAATCTTAAAATATATAACAAATATTCTCTGCCCCTAAGAATCTCAATCTAGAGTATAAACAGGCCAAAGTATAATTATATATATATATATATATTATGAAATGAAAGCTAAATTTTTATATAGGCTAAAATTTTACTTTTTGCTAAAGTTTGCTTATTTTATTATAGTAGGCAGCCCTCTTCAATCTTTTTAACAGTATGAATTCATAGAAAATAAAATATGTGAATGACACATTGAAGTAAATAAATTAAGCCAGAGGCAACAAGCCCAAGGGTATTTGTTTGGCACAGAACCCTCTAGGTCTCCCCAAGGGCTAAGTATCCTTAGTCATACAGAGCAATATCTTATTAGACCTGAAACACATTTATGACACTCTGGTTCGAAACTGTAGTTTAGGGGTTAAGCACTTGAGCTCCAGAGTAAGAAATACTTGCATTTGAGCCTTTGGCCAAGTTACTTAATTTCTCTAACCTTCAGTTATCTCACTTATAAATTGTGATAATTACTTCATAGTGTTTAAATGAGATAATATACACATTTACAAATTTAAGCAAAAACTAAATATTAAAGGACAAAATACTAACGTAGGCATTGGGAATAAAGGAGCAAAAATTAGACAGGGTCTCTGGCTTAATGGAACTTACAGTTATCAGCAAGATTGATATCAGACAAGTAATTACAAGTGTACTGAGTACTAAAATGAGTACAGAGTTGGTATGTGTTAGGGATGGGTGGAAATATCAGGAGACATCCTGAAGAAGTAATACATTTACTCATTCTCAGAATTCACAAGCTACTTGAGCTTTTGAAATTTTTGTCTTTTTCAGTAACCCCAGCTCATGAAGGCTCTTGTATGTCATGTTGGAAAACTTGCCCCCTCTATCCTAAGAATAATAGGAAACAACTTTTGAAGTTTAAGCAGAGGAGTAATAAGAACTAAATTTTGTTTAAGAATAGAAAATAATCCCATGGAAGATGTGGAAAATGAATTAGAGGGACTCAAACAAGGAGGCAGTTGCAGTCATCAAGATGATGGATAGTGAGATAGTGAGGGCCTTAACCAGGGAGAGTAGTGGAATCAAGGACTGAATTGGAAAAGAAATATTTGAGGAAGATGACAAGAATGATAATAATGATGACCATGAGGAAGAATATATTGCTGCTAAGTATCATATTGTCTGAGAAATAACATTGTTAGTCCAAAACTGTAGTTTTCTAACTTCACATCCAATACATGCCAGCTGGAATAGGTTCACTCATTGCTTCTTTTTTGTAACATTCAATGTACTTATAATTATGTCCTCAGTGATTGTCTTCCCTGATAGACAGTAGGTTATGCTAAGATATCAGAAAAACCTCCATATCTATGCTTGAGATACATTTTCACAGATTTTCATAGGGTAGATATTGGATGAGGTCAGAGCATCTGAATTTTGGAAAAGAATTTTAGGTGATTATAGTACAGTACTAGTCCATAGATGACTTTTCTTTTTTTTTATACGGTATGCGGACCTCTCACTGTTGTGGCCTCTCCCGTTGCGGAGCACAGGTTCTGGATGCACAGGCCATGGATCACAGGCCCAGCCACTCCGTGGCATGTGGGATCTTCCTGGACCGGGACACGAACCTGTGTCCCCTGCATCGGCAGGTGGACTGTCAACAGCTGCGCCACCAGGGAAGCCCATAGACATCTTTTTAAATAATCAAAATAATCATTAAAAAAACCAGAGTAAGCATAATCGTAATAAACAGCTAGGACTATGATAGGAAATTCATTGACTCCATAGAAGAATTTGGTGAGTATTGGAATTTTAACAATATTAAGTGTTTAAATCTGTGAACAAAAGATATATTTCTATGTGTTTTGGTCTTTAATTTCTTTCAATTTTGTATATTTCAGGTTACACGATTTGAAGGTTTTTTGGCTAAATTCATTCCTAAGTTGTTTATTATGTTTGATGTTTATTTTATGATTTTTAAGGTGGCCCCTCATATTTCCAGGCATAAAACAATGAATAAATGCACCAGCTTCATTCATTATTTTCAGTAATATGTTAACACTCTGTGTTCTTCACAATAAAACCTCATTCAACCCTTAACCCCCTGATATATTTCAGTCTCTTTCCAACTGCTTCCAACAACTGAAGAGGTTTGTAAAAATGGACATATATTTAAAGAACTTTTTTCTTTTTTTACATCTTTATTGGAGTATAATTGCTTTACAATGTTCAGCTAGTTTCTGCTTTATAACAAAGTGAATCAGTTATACATATACATATGTTCCCAAATCTCTTCCCTCTTGCATCTCCCTCCCTCCCACCCTCCCTATCCCACCCCTCTAGGTGGTCACAAAGCACTGAGCTGATCACCATGTGCTATGCGGCTGCTTCCCACCAGCTATCTATTTTACGTTTGGAAGTGTATATATGTCCATGCCACTCTCTCACTTTGTCACAGCTTACCCTTCCCCCTCCCCATATCCTCAAGTCCATTCTCTAGTAGGTCTGTGTCTTTATTACCGTCTTACCCCTCGGTTCTTCATGACATTTTTTTTCTTAGATTCCATATATATGTGTTAGCATATGGTATTTGTCTTTCTCTTTCTGACTTACTTCACTCTGTATAACAGACTCTAGGTCCATCCACCTCACTACAAATAACTGTTTCGTTTCTTTTCATGGCTGAGTAATATTCCATTGTATATATGTGCCACATCTTCTTTACCCATTCATCCGATGATGGACACTTAGGTAGCTTCCATCTCCTGGCTATTGTAAAAAGAGCTGCAATGAAAATTTAATTACATGACTCTTTTTGAATTTTGGTTTTCTCAGGGTTTATGCCCAGTAGTGGGATTGCTGAGTCATATGGTAGTTCTATTTGTAGTTTTTTAAGGAACCTCCATACTGTTCTCCATAGTGGCTGTACCAATTCACACTCCCACCAGCAGTGCAAGAGTGTTCCCTTTTCTCCACACCCTCTCCAGCATTTATTGTTTCTGGATTTTTTGTTGATGGCCATTCTGACTGGTGTGAGATGATATCTCATTGTATTTTTGATTTGCCTTTCCCTAATGAGTAATGACATTGAGCATTCTTTCATGCGTTTGTTGGCAATCTGTATAACTTATTTGCAGAAATGTCTATTTATGTCTTCTGCCAATTTTTGGATTCAGTTGTGTGTTTTTTTGTTATTGAACTGCATGACCCGCTTGTAAATTTTGGAGATTAATCCTTTGTCAGTTGATTCATTTGCAAATATTTTCTCCCATTCTGAGGGTTCTCTTTTAGTCTTGTTTATGGTTTCATTAGCTGTGAAAAAGCTTTGAAGTTTCATTACGTCCCATTTGTTTATTTTTGTTTTCATTTCCATTTCTTTAGGAGGTGGGTCAAAAAGGATCTTGCTGTGATTTATGTCATATAGTGTTCTGCCTATGATTTTCTCTAAGAATTTGAAAGCTTCTGGCCTTACATTTAGGTCTTTAATCCATTTTGAACTTATGTATGTGTACCGTATTAGGGAGTGCTCTAATCTCATACTTTTACATGCACCTGTCCAGTTTTTCCAGCACCACTTATTAAAGAGGCTGTCCTTTCTCCACTGTACTGTCCTGCCTCTTTTATCAAAGATAAGGTGACCATATGTGCGTGGGTTTTTCTCTGGGCTTTTGATCCGGTTCCATTGATCTATATTTCTATTTTTGTGCCAGTACCGTACTGCCTTGATTACTGTAACTTTATAGTAAACTCTGAAGACAGGGAGCCTGATCACTCCAGCTCCACTTTTCGTTCTCAAGGTTGCTTTAGCTATTCGGGGTCTTTTGTGTTTCCATACAAATTCTGACATTTTTTGTTCTAGTTCTGTGAAAAATACCAGTGGTTGTTTGATAGGGATTGCATTGAATCTGTAGATTGCTTTGGGTAGTATACTGATTTTCACAATGTTGATTCTTCCAATTCAAGAACATGGTATATCTCTCCATCTATCTGTATCTTCTTTAATTTCTTTCATCAGTGTCTTATAATTTTCTGCATACAGGTCTTTTGTCACCTTTGGTAGGTTTATTCCTAGATATTTTATTATTTTTCTTGCAATGGTAAATGGGAGTGTTTTCTTGATTTCACTTTCAGATTCCTCATCATTAGTGTATAGGCATGCCAGAGATTTCTGTGCATTAATTTTGTATCTTGCTACTTTACTGAATTCATTGATTAGCTCTCGTAGTTTTCTTGTAGCATCTTTAAGATTTTCTATGTATAATATCATGTCAAACAGTGACAGTTTTACTTCTTTTCTGATTTGGATTCCTTTTATTTCCTTTTCTTCTCTGATGGCTGTAGCTAAGACTTCCAAAACTATGTTGAATAGGAGTGGTGAGAGTGGGCAACCTTGGCTTGTTCCTGATCTTAGTGGAAATGGTTTCAGTTTTTGACCATTGAAGATGATGTTGGCTGTGGGTTTGTCATATATGTCCTTTATTATGTTGACGAAATTTCCCTCTGTGTCTAATTTCTGCAGGGCTTTTATCATAAATGGGTGTTGAATTTTGTTGAAAGATTTCTCTGCATCTATTGAGAGGATCATGTGGCTTTTCTCCTTCAATTTGTTAATATGGTGTATCACGTTGATTGATTTGCATATTTTGAAGAATCATTGCATTCCTGGAATAAACCCCACTTGATCATGTTGTATGATCCTTTTAATGTGTTGTTTGATTCTGTTTGCTAGTATTTTATTGAGAACTTTTGCATCTATGTTCATCAGTGATATAGGCCTGTAGCTTTCTTTCGTTGTGTCATCCTTGTCTGTTTTTGGTATCTGGGTGATGGTGACCTCGAGAAGGAGTTTGGGAGTGTTCCTCCCTCTGCTATATTTTGGAAGAGTTTCAGAAGGATAGGTGTTAGCTCTTCTCGAAATGTTTGATAGATTTCCTCTGTGAAGCCATATGGTCCTGGGCTTTTGTTTGTTGGAAGATTTTTAATCACAGTTTCAATTTCAGTGCTTGTGATTGGTCTGTTCATACTTTCTATTTATTCCTGATTCAGGCTTGGCAGCTTGTGCATTTCTAAGAATTTGTCCATTTCTTCCAAGTTGTCCATTTTATTGGCATAGAGTTGCTTGTAGTCATCTCTCACGATCTTTTGTATTTCTGCAGTGTCAGTTGTTACTTCTCCTTTTTCATTTCTAATTCTATTGATTTGAGTTTTCTCCCTTCTTTTCTTGATGAGTCTAGCTAATGGTTTGTCTATTTTATTTATCTTCACAAAGAACCAGCTTTTAGTTTTATTGATCTTTGGTATTGTTTCCTTCATTTTTTTCCATTTATTTCTGATCTGATCTTTATGATTTCTTTCCTTTTGCTAACTTTGGGTTTTTTTGTTGTTCTTCTTCTTTCTCTAATTGCTTTAGGTGCAATGTTAGGTTGTTTATTTGACATGTTTCCTCTTTCTTAAGGTAGGATTTTTTTGCTATAAACTTCACTCTTAGAAGTGCTTTTGCTGCATCCCATAAGATTTGGGTGGTCATATCTCCATTGTGATTTGTTTCTAGGTATTTTTTTTTATTTCCTCTTTGATTTCTTTAGTGATCACTTCGTTATCAAGTAGTGTATTGTTTAGCCTCCATGTCTTTTTATTTTTTACCGATATTTTCCTGTAATTGATATCTAGTCTCATGGCGTTGTGGTCGGAAAAGATACTTGATAAAATTTCAATTTTCTTAAATTTACTAAGGCTTGATTTGTGACCCAAGATATGATCTATCCTGGAGAATGTTCCATAAGCACTTGAGAAAAATGTGTTTTCTGTTGTTTTTGGATGGAATGTCCTATACATATCAATTAAGTCCATCTTGTTTAATATATCATTTAAAGCTTGTTTTTCCTTATTTATTTTCTTTTTGGATGATCTGTCCATTGGTGAAAGTGGGGTGTTAATGTCACATACTATGAATGGGTTACCATCGATATCCCCTTTTATGGCTGTTAGTATTTGCCTTATGTATTGAGGTTCTCCTATGTTGGGTACATAAATATTTACAATTGTTATGTCTTCTTCTTGGATCAATCCCTTAATCATTATATAGTGTCCTTCTTTTTCTCTTGTAATTGTCTTTATTTTAAAGTCTATTATGTCTGATATGAGAATTGCTGCTCCTGCTTTCTTTTGGTTTCCATTTTCATGGAATATCTTTTTCTATTCCCTCACTTTCAGTCTGTAAGTGTCCCTAGGTCTGAAGTACGTCTCTTGTAGACAGCATATATGTGCGTCATGTTTTTGTATCCATTCAACCAGTCTGTGTCTTTTAGTGGGAGCATTTAATCCATTTATAATTAAGGTAATTATCGGTATGTATGCTCCTGTTTCTAGTTTCTTAATTGTTTTTGTTTTATTTTTGTAGGTCTTTTCCTTGTCTTGTGTATATTGCCTAGAGAATTCCCTTTAACATTTGTTGTAAAGCTGGTTTGGTGGTGCTTAACTCTCTCAGGTTTTGCTTGTTTGTGAAGATTTTAATTTCTCCATCACATCTGAATGAGATCCTTGCTGGGTAGAGTAACTTTGGTTGCAGATTTTTCTCCTTCATCACTTTAAATATGTCCTGCCACTCCCTTCTGGCTTACAGAGTTTCTGCTGAAAGATCATCTGTTAACCTTATGGGGATTCCGTTTTGTGTTATTTGTTGTTTTTCCCTTGCTGCTTTTAGTATATTTTCTTTGTATTTAATTTTTGACAGTTTGATTAATATGTGTGTGGCCTGTATCTCTTTGGATTTATCCTGTAAGAGACTCTCTGTGCTTCCTGGACTTGATCAACTCTTTCCTTTCCCATATTAGGAAAGTTTTCAACTATAGTCTTTTCAAATATTTTCTCAGTCCCTTTCTTTTTCTCGTCATCTCCTGGGACCCCTATAATTCAAATGTTGGTGTGTTTAATGTTGTCTCAGAGGTCTCTGAGACTGTCCTCAGTTCTTTTCATTCTTTTTTCTTTATTCTGTTCTGCAGTAGTTATTTCCAATATTTTATCTTCCAGGTCACTTATCCATTCTTCTGCCTCTGTTTTTCTGTTATTGATCCCTTCTTTTATGATTTTTTTTTTTTTTTTTTTTTTTTTTGTGGTTCACGGGCGTCTCACTGTTGTGGCCTCTCCCAGTGCAGAGCACAGGCTCTGGATGCACAGGCTCAGCAGCCATTGCTCATGGGCCCAGCCGCTCCATGGTATGTGGGTTCTTCCTGGACCGGGCACAAACCTGTGTCCCCTGCATTGACAGGTGGATTCTCAACCACTGTGCCACGAGGGAAACCCCCTTCCAGAGTATTTTTACTTTCATTTATTGTGTTATTCATCATTGCTTGTTTCCTCTTTAGTTCTTCTAGGTCCTTGTTAAATGTTTCTTGCATTTTCTCTATTCTATTTCCAAGATATTTGATCATCTTTACTATCATTATTCTGAATACTTTTTCAGGTCGACTGCCTATTCCCTCTTCATTTTTTGGTCTGGTGTGTTTTTATCTTGCTCCATCTGCTTTGTGTCTTTCTGTCTTCTCATTTTGCTTATCTCACTGTGTTTTGTGTCTCCTTTTTGAAGGCTGCAGGTTCGTAGTTCGCATTATTTTTGGTGTCTCTCCCCAGTGGCTAATATTGGTTCAGTGGATTGTGTAGTCTTCCTCGTGGAGGGACTAGTGCCTGTGTTCTGGTGGATGAGACTGTACCTTGTCTTTCTCTTGGGCAGGTGCACATATGGTGCTGTGTTTTGGGGTGTCTGTGGCCTTATTATTATTTTAGGCATCCTCTCTGCTAATGAGTGGGGTTGTGTTCCTGTCTTGCTCGTTGCTTGCATATTACGTGGATCTGGGAGTGTTCTTGTGGACCAGTGTCCTGAAGTTGGCTCTCCCACCTCAGAGGCACAACATTTACTCTTGGCTGCTGCAACAAGAGTCTTTTATCCACACAGCTCAGAATAAAAGGGAGAAAAAGTAGAAAGAAGGATAGAAAGAGGATAAAAGAAATAAAATAACAAAAGATAAAATAAAGTTATTAAAATAAAAAATAATTACTGAGAAAAGAAATTTTTTTAAGTAAAAGAAAATATAAAAGGACGCACAGAACCCTAGGACAAATGGTGAGAGCAAAGCTATATAGACAAAATCTCACACAGAAGCATACACATACACACTCACAAAATGAGGGAAAATAATAAATCTTGCTCTCAAAGTCCACCTCTTCAATTTGGGATGATTCGTTGTCTATTCTGGTGTTCCTCCGATTCAGGGTACATCAAGTTGATTGTGGAGATTTATTCCTCTGCTCCTGATGCTGCTGGGGAAATTTCCCTTTCTCTTCTTTGCTTGTGCAGCTTCTGGGGCTCAGCCTTGGATTTAGACCTGCCTCTGTGTGTAGGTCACTGGGGAGCATCTGTTCTTCCCTCAGACAGGACGGGGTTAATGAGCAGTTGACTCGGGGTCTCTGGCTCACTCAGGCCAGGGGAATGAAGGGTACAGATACGGGGCGAGCCTGCAGTGGTAGAGGCTGGCGGGACATTGCACCAGCCTGAGGCATGCCGTGTGTTCTTCCGGGGAAATTGTCCCTGGATCAGGGACCATGGCAGTGGCAGGCTGCACAGGCTCCTGAGAGAGGTGGTGTATATAGTGACCTGTGTTTGCACACAGGTTTCTTTGTGGTGACAGCAACATCCTTAGCATCTCATGCCAGTCTCTGTGGTCCGTACTGTTAGCCATGGCTCACGCCGGTCTCTGGAGCTCCTTTAATCAGTGTTTTTAATCCCCTCTCCTCGTGCACCTTTTGGGAGATCTGAGGTCTTCTGCCAGCGTTCAGTGGGTGTTCTGTAGGAGTTGTTCCATGTGTAGATGTATTTCTGATGTATCTGTGGGGAGGAAGGTGATCTCCGCATCTTACTCTTCTGCCATCTTCCCTCGATCCCCCTAAACTTCTTTTCTAACAGACATAGTTGAGCCATAAAATTCTCCCCAAAGAAGAAAGATAATACAGATGTGCGAGAATTATTCTCATTACTTTGGACAATACTGTGAATTTACTCTTGCATTTTTAATGCTTTCCATTACCTCCTCTGATGCTATAAATAGAAATAAGAGGTCTCTCTCTCTTTGCCACGTGAGGGCACATCCCAGAAGGTGGCAGTCTGCAAGCCAGGAAGAGAGCCCTCACTGGAACCCAACCATGCTGACACCCTGACCTCAGACTCCTAACCTCCAGAACTCTGAGAAAATAAATATCTGTTGTTTAAGCCACCCAGCCAGTGCTATTTTATTACAGCAGTTTGTGCCGATTAAGACAGGGTATCAAGAAGTGTCTCTCTCTTGTTGTAACATTTCAGCTGGGACCAGAGGAGGAGCAGGAACAAGACATGTGAAGAGTGATAAAAGCATTTCAGTTTGGAGAGAACATGTGAAAAGGAACTGCAGCTAAGAAGAGAAGGATGCCTTTGAGGAACTGCAAGAAGGATGACATTACCAGTGGAAGGAGATGATAATTGTAATCAATGTTGAGTGGTAATTAAAAGCAACTGTAGGAGACTGGTTCAAGATGGCAGAGTAGAAGAACATGCGTTCACTCCCTCTGTAAGAACACCAGAATCACAACTGACTGCTGAAAAATCATAAACAGGAAGACACTGGAACTCACCATAAAAGATACCCCACATCCAAAGACAAAGGAAAAGCCACAATGAGGTGGTAGGAAGAGTGCAATCATGATAAAACCAAATCCTATAACTACTGGATGGGAAACTCACAAACTGAAGAACAATTATACCACAGAAGTCAATCTACTGGAGTGAAGGTTCTGAGCCTCTCATCATGTTTACCAACCTGGGGATCTGGCAACAGGAGGAGGAATCCCCAGAGAATTGGAGTTTGAAAGTCAGTGAGATTTGATTTAAGGACTTGTGCAAAAGGAGGAAGGAAGAAGGAGCACTGACCCTATAGGAGACAGAACCAGACCTACCTACTAGTGTGGGAGGGTCTCCTGCAGAGGTGTGGGGTAGCTGTGGCTCACTGCAGGGAAAAGAACACTGGCAGCAGAAGTTCTGGGAAGTACTCATTGGCATGAGCCCTCCCAGAGTCCAACAATAGCTCCACCAAAGAGCCTGTAGTCTCCAGTGCTGGGTCACCTTAGGCCAAACAACCAACAGGGAAGGAACTCATACCCATCCATCAGCAGACAAACAGATTACAGTTTTACTCAGCTTTGCTCAACAGAGTAACACCCAGCTCTACCCACCACCAGTCCCATCCATCAGGAAGCTTGCACAAGCCTCTTAGACAGCCTTATCCCCAAGATGGCAGAGAGCAGAAGCAAGAAGAGCTACAATCCTGCAGCCTTCAGAATGAAAGCCACAATCACGGAGAGATAGATAAAATGAAAAGGCAGAGGGTTATGTCCCAGATGAAGGAACAAGATAAAACCCAAGAAAAACTACTAATTGAAGTGTAGATAAGCAACCTTCCAGAAAAAGTATTTGGAATAATGATCATGAAGATGATCCAGGACCTTGGAAAAAGAATGGAGGCAAGGATCAAGAAGATGCAAGAAATGTTTTAAACAGACCTAGAATAATTAAAAACCAAACAGACAGAGATGAAGAATACAACAACAGAAATGAAAAATACACTAGAAGGAATCAATAGCAGAATAACTGAGGCAGAAGAACGAATAAGTGACCTGGAAGACAGAATGGTGGAAATTACTGCCATGGAACAGAATAAAGAAAAAAGAATGAGAAGAAATGAAGACAGCCTAAGAGACCTCTGTGACAACATTAAACGCACCAACATTCATATTATAGGAGTCTCAGAAGGAGAAGAGAGAGAGAAAGGAATGGAGAAAATATTTGAAGATATAACAGTCAAAAACTTTCCTAACATGGGAAAGGAAATAACCACCTAAGTCCAGGAAGCACAGAGAGTCCCAGGCAGGATAAACCCAAGAAGGAAAATGCCAAGACACGTAGTAATCAAATTAACAAAAATAAAAGACAAAGGAAAAATATTAAAAGCAACAAGGGAAAAACAACAAATAACATACAAAGGAACTCCCATAAGGTTATCAGCTGATTTTGCAGCTGAAACACTGTAGGCCAGAAGGGAGTGGCATGATATATTTAAAGTGATGAAAGGGAAGAAACTATAACCAAGAATACTCCACCCAGAAATGTTCTCATTCAGACTTGATGGAGAAACCAAAAGACTTACGGGCAAGCAAAAGCTAAGAAAATTCAGCACCACCAGAGCAGTGTTGCCACAAACTATAAAGGAACTCCTCTAGGCAAGAAAGAGATCAGCAACTTAAAACAACCTAGTACATATATAGACTGCTATATCAAGACCTCCTGGGAACAGCAAACCTGAAAACTACAATGCATAGACACACACAAACAGAAAAAAGCAACACAAACACAACATTAAAGATGGTCATGAAACCAAAAGAGAAGAGAACAAAAGAGGAAGGAAAGAAAAAAGACTTACAAAAACAAACCCCAAACAAGTAATAAAATGGCAATAGAAACACACATATTGATAATTACCTTAAATGTAAATGCATTAAATGTGCCAACCAAAAGACAAAGACTAGCTGAAAGGATAACAAAACAAGACCCATATATATTCTGTCTACAAGAGACCCACATCAGACCTAGTGAGACATACAGACTGAAAATGAGGGGATGGAAGAAGGTATTCCATGGAAATGGAAATCAAAAAAAGCTGGAGCAGACATACTCATATAAGACAAAATAGACTTAAAAATAAAGACTATTAGAGACAAAGAAGGATACTACATAAGAATCAAGGGATCAATCCAAGAAGAAGATATAACAATTGTAAACATACATGCACACAACATAGGAGCACCTCAATATATAAGGCAAATACTAACAGCCATAAAGTGAGCAATCAATTGTAACACAATAATAGTGGGAGATTTTAACACCCCATTTTCATCAATGGACAGATCATCCAGAGAGAAAATCAATAAGGAAACACAGGCTTTAAATGACACATTAGACCAGCTGGACTTAATTGATATTTATAGAGCACTGCATCCAAAAGTGGAAGAATACACATTCTTCTCAAATTCACATGGAACATTCTCCACGATTAACCACATCTTGGCCACAAAGTAAGCCTCTGTATTTTTAGAAAATTGAAATGATATCAAGCATCTTTTCTGACCACAACACTGTGAGATTAGAAATAAACTACAAGAAAAAAAATACTATAAAAAACAAAAACATGTGGAGGTTAAAAAATATGCTACTAAACAACAAATGGAACACTGAAGAAATCAAAGAGGAAATAAAAAATTACCTAGTGTCAAATGGAAATGAAAGCAAAATGATTCAACACCTATGGGATACAGCAAAAGAAGTTCTAAGAGGAAAGTTTATAGCAATACACTCCTACCTCAGGAAACAAGAAAAATCTCAAATAAGCAACCTAAACATACACCTAAAGAAACTAGAGAAAGAAGAACAAACAAAACCAAAATTTAGTAGAAGGAAATAAATTATTAAAGTCACAGCAGAAATAAATGAAATAGAGACAAAAAAGACAATAGCAAAGATCGATGAAACTAAATGTTGGTTCTTTGAAAAGATAAACAAAATTGACAAACCGTTAGCCAGACTCATCAAGAAATAAGGGAGAGGACTCAAATGAATAAAATTATAAATGAAAAAGGAAAAGTGACAACTGACACCACAGAAATACACAGGATCATGAGAGACTACTATATGCAACTGTATGCCAATAAAATGGACAAAATGGAAGAAATGGACAAATTCTTAGAAAAGTATGGTCTCCTAAGACTGAACAAGGAAGAATTAGAAAATATGAACTGACCAATCACAAGCATTGTAATTGAAACTGTAATTTAAAAATTCCCAACAAACAAAAGTCCAGGACCTGTTGGCTTCACAGGAGAATTCTATCAAGCATTTAGAGAAGAGCTAACACTAATCCTTCTGAAACTGTTCCCAAAAATTACAGAGGAAGGAAAACTCCAAAACTCATTCTATGAGGCCACCATCACCCTGATACCAAAACCCGACAAAGATACCAATGAAAAAGGAAATTACAGGCCAATATCACTGATGAACATAGATGCAATAATCCTCAACAAAATACTAGCAATTGGAATCCAACAATACATTAAAAGGATTATACACCATGATCAAGTGGAATTTATTACAGGGATTCAAGATTCTTCAATATATGTAAATACATTAATGTGATACACCACATTAGCAAACTGAAAAATAAAAACAATATGATCATCTCAATATATGCACAAAAGTATAAGATGCTGATGAAAGAAATAGAAGAAGACACAAAAAGATGGAAAGATATACCATGTTTTTGGATTGGAAGAATAAATATCGTAAAAATGACTATACTACCCAAGGCAATCTACAGATTCAATGCAATTCCTGTCAAATTACCAGTAGCATTTTTCACAGAACTAGAACAAAAAATCTTAAAATTTGCATGGAGACTCAAAAGACTCTGAATAGCCAAAGCCATCTTGAAAAAGAGAAATGGAGATGGATGAATCAGGCTCCATGATTTCAGACTATACTACAAAGTTATACTCACCAAACAGTATGGCACTTGCACAAAAATAGAACTATAGATCAATGGAACAGGGTAGAAAGCTCATAAATAAACCCATGCACCTATGGTTAATTAATCTATGACAAATGTGGCAAGACTATGCAATGGTGGAAAGATAGTCTCTTCAACCAATGGTGCTGGGATAACTGGACAACTACATGTAAAAAATGAAATTAGATAATTCTTTAACACTATACACAAAAAAAGCTCAAAATGGATTGAAGACCTAAATGTGAGACCATACACTATAAAACTCCGAGAGAAAAGCATAGGTAGAACAGTTTCTGGCATAAATCCCAGCAATATCTTTTCTGATCCACCTCCCAGTGTAATGGAAATAAAAACAAAAATAAACAGATGGGACCTAGTTAATCTCAAAAGCTTTTGCACAGCAAAGGAAACCATAAACAAAAGGAAAAGACAACCCACAGATTGGGAGAAAACATTTGCAAATGATGTGACAGACAAAGGATTAGTATCCAAATTCTACAAACAGCTCATGCGGCTTAATATTAAAACAAACAACCCAATCAACAAATGGGCAGAAGACCTCAATAGACATTTTTCCATGGAAGACATAAGGATGGCCAAGAGGTATATGAAAAGATATTCAACATTGCTAAAGGTTAGAGAAATGCAAATCAAAACTACAATGAGATATCACCTCTTGCCAGTCTAAATGGCTATCATCAAAATATCCACAAACAATAAATGCTGGAGAGGGTGTGGAGAGAAGGGAAGCTTCCTACACTGTTGGTGGGAATGTAAATTGGTACAGCCACTATGGAGAACAGTATGAGGTTCTTTAAAAAACTAAAAATAGAGCTACCATATGACCCTGCAGTCCCACTCCTGGCCATATATCTGGAGAAAAATATGGTCCAAAAGGATACATGCACCACAATGTTCATTGCAGCACTGTTTACAATAGCCAAGGCATGGAAGCAACTTAAATGTCCATCAACAGAGAATTGATAAAGAATGTGTGGTACATATATACAATGGAATATTACTCAGCCATAAAAAATAATGAAATAATGTCATTTGCAGCAACATGGATGGACCTAGAGATTGTCATACTGAGTGAAGTAAGTCAGACAAAGAGAAATACCATATGATATTGCTTATATGCTGAATCTAAAAAGAAATTATACAAATGAATGTATTTATGAAACAGAAATGGAATCCCAGAATTAGAGAATGAACTTATGGTTACCGTGGGGTGGGGGAAGAATGGAGGGAAGGGATAGTTAGGGAGTTTGAGGTTGACATGTACACCTGCTATATTTAAAAAGGGTAACCAACAAGGAACTACTCTATAGCACAGGGAACTCTGCTCAATGTTATGTGGCAGACTGCATGGGAGGGGAGTCTGGGTGAGAATGGTTACATGTACATATATGGCTGAGTCGCTTTGCTACGCACCTGAAGCTATCACAACATTGCTAATTGGCTATACTTCAATATAAAATAAAAAGTTAAACAACTGTAAAAAAAAAAGAAATGAGATGAAGTTATTTCGGAAGTTTATGAAAATTTTGGTTTAACATGTATTGCCATTATACATATTATATTTAACCACACAAATTCAACTATGGCTACTTTAAAATTTCTATAAATTAGTGATAACAAGCTATTTGAAGAAGTATGGGGCTAGAAGACTTGTCTTAAACCTGTGCTTGCATTTTTGTGTGTAGTTGTATGGGAAGTGGATTGTTAGACATTGTAGAGACTACCTCTCTGCACTCACATCCCCAATCATGTCTTAATCTACAATTGTCTCTCAAAGGAAGTTGCAATGCTGAAATCATTTATTCAGAAATTAAGAAAATAAACTGAAGGACATCTAATTATTGCCTGGAATAGAGCTATGGTTATCATTATTAAAATCACTTGATAGGTATGGATTTGATAGAAACTTTCTGACATAATTTCAATTACAAGAGGCTATATTCAGTGCACTTTAAATGAATTTTAACAATTCACATTACACTATGTAATAAGAATCTCTCATAACATGACCCACAGATTGTTATAATTCTTGAGCTCACATAAGATAGGTGGTCCACATTTGTCATTTATTCAGAAAACTTAGTTATAAATTTAACATGACTATTTTAAAAATAATTTTTAAATCTCTTTAGTTTTTTTCTTATGCTATTAAGTTAATTATTAAATTAAGTTAGTAGTTTGGAGAAGTTAACTGTTTTATTGATTCATGGAAATTATTACTGCTGGTTTAAAAACTTTTAAAAATCTTGATTATATATGTCAAAGCTTGTTTTGTTAATTTGTTTGACTCTCACTGAAGTGATAGGAAAATAAAAAGTAAATGATAAAATATTCTTCTAAACTGTATTTAGAAGAGATCTTAAGCTTAAATCTCAATAAATAGGAAAAGGTAAATATGTATATAAATATATACACACATTTTAATAAGTGACATCTAAACTCTAGCTATTGCAGTCTAGGAATTTAAAAACTGTCAATAGTGAATAAAATTGTATTTATCATAAAATAATGCAAAATTTGATAGGTGTAAGAAAGCAATAATTTATATATCAGTCAAGATTCTCACTTGTTAACAACAAAAACCAGCTCTGGCTGACTTAAGCAGAAAAGAATCTGACTAATTAGGGATTGGTTGACTCAACAAACCAAAGAAGTATTGATAATCATAACTATATCATAATTTTATAATTCATAAATGTTTCATATTGTATCTATTGTTTTTCTGGTATAGTTGTCTTTTTAATTACATTTTCCTCTTTCCTTTCTTCATATACCAGCCAGATAATTCTCTTTATAAACCTGATCTACACCTTTAATGTATTCCTTGTCCATGTTTATGTGATAATAATATAGAGAAGTTATATGCATATTTTTAAGCTCAGACATATTGGAAATTTACTAAATATTAAAGATTATACTAATTGCTTTATGTGAATTTTCACATTTCATTACCATGAAAATGCCCTATGTGGTTACTATATATTTCCCCCCTTTAGGTTATAGAGAACAAGATCATAGATTGAATATACCCCAATAAAGATGTTTAAAAAAATAGGCTAAATGCTCCAATCAAAAGACAGAGTGTGGCTGAATGTATACAAAAATAAGACCCATATATACGCTGCCTACAAGAGACTCACTTCAGATCTAAAGACACAAACAGACTGAAAGTGAGGCAATGGAAAAAGGTATTCCACACAAATGAAAATGAAAAGAAAACAAGGGTAGCAAAAAAAGCTAATAATCCATGTATTAATAAACTTTAATAAATGGATTAAAGACCTAAGTGTAAGATCAGAAACCATAAAATTCCTAGAAGAAAACAGATGAAACACTCTTTGACATAAATTGTAGCAATTTATTTTTTGGATCTGTCACAGAAAGTAAAGGAAATAAAAAGCAAAAATAAACAAATGGATTAAATTTAAAAACTTTTACACAGCAAAGGAAACCACCAACAAAATGAAAGATGACCTACTGAATGGGAGAAAATATTTGCAAATGATATGACTGTTGGGGGGTAATATCCAACATGTATAAATAGCTCATACAACTTAACATTAAAAAAAAAACAATTTAAAAATAAGCAAAAAACCTGGATAGACATTTTTCCAAAGAGATCATGAAGATGGCCAATAGGCATATGAAAAGATACTCAACAACACTAACCACCAGGGAAATGAAAATCAAAACTACAATAAACATCCCCTCACACCTGTTTGAATGGTTATCATCAAAAAGACCACCAACGGAGGGAATCAAGATGATGGAGTAGAAAGATGTGGAACTCACCTCCTCCCACAAATACATCAAAAATACATCTACATATGAAACAATTCTCACAGAGTATGTGCTGAATGCTGACAGAAGACCTCAAAGGACAAGAAAGATCTCCACATAACCAGGTAAGATGAAAGGGAAATAAAAGGAAGAAGGATCAGACCTTCACCCCTTGGAGGGAGCTGTTAAAGAGGAAAAGTTCCCACACCATGGGAAGTCCCCTTACCAGTGGGGAGATCATCCAGGACAGAAAGGATGATTCAGAGGCTTGGAAGAGAGTACTACAAGTGTGTGGCAGGCTGAACAGAGTGAGACCTACACAGAAAGTCCATGCCACTTTCCTGTGCACCCTAGCCTGAGATGCATATCTGCTGGTACAGGTGGGGTCTGGGTGCTGAAACCTGGGGTTTAGAGGACAAACCCAGGGAGAAGACTGGGGTTGGCTACTCTGAAGCAGCCTTGAAGAGACTGGACTGTGGTACTGCAGCAATCAGTGGTGTACACAGAAGAAGCCCAGGGCTGCCAGAGAAGGTAAACACCATTGTTAAGTGGCACATGAAGGGAGGTGCAGGGTCTGCTGTGGCAGCCTCTTACTCTGTGTGCTCAATAGGGTACTGCCTCAATGGGCTCCAGGAGTGCATTCATCAGCCACCACCTCAGTGGTCTCTGGGAGCAGGTGCCAGCAGATTACCCACATGCAGAGGTGAGACTGAGAACATAGTGAGCTCCAGGAGCCACACAACTTAGGAAAAAGGGCTGAAATCTTTCCCTGTTGCTGTGCAAGCCATGGATTTACCACCACTGCCACCGGCTTTGTAAACCCAGTGCCTGCAGGACATCTGAGCAGACAATGGGTGCTCCTGTGGCTAGGATGGGTCTGGCTTTAGCAGCTGTGGATTTTGTGGGTGCATGCATGTGGGATCTGGGCTGGGCCAGGATCTGGGCTGCCTCCATAGCTCTCACAGTGGGTCCAGGTGAGCAATGACTATGGTCCTGGGACCTGATTCAGTGGATCTGTGCTGGTAGCTTTGTGAAAAAAATGCCTTAGGAATATCAAGGCCAATTGCTGACATTCCCACAGTTGAGTCTGGGTCAAGGGCACTGCCAACAACAATGTACTTTGCAATCCTGCATGACAGGTAACAGGTGACACAGCATAGTGCACTACCCAATGGACAGCTCTGGCAGAGGAATACTCAGGGGTTGCTCTCCCAGTGGCAGCACTCCAATCCTGCCCACCTCACACTGTAGCTCAGAAACACAGCTCAGAAATAGATCTGGGTGCTTCTACTGCAGCAACTAGGGAGCAGTCCCTGGTCCCAACAGGGCTGTGACAACCACAGAGCAAAGAAGAGGCCTCGCTCAACATCCAGTGCAGGCTCCGGTCACCACAACATCAGTTCCATCCCTTATCAAGGGAATAATGGCCAGGATACATTAAGGAAAGAGGCAGGCATCAACACTAAAAACAGCCCTCACACCAAAAATATTAAACCCACTCAGGCTACACAGGGATGCTTCCACATAAAAATAGCCCTCCAAGACCACAGTAGATCATTGTTTCTCCTAAATTCACAGAGGAAGAAAAATATAAGTAAAATGAGGAAGCAGAGGAACCACTCCTACTTAAAAGATCAAGAGAACTCCCCTGAAAGAGTATAAACAATGAAGCAGAACTCTTCAGTCTAATAGACACTGAGTTCAAAAAGGAGATAATGAAAATACAAAAGAAATTAAGAAAGGTTGTTGATAGAAATGCAGATTACTGTAAAAAGGAACTAGAAACTATAAAGAGGAGCCAGGAAAACTTTGAAAACTCACTTGCAAAGTTGAAAGCTGGGCTAATGGCAATGAATACCAGATTGAATAATGCAGAAGAATGAATAAGTGAACTGGAAGATAAAATAATGGAAATCACCCAAGGAGAACAAAACACAGAAAGTCAAATGAAAAAAACAAAATGAAAGCAATGTAAGAGACCTATGGGGTAATATAAAGCATGCCCATCTACACATAATAGGGATTCCAGAAGGAGAAGAAAGAGAAAAGGGGATGAAAAATGTATTCGAAGAAATTATGGCTGAAAATTTTCCAAATCAAAAGAAGGAAATGGATATCCAGGTACAGGAAGCACAGAGGGTCCCAAACAAGATGAATCCAAACAGATCTATACCAAGACATATTATAATTAAAATAGCAAAAGTTAAAGAGAGGATTCTAAAGGCAGCAAGAGAAAAACAAAGAGCTAATTACAAGGGAACCCCCATAGGGTTATCAACAGATTTCTCTACAGAAAAGTTGCAGGACAGAAGAGAGTGGCAAGATATATTCAAAGTCATGAAATGGAAAGGTCTTCAACCTAGGATACTCTACCCATCAAAATTATCATTTAGAATAGAAGGAGAGATAAAGAATTTCTCACACAAGCAAAAACAAAAAGAATACAACAATACTAAGCCTATCCTAAAAGAAATATTGAAAGGTCTTTTCTAATTAGAAAATATTTAATAAACTATAGGAAAACTATATGAAAGAGAAAATCACAATTGAAAAAGAAATCACTTAAATAAGACAGTATACAGATTAAAAACAAACAAAATTTTGTGAAAGCAGTGATAACCACGATGAACAGCAAAAGGATAAATATGAAGATGTAAAAGAGAACATCAAAATCATAAAATGTGGAGGAGGAGAGTAAGAAAATGTAGGGTTTTTTTAGAATGTGTTTGAGACTATATGACTATCAGTCTACAGCAAGTAGATATAGGAAGGGGTTAACATACTTAAAAAACAGGGTAACCACAAATCAAAAACATACTACAGATTCACAAAAGACAAAAAGAAGAGAACACAAGCATAATATGAAAGGAAATCGTCAAACCAGAAAAGGAAAAAACAAAAAGAAAAGTACAAAGAAGAAAGATCAAGTGGAAAACAAGGATTGAGGCAATTAATACATATCTATCAATATCTACTTATCATATCTACATAACTTTCAATAATTACCTTAAATGTCATTGGATTAAATGCTCCAATCAAAAGGCATAGAGTGGCAGATTGAAAAAAAATAAAAAGAGCCTACAATATGCTGCCTACAAGAGACCCACATTAGGGCAAAGAACACACAGAGACTGAAAGTGAGGGGACGGAAAAAGATATTTCATGCAAACGGAAATGACAGGAAAGTGGGGGGTGGCAGTACACATTTCAGACAAAATAGACCTTAAAACAAAGGATATAAAGAAAGATAAAAAGGGACACTATATAATGATAAAATGATCAATACAAGAAGAAGATATTATGCTCATCAACATATATGCACCCAATATAGAAGCACCCAAATACATAAAACAAATAATAACAGACATAAAGGGAGAAATTGATGGGAATAAAATAATAGTAGGAGACTTTAACACCTCACTCACATCAATGGACAGATCTTCTAGAAAGAAAATCAATAAGATAACAGAGATCCTGGATGATACAATAGAACAGTTAGACTTAACTGATATTTTCAGGACATTACATCCAAAGAGAACAGAACATACATTCTTTTCAAGTGTGCATGCAACATTCTCTAGGATTAGCCTCATACTAGGGCACAAAACAAGCCTCAACAAATTTAAGAGTATAGAAATCATTTCAAGTATCTTTTCTGAGCGCATGAAACTAGAAATCAATTACAGAAAAACAAGGGAAAAAAAGATTACATGAAAACTAAAAAAATGCTACTAAAAAGCAAATGGGTCAACAATGAAAACAAAGAGGAAATTTAAAAAATACCTTGAGACAAATGACAATGGAAACAAAACCATACAAAATCTATGGGATGCAGAAAAAGCTGTCCTAAGAGGGACTTTCATAGCAATCCAGGCCTTCCTCAAAAAACAAGAAAAAATTCAAATAAACAATGAAGTACCACATACAAGAATTAGAAAAAGAAGAACAAACAAAGCTTAAAGTCAGCAGAAGGAAGGAAATAATAAAGATCAGAGAGGAAACAAATAAAATATAGATAAAAACAATAGAAAAAAATCAATAAAACAAAGAGCTGGTTTTTTGATAGGGTAAACAAAATTGACAAACCTCTGGTCAGGCTCACAAAGAAGAAGAGAGAGGATTCAAATAAAAAAATAAGAAATTAAAAAAAGGAGAAATAATACCTTATACCAAAGAAATATAAAAAAAAAATTATAAGAGAATATTATGAATATATGCCAACAAATTCAACAACCTAGAAGAAACGGACACATTTCTAGAAACATACAGCCCACCAAAACTGAATCAAGAAGAAATAGATAATTTGAACAGACCAATCACTAGAAGTGAAATGGAATATGTAATTAAAAAAACTCCCTACAAACAAAAGTCCAAGACCAGATGGCTACACAGGTGAATTTTACCAAACATACAAAGAACTTATACTGGGCCTTTTCATACTCTTCCAAAAGATTGAAGAGGAGTGAACACTCACAGAGACATTCTATGAAGCCACCATCACCCAAGACCAAAACCAAAGGCATTACAAAAGAAGAAAATTACAGGCCAATAACTTTGATGAGTGTAGATGCAAAATTTTTTAACAAGATATTAGCAAACTGAATCCAACAACACATAAAAATATCATACATCATGACCCAGTTGGATTTATCCTAGGGTCACAAGGATGGTTCAACATATGCAAATCAATCAATGTGATACACTGCATCAACAAAAGAAAAGACAAAAAACATATGATCACCTCAATAGATGCAGAAAAAGCAGTTGACAAAATTCAACATCGATTTATGATAAAAACTTTTACCAAAGTGGGTATAGGGGGAACATATCTCAACATAATAAAAGCTATTTATGACAAACCCACAGCCAATAAAATACTCAATGATGAAAAACTGAAAGCTTTCCCACTAAAATCCAGTACAAGACAAGGATGCCCACTCTCACCACTTCTATTCAACATAGTATTGTAAGTCCTTGCCACAGCAATCAGACAAGAAAAATATATAAAACATAATCAAAGTGGAAGGGAAGAGGTAAAAATTTTATTATATGCAGATAACATGATATTATACATAGAAAACACTAAATCTCAAAACAAAAACTACTAGAGCTGATAAACAAATTCAGCAAAGTGGCAGGGTACAAGATTAACATACAGAAATAGGTTGAATTTCTTTGCATTAATAATGAAATATCAGAAAGGGAATGAAAAACAATATCCTTTTTAAAATTGCATCCAAAAAATAAAATATTTAAGAATAAACTTGACCAAGGAGGTGAAAGACTTATATGCTGACAAATATAAAACATTAATAAAGGAAACTGAAGATAATACAAAGAAATGGAAAGATATCCCATGCTCTTGGGTTGGAAGAATTAACATTGTTAAAATGGCCATATTACCCAAAGCCATCTACAGATTCAATATTATCCCTATCAAATTACCCATGACATTTTTCACAGAACTAGAACAAATAATCCTAACATTTATATGGAACCATAAAAGAGCAAGAATTGCCAAAGTAATCCTGAGAAAAAACAACAAAGCAAGAGGCATGACCCTCCAAGACTTCACAAAATACTACAAAGCTACAGTAATCAAAACGGTGTGGTATTGGCACAAAAACAGACATATGGATCAATGAGACAGAATAGAGAGCCCTGAAATATTCCCATACACCTACAGTCAATTAATCATTGATAAAGGAGGCAAGAATATGCAATGGAAAAAAGACAGTCTCTTCAGCAAGTGCTGTTGGGAAAGTTGGAATCAGTTGTTCTAAATCAGTGAAGTTAGAACACACCCTCATACTACACACAAAAATAAACTCAAAATGGCTTAGAGACTTAAATGTAAGACATGACACCATAAAACTCCTAGAAGAGGACATAGGCAAAACATTCTCTAAAATAAATTGTACCAATGTTTTCTTAGGTCAGTCTCTCAAGGCAATAGAAATAAAAGTAAAAATAAACAAATGGGATCTAATAAAACTTACAAGCTTTTGCACAGCAAAGGAAACCATAAACAAAATGAAAAGACAACCTACAGAATGGGAGAAAATGTTTGTAAATAATATGACTGATGAGGGCTTAATTTCCAAAATATGCCAACAGCTCATACAACTCAACAACAACAACAAAAACAACCCAATCAAAAAATGGGCAGAAGACCTAAATAGACATTTTTCTAAAGAAGACATACAGATGGCCAATAGGTACATGAAAGGATGCTCAATATTGCTAATTTTTAGAGATATTTTTTAAAATTTAGGAGCTTCCTCAAAAAATTAAAGTTGCCATATGATCAGCAATCTCACTCCTCAGCATATATCTGAACAAAACTACAATTCAAAAAGATACATGCACCCTTATGTACGTAGCAGCACTGTTCACAATAGCCAAGACATGGAAGCAACCTAAATGTTTATCGAGGAATGGATAAAGATGTGGTACATATATACAATGGAATACTATTCAGCCATAAAAAAGAAATAATGCCATTTGCAAAAACGTGGATGAACTTAGAGATTATCATACTAAGTGAAGTAACTCAGAATGCAAAAGACAAGTACCATATGATTATGGTTATTAAAAGATATTGAATATCAACTTTTCCCTGTGCTTGACAGTAGGTCCTTGTTGTTTACCTACTTTATATACAGTAGGGATATGTTAATCCCATCATCTTAATTTATCTCTCCCCCTCCCACCCCCTTTGGTAACCATAATTTGTTTTCTATGTATGTGAGTTTATTTCTGTTTTGTAAATAAGTTAATTTGTATCATTTTTTCAGATTACACAAATAAGTGATATTATATGATATTTGTCTTCCTCTGTCTGGCTTACTTCACTTAGTATGATAATCTCTAGGCCCATCCATGTTACTGCAAATGACATTATTTCATTCATTTTTATGGATGAGTAATATTCCATTGTATATATGTACCACATCTTCTTTATCTATTCATCTGTCAGTGGGCATTTAGATTGTTTCCAAGTCTTAGCTATTGTAAATAGTACTGCTATGAATATTAAGCAGCATGTATCTTTTCGAATTATAAGTTTCTCTGGATATGTGCCCAGGAGTTAGATTGCAGGATCATATGGTAACTCTATTTTTAGCTTTTTAAGGAACCTCCATACTGTTCTCCATAGTAGCTGAACAAATTTACATTCTCAACAACAGTATAGGATGCTTCCTTTTCCTCCACAGTTCCTCCACTTATTATTTGTAAACTTTTTAATGATTGCCACTCAGACTGATGTGAGATAACTTTGATTTGCATTTCTCTAATAATTAGATATGTTGAACATATTTTCATATGCCTGTTGGCCATCAGTATTTCTTTGGGGGGGTTGGGAATGTCTATTTAGCTCTTCCACCCATTTTTTGATTGGGTTGTTTGCTTTCTTGATATTGAGCTGCATGAGCTGTTTGTATATTTTCAAGATTAATCACTTGTTGGTTGTGGCATTTGCAAATATTTTCTCCCAGTTGCTTGTCTTTTCATTTTGTTTATGGTTTCCTTTGCTGTACAAAACATTTTGAGTTTAATTAGGTCCCATTCATTTATTTTTGTTTTTATTTCTATTACTCTCAGAGATGGATCCAAACAAAATATCACAGCAATTTGTGTCAAAGAGTGTTCTACCTATGTTTTCCTCTAAGAGTTTTATACTGTCTGGCCTTACATTTAGCTCTTTAATCCATTTTGAGCTTACTTTTGTGTATGGTGTTAGGGAGTGTTCTAATTTCATTCTTTTAAATGTAGCTGTCCAGATTTCCCAGCACCACTTATTGAAGAGACTGTCTTTTCTCCACTGTATATTCTTGCCTCCTTTGTTGTATATTAATTGACCATAAGTGTGTGAATTTATTTCTGGACTTTCTATCCTGTTCCAATGACATATAAGTCTGTTTTCCTGCCAGTATCATACTGTTTTGATGACTGCAGCTTTGTAGTATAGTTTGAAGTCAGGGAGTCTGATTTCTCCAACTCCATTCTTCTTTCCAAAGATTGTTTTGGAATCGGGGAATTTGGGGTCTTTTGTGACTCCATACACGTTTTCAGATTTTTGTTCTAGTGCTCTGAAAAATGCCATTGGTAATTTGATAGGGATTGCATTGAATCTTTAGATTGCCTTGGGTAGTTTGGTCATTTTAACAATATTGTTTCCTCCAATCCAAGTACTCAGTAAAGCTTTCCATATGTTTCTGTCATTTTCATTTTCTTTCATCTGCCTCTTTAGTTTTAAGAGCACAGTTCTTTTACCTCATTAGGTAGGCTTATTCCTAGGTATTTTATTCTTTTTGATAGGATAATGAATTGGATTATCTCCTTAATTCCTCTTTCTGTTATTTCCTTGTAAGTGTATGCTTTGATGCTTTTTGATGGAATTGCTCACATCACTTCATTTCAGATGGCTCATTGCAAATCTGTAGAAATACAATCCATTTTTTTATGTTGATCTTGTATCCTATAATTTTGCTGAGGTCTCTTATTAGTTGTGTTAGCTTTTTGGTGAACTTTTCAGCATTTTCTGTATACAAGATAATGTCATCTATGAATAGAACTTGTTTTATTTCTTCTTTTTCATTTTTAATGCTTTTATTTCTTTCTCTTGACTAATTGCTCTGGCTGGAATTTCCAATACAATGTTAAATAGAGGTGGTTAGCATGGGTATCCTTGTCTGGTTACTGATTTTAGATCAGAGTATACAGTCTTTCATCATAAAATATAATGTTATCTTGGATTTTTCATAGATACCCTTTACCTAGTTGAAGATGTACCCTTCTATTCTACTATTTTGTCAAGTGTTTTCATAAAAGTGTGTTTGGTTTTATGATATTCTTTTCCTGTATCTACTAAAATCATCATGCAATTTTTGTTATTTATCTTATGGATATAATGTATTACATTAATTGCTGTTCAGATGTTAAACCAATATTGCATTCCTCATATAAATCCTACTTGGTCATGGTATATAATTATTTTTATGTTTTGCTGGATACCATTTGATAGTAAATTTGTTAGTGAGTTTTTCATTTTGGCTATAATACTTTTCAACTACAGAATTTTTATTTTAAACTTTTAATTCCTTCTCTTTATATACTTTCTCTATTTGTTGAGACATTATCATTATAACTTCCTTTAATTCTTTACATATGATTTTCTTTAGTTCTTTGAATACATTTATTAGAGCTGCTTTGAAGTCTTTGCATTGTTTGCCATAAAAATATTTTCTATTTCCTGCCTTTTTCCTTTGTGTATAGGACACTCTAATCCTGCTCCTTCTCATGTCATTTTTGTTGTTAAATGGGTGTTTTTGACTGTATATGTAACCAACTCTGTATACTGATACTTCTCCCCCATAGCCCAGCCCTGAGTTGTTGTTGGTTTTGTTTACTTGTTTGTTTAGTTGCTTATTGACTAAGCTGAATTATTTTTGCGTATTGCATTTCTCCTGCAGCATACTGCCTCTGATTTCTCTGCTCAGAATTTTTCTCCTTTTAATTTTTTTTAGCTTGGCTACCTAAGGTTTGTCCCTGTACCAGCCTAAATTACTTGTTGGTCATAGGTTGTGCTTAAGCTACCTTGCCAGTTAAATTTCTATCCTTGACTATTTGATATGTGTGTATGTTGCCTGGGTGCTTCTATCACAGTTCAGATAATTTACTTTTTTGCCCCAAATTCAGTGAGGGCAGTGTAGCTTGGAGGTTCTCTCTCTAATTGCTCCAGAGAGGGCACAGGTACAGCCATGGGCTTGCACACATATCTTCCAGACTGTCTGGGATGAGTGTGATAGTATTTTTAGACCTGACTTTCTAGGAGTACCCCTTAGGTCAGAGTATCTTATTGTTCATTTGAATTTTAATTACAGGTTGTTTTTAAGCCCCAATGAAGCTTTTGCACTATATTAATGGGTCAGTGTGTGGCTGGGGAATGCTTTCAAGTGGGCATCATGTCCCTCTCTGATTGCTCCTGTGTGGGTGCAGCTTAGAGCATATACACAGCCATTCCACAGCCAGAACTAATTGTGCTCCCAGGAGGGTTTTTCTTATTTGTCTCTTTCTCTGGTTCTCCATATTAAACTTCTGACTGTTCTGTTATTTTTCTTTTCATCAGGGAGCTAATTGCTCTTCACCAAGATCTCCATTGTTTTTGAATATGCTCATAGGTGTGGACTTCTCCCCTCTTTGTTTTAAATAAAGTCAGTCCCCTCAAGCAAAGCTGGTAAACTCTTTGTTCTTATGGCTTGCCTTTATCCCTGGGCAAATATTCTGTGCTACTGCTCTGGGGCTGGGGGTGGACACACATTTTTCCCAGAGTGAAACCTCTGCTCTATAAACAGGCACTGCTGTGAGAGGGGATGTTAGCCCCTGATTTTCTCAGCTTGCCTCTCCCAGTGTGGAACCTTCATTCTATGAGCAAACTGGGGAGGGAGGGATGACCAGGGAACCAATATTCTCTTCCTGGGGTAGAGCTCCCATCTTATGAGTGAAGAATGGGTAGGGA
>NW_006797490.1:472033-479758 GCF_000442215.2 Lipotes vexillifer | reverse complement strand
GGGAAAGATAGACCTAATTCTCTGTCATGCCTGCCTGAAACAGAGTTTCAGTGACTTAGGTCATTGGTCTGAGAAATGCCACTGATAACTTGCCCCTACCAAGATGAAACTATAGCCTCAGTCTGGAAACTGGAAAGAGAAAACTCCCACGTTCTTGGCAGTACATGTCTAGCATAGAGTATTCAGAGTGGGGCTTCTGTAAAATGGAGCTAGAGGATTAAGCTAGGTGGTAAGAGACAGTTGTGGTTCAAATACCAGACTCTTATTATAACCAAAATTTGGAAGATTTCCCTGAAAAACCTTTCTCTATTTTGTTGTATATTCTTAGGACTATTTACAGAGACATTTATTAATCAAATTTTAAAATTATCTTCACCAGTTAAATTGTTGTTTTGCTGAAAAGGCCCACCAAGCTCTTTACTGTGTCATTCTAGAAATCCTCTTAAACAATATACTATTATACATTTTTTTAAACATCTTTGTTGGAGTATAATTGCTTTACAATGGTGTTAGTTTCTGCTTTATAACAAAGTGAATCAGTTATACATATACATATGTCTCCATATATCTTCCCTCTTGCGTCTCCCTCCCTCCCACCCTCCCTGTCCCACCCCTCTAGGTGGTCACAAAGCACTGAGCTGATCTCCCTGTGCTATGCAGCTGCTTCACACTAGCTATCTATTTTATGTTTGGTAGTGTATATATGTCCATGCCACTTTCTCGCTTTGTCACAGCTTACACTTCTCCCTCCCTATATCCTCAAGTCCATTCTCTAGTAGGTCTGTGTCTTTATTCCTGTCTTGCTACTAGGCTCTTCATGACCATTTTTTGTTTGATTCCATATATATGTGTTAACATATGGTATTTGTTTTTCTCTTTCTGACTTACTTCACTCTATGTGACAGACTCTAGGTCCATCCACCTCACTACAAATAACTCAATTTCGTTTATTTTTATGGCTGAGTAGTATTCCATTGTATATATGTGCCACATCTTCTTTATCCATTCATCTGTTGATGGACACTTAAGTTGCTTCCATGTCCTGGCTATACTTCTTAAAAATTATAAAAATTTGGTTTAATGGACGTGCTTTTTTTAAACTCAAGATGTTTGTCACTGTAAGTTATTCATGTTGCACATAGCTAGTACATTCATTTTCACAGCTGTTTGTGTGAACATAAACAAATTATCTAATAGTCTTGTCAGACTTTTAAATTTTTGACAGTTGAATGTGTGAAAGATGGGATTCCTTTATATTTTTGATTTAATGGACAGGTCTTTATGGCCACATGGATGAAATAACTTCTGGAGAATTTGAGAACAAGAGTAAGGAACTTATTGCATAATTTCTAATTTTCAATGTCACCTGAGTTAGTTTCCATGTCACGATCTTCTCCCTATTTCTAAAATGTCTATATTCTACCACCACTACTTCAGAGAACCACCCCCATGAGGCACTGACATTTCAGACCTCTTGCCTTCTTTTGGGAAGTGTCATAGTAGTGTTTCCTCCTTGCTTCTTGACTACCTCCAACAGGATCCAGCACTCTGAAAAGTGACCAACACCACTGTAGACTGGGTTTCACCAGTACATCCTAGCATTTATGCAGCCCTCTCTCCAGCTCCCCAACACTGCTTTTTATTTGGTGTGTCAATTTCTAATTTTAATATTTCAGTTTATAAAAACATAAGTGAACATATTAATTTTGAAGAAGCTAAGACATTGATACATAAATTAATTTTGAATATGTTTCCCACAATATATTAACTTTTAAATGTGCATCACAGCCCTCAGTTAAAGCAACAGCAGCAAATGCCATCAAGGTAGTTCTAAGCCATGAATAGGAATGTCTTCTATTGACTGTCTCATGTAAGGTTTTCCTCTAAACTCAATATAGGCTGTATTTATTTCTTATTTTTCAAACACCACTTTTAATTTTAATACTTCAATCAGCGAGTCTCCAAATTGAGTGTACATTTGAATATCTTAAAGAACTTGTTAAAGTGCAAATGCCCAGGACCCACTCCCAAAGATTCAGATTCAGTATATCTGGAGGAGCTGGGAATCTGCATTTTAACAAGCACTCTATGGAATTCTTATGTCTATTCACATTTCAGAACCATAACTCTTAAGGAAGAAATCTGCAATATAAAGAAACAACCTTTTCCACACAGTTGAGATTCTTTTATCTTGGTCATAAAGCACCATTGGCAATTTCAAAGCTGATCCAAGACATTGCTGAGTTCAGTCAGTGTTACTAAGCCCTTCTTCTCTCTCTATGCCCACTGCTACTCAGCCTTTAAGCTCCAGCACTTCCTGACAGCTTTATGAAGAGGGGCAAGCCAGAACCACTTTCAGTCCAGCCCTGGAAGGAAAATCTATAAAACCCCAGGCTTCAGGCTGTCTCCTCTCTACCTATTTCACTCAGTTGACATGCTTCACTACACTAGTCACAGCCTCCACATAGCTCTGGCATCCACAGCTTCTGACTAAAAATTAGCATAATGGGAACAGAAAGTAAGAAAGAACAAAAAGCTATTTCTTTGAGGTTTGCTGATGATTTTTCTTTTTTAGACTCGGGCTATTCAGGTACTAGCTCCTTCACTCCCTGCCTAAGCTAAGCTAGGCCTGGCTTGGCTGACATTCTTGTGGGAAAAATTAATGAAGAGGGAGATATAAAATGGATGCACTGATTTTTCTGTACCCTACCCAGAGAAGCTGGATGTTAAGAAAAGATGAGTCAGTTTGGAAGTATTCTCATACTGTTACTTCCGAATTTGTGGGTAAGAAGTGATATTTTAGCTCACTCATACAAGCCCAGCTTATACTATATCCCTCCCAAATTGTGTGTCAGTACCAGCTTTCTTACCTCCAGTGATGATTTGCTCACTCCCTCTGAGACAGCTGATACCACCCAATGATAGCTCCGTTGAGCTGATACAGTCTATCTTTCCTGTGGTTTTCTAAAGTCTTCCCCTGAGAATGCACTGAAAACATTTGCTCCCTCTGCTTTTTGATAGCCTTTCAGAAATCTGCTGTCTGAGACTAAGTCCCCTTAATTCTTCTCAAGACCAAACAGCCCCAGAAGCTTCAACTGCTGCTCATTAGATTTGTTTTCCAAACTCCTGCTGTTATGAATTAAATGTATGCTTCAAACTTCATATGTTGAAGTCTTAACCCCCACTGTTGCTATATTAAAAGTAAGAATGCAATTAAAGTTAAGTGAGCTCATAAGGATGGGGCCCTCATAATATAGGATTAATGTCCTTTTAAGAGGTTTCTCTCTCTCTCTCTCTTTCTCTCGCTTTCCCTCTCCTTCCCTCCATCCTCCCTCCTTCCCTCTCTCTCCCTGTGTACACACACTAAGGAATGGCCATGTATGGCCATCTACAATCTGGGAAGACAGTTCTCATCAGAAGTCAAATTGGTTATGGACCTTGATCATGGACCTTCAGCTCCCAGAACTGTGAGAAAATGAATTTATGTTACTTCAGCCATTCAGTTTGTGGTATTTTGCTATGGCAGACTAAGAAGACTAGTACACTTCACCAGATTTCTCACTTCCCTTTGGACAGGTCTCAGTTTCCTTTTGTGGGGTCCAGAGCTATTACTCTGATGTGGGCCTGACCAGTAGAAAACAGACCCAAATTAATAATGTTGGTAATTAACTGCTTTTGGAATTTCATATTTACTAGATTCACAGTCAGCTTTCCTTACCCAGTTCTGTTTGTCTGCCCTGAATGCCTCTCAGAGTGACCCCACCCTGATCCCAGGGCACTGTTTCCTAAGACAGCTAGCCTTTCTCCTGCTCTGCCCTACTCCTACTCTATTAATTTATTTAATAAATATTTACTATACTGTACATTTTTCAAGAGTTTATTTTTTAAGAACAGTTTTAAACTCACAGCAACAATGATATGAAGGTACATAGATTTCTCATATACACTACTCCCAACCACATGTAACTTCCCTCATTATCAGTAGATGTACCAGAGTGGTATATTTGTTACAATCGATGAACTTATGTTGACACATCATAATCACCCAATTTTCATAGTTTACACAACTGGTCACTCTTGGTGTTTTACATTCTATTGGTTAGGACAAATCGATAATGGCATATATCTATCATTATACTATTTTAGAATATTTCAACTGCCCTAAAAGTCTTCTGTACTTCACCTATTCATCTCTTCCCCCACCCTAACCCCTGGTAACCACTGATCTTTTTATTGACTCCATAGTTTGCCTTTTCCAAAATGTCATATATTGGAATCATACAGTATGTAGCTTTTACAGATTGGCTTCTTTCACCAAGTATTATGAATATAAGGTCCCTCCATGTCTTTTCATGGCTTAATATCTGATTTCTTTTTAGTCCTGAATAATATTCCATTGTCTGGATGTGCTTCAGTTTACACATCCATTAGCCTACTGAAGGATATCTTGCTTGCTTTCAAGTTTTGGCAATTGTGAATAAACCTGCTGTATATATCTGTGTGCAGGGTTTTTTATGGACATAAGTTTTCAGCTCATTTAAGTGAATATCAAGGAATACAGTTGCTGGATCATATGGTAAGAGTATGTTTATTTTTCCAGTTGTTTTGAGATGTAATTGACATACAATATTACAAAAACTTTAAGGTGCACAGCATAATGATTTGACTTACATATATTGTAAAATGATTAACACAATAAGTTTAGTTAACATCCATTATCTCATATAGATAAAAAACAAAAGAAAAAAACTGTTTTTTTCCCTACTGATGAGAACTCTTTAGATCTACTCTCTTAACAACTTTCAAAAACAACAGTGTTAACCATAGTCATTGTGTTGTACCTTACACCTCTAGTACTTATTTATCTTATGAGTGGAAGTTTGTACACGTTGACAACTTTCATCAAATTTTCCCTCCCCCTACTCCTGCCTCTGGTAAACATAAATATGATCTCTTTATATATATATATATACATATATATATATATATATATATATATTCCACTTATAAGTGAGATCATGTAGTATTTGTCTTTCTCTGTCAAAATTATTTCACTTACCATAGTGCCCACAAGGTTCATCCATATTGTTGCAAGTGGTAGGATTTTGTTCTTTATTTATGGTTGAATAATATTCCATTGTATATACCACAGCTTACTTATTTGTTCATCCATCAGTTGACACATAGGTTATTTCCATGTCTCTGCTATTGTGACTAATGCTGCTATGAACATGGGTGGAGATGTCTTTTTGACATAGGGTTTCTGTTCCTTTGGATACATTCCCAGAAGTGGAATTTCTGAATCATATGGTAATTCTATTTTTAATTATTGGGGAACCTCCATATTGTTTTACATAGTGGATGTACCAATTTCCAATCCCACCAACAGTGTATAAGGATTCCCTTCCCTTCACATCCTCGCCAACATTTGTTATCCCTTGTCTTTTGGATGATAGCCATTCTAACAGATGTGAGGTAATATCTCATTGTGGTTTTGATTTGCATTTACCTTATGATTGGTGATATTGAGCAACATTTCATGTATTTGTTGGCCAGTTGTATAATTTCTTTTGGAAAATGGCTATTAAGATCCCTTGATCATGTTTTGAAATTGGATTACTTGTTTGTTTTGCTATTGAATGGTATTTATATATTTTAGATATTAACCCCTTATTAGATATGGTTTGAAAATAATTTCCCATTCTGTAGATTGTCTTTTCATTTTGTTGATCATTTCATTTGTTGGGCAGAAACTTTTGGTTTCCAATTGTTTGTTTTTTATTTTGTTGTTTGTACTTTAGGCATTATCCAAAAATCATGGCCAAGACCCATGTCAAGGAATTTTTTTCCTATGTTTTCTTATAGGAGTTTTATGTTTTGCAGTTCACATTTACATCTTTAATACATTTTGCATTAAATTTTTTGAATGGTGCAAGATAAGAGCCTAGTTTCATTTTTTAATGACAATATCTAATTTTCCAATCTCCATTTATTGAAGAGACTGTTATTTCTCCATTGAGTGTTCTTGGCTCCCTCGTCAAATATTAGTTGGCTGTATAATGCATGGTGTTGTTTCTGGCCTTTCAGTACTATTGCATTGGGTTTTTTTGTTTGCTTCTACGCCAGTAGCATACAGTTTTTGTTACTGTTGCTTTATAATGTGACTTGAAATCAGGAACTGTGATGTCTCCTCTCATTTTGTTCTTCTTTTTTAGGATTGCTTTTACTATTTGAGATCTTTTGTGGTTCCATATAAATTTTAGGATTTTTTTCTACTCATGTAGAAAATGTCATTGGCTCTTGATAGGGATTGCATTGAATCTATACATGACTTTGGGTTGTATGGAAATTTTAACAATACTAATTTTTCCAATACCTGAACATGGAATATCTTTCCTTTTATTTGTGGCTTCTTCAATTTCTTTCATCAGTGTCCTATAACTTTTCAGTGTACAGATATTTAACTACCTTGGTTAAATTTATTCCAAAGTATTTTATTGTTTTTCAATGGTATTGTAAATGGGATTTTTTTTTCAGTTTCAGTTAATTCATTGTCAAGTTATAAAAAAGCCAGCTATTTTGTGTATTAATTTTCTATCCTGCAAGTTTACTTAATTTGTTGATTAGATTTGACAGGTTTTTTGGGGGAGTCTTTAGGATATTCTATATATAAAATTATTTCATCTGCAAATACAGCCAATTTAACTTTTTTCCTTACCAATTCTGATGCCTTTTATTTCTATTCCTTGATCTGTCTGGCTAGGAATTACAGTACTATGTTGAATAGGAGTGGTGAGAGTGAGCACCCTTTTCTTGTTTGTTATCTTAGAGGAAAAGCTTTCAAACATTCACCATTGACTATGATGTTAGCTGTGAACTTGTCACATATGGTCATTATTATTTTGGAGTAAAGTCCTTCTATAACTAATTTGTTGAGTTTTTATCATGACCTGAAGATGAGTTTTTTTCAGATGCTTTATCTTTATCTATTGAAATGGTCATTTGATTTCTTTCTTTCATTCTATTAATGTGATGTATCACATTTATTAATTTTCATATGTTGAACCATTCTTGCATCCCATGGGTAGATCCCACTTCATCATGGTGAATGATCCTTTTAATGCACTGTTGAATTTGGCTTGATAGAAATTAAATGAGAATTTTTCATCATATTCATCAGGGATATTGGCCTGTATTTTTATTTTCTTGTTTTGGTTTGCGACTGTTCCCTCCTCCTTGATTTTTGGAAGAGTTTGAGAAGGATTGATGTTATTGCTTTAAATGTTTGGTAAAATTTACAAGTGAAGCCACCTGGTCCTGGGCTTTTCTTCATTGGGAGATTTTTGATTACTGACTCAATCTTTCTACAGGTAATCAGTCTGTTCAGATTTTTTATATCTTTCTGGTTCAATACTGGTATGTTTCTAAAATTTTTTTCATTTCAACTAGGTTGTCCAAATTTTCGGCACACAGTTATATGTGATCCTTTGTATTTCAGTGGTGTGAGATGTCACGTCTCTTTTAACATTTATAATTTGTTTATTTGAGCCCTCTCTCAAGTTAAGTTAGTATAGCTAAAAGTTTGTCAATTAAGTTAGCATAGCTAAAAGTTTGTCAATTTTATTTATCTTTGCAAAGAAACAGATGTTGGTTTTGTTAGTATTTTCAATTATTTTCCTATTTTTTATTTCATTTGTTTCTGCTTAATCTTTATTATTTTCTTCT
>NW_006797490.1:383936-472023 GCF_000442215.2 Lipotes vexillifer | reverse complement strand
TCCCTAGTTCATTGAGACTTAGAGTTAGGTTGTTTGAGATGTTTTCTGTTTCTTAATATAGGTGTTTACTGCTTTGAATTTCCCCTTAGACCTGTTTTTGCTGCATCCCATGAATCTTGGTATCGTGCTTCCATCTTTGTTAATTTCAATATACTATTTCATCACCCCTGTAATTTCTATTTTGAACCATTGGTTGTTCAGGAGAGGTGTTTAGTTTCCATGTGTTGTAATTGTTCCAGTTTTTCTCCTGTTATTTCTTTCTAGTTTCATACCATTGTGGTCAGAGAAGATATTTGATATGATTTCAATCTCCTTGAATTTGCTAACACTTGTTTTGTGGCCTAGCACATCATCTATTCTACAAAATGTCCCATGTGTCCCTCAGAAGAATGTGTATTCTGTTGTTGTTTGATAGAATGTTCTATATATGTCTGTTAGATCCATTTGATCTATAACATTGTTCACATTCTCTGTTCCCTTATTGATTCTTTCTCTGGAAGACTTATTCATTATTGAGAGTAAGTTATTAAATTCTGCAACTATTCTTGTATTGTCATTTATTTCTCCTTTTAGCTCTGTTCAATTTTGCTTTATAGGTTTAGGTGTTCCAATGTCGAGCACACAAATATTTGCAATTCTGGTATCTTCTTGACAGAATGACACCTTAAATTATTATATAATGACCTTCTTTTTCTCTTTTTACCATTTCTACTTTAAGGTCCGATTTTCCTGATATAAGAATAGCTACCCGTGTTTTCTTGTGGTTTTTTTGTTTTGTTTTTTCTCTGTGGTTAATATTTACTTGAAATATCTTTTGCATACTTTCACTCCCAAGCCATGTGTGTCTTTAAGGTGAGTCTCCTGTAGGCAGCATATTCTTAGATCTGTTTTTAAAAATCCACTCAGTCTCTCTATATATTTGACTGCAGAAATTAATCCATTTATATTTATAAATTGTTTATAGATAAGAGCTTACTATTGCTATTTTCTTTTTGTTTGGTTTGGTTTTTGTTTTTCTTTTTGTGGTGTGCAGGCCGTTACCACTGTGGCCTCTCCCATTGTGGAGCACAGGCTCTGGACATGCAGGCTCAGTGGCCATGGCTCACGGGCCCAGCCGATCCATGGCATGTGGGATCCTCCCGGACTGGGGCATGAACCCGTGTCCCCCACATCGGCAGGCGGACTCCCAACCACCACGCCACCAGGGAAGCCTATTGCTATTTTCTTAATTGCTTTCTGGATGTTTTGTAGATCGATTGTTCCTTGTTTCTTCTCCTGGGTTCTTAATTTGTGTTTTGATGTCTTATGGTAACAGTATGCTTTGATTTCTTTATCATATTCTTTTGTGCTATTACTATGGGTTTTCCCCTTATGGTTACCCTGAGGTTTACATAAAATATATTAAAATTAAAACACTATGGCCATATATTTAGGTCTTTAATCCATTTTGAGTTTACTTTTGTGTGTGGTGTTAGGGAGTGTTCTAATTTCATTCTTTTACATGTAGTTGTCCAGTTTTCCCAGCACCACTTATTGAAGAGGCTGTGTTTTCTGCACTGTAAATTCTTGCCTCCTTTACCAAAGATAAGGTGACCATATGTGTGTGGGTTTATTGCTGGGCTTTCTATCCTGTCCCCTTGATCTATATTTTGGATTTTGTGCCAGTACCATACTGCCTTGATTTCTGTAGTTTTATAGTATAGTCTGAAGTCAGGGAGCCTGATTCCTCCAGCTCCATTTTTCTCTCTCAAGATTGCTTTGGTATTCGGGGTCTTTTATGTTTCCATACAAATTGTGAAATTTTTGGTTCTAGTTCTGTGAAAAATGCCAGTGATAGTTTGATAGGGATTGCATTGAATCTGTAGATTGTTTTGGGTAGTAGAGTCATTTTCACAATGTTGATTCTTCCAATCCAAGAACATGGTTTATCTCTCCATCTATTTGTATCATATTTAATTTAGTTCATCAGTGTATCATAATTTTCTGCATACAGGTCTTTTCTCTCTTTAGGTAGGTTTATTCCTAGGTATTCTATTCTTTTTGTTGCAATGGTAAATGGGAGTGTTTTCTTAATTTCACTTTCAGATATTTTATCATTAGTGTATAGAAATGCAAGAGATTTCTTTGCATTAATTTTGTATCCTGCTACTTTACCAAATTCATTGATCAGCTCTAGTAGTTTTCTGGTAGCATATTTAGGATTGTCTATGTATAGTATCATGTCATCTGCAGACAGTGGCGATTTTACTTCTTCTTTTCTGATTTGGATTCCTTTTATTTCCTTTTCTTCTCTGATTGCTGTGGCTAAAACTTCCAAAACTATGTTGAATAATAGTGGTGAGAGTGGGTAACCTTGTCTTGTTCCTGATCTTAGTGGAAATGCTTTCAGTTTTTCACCATTGAGGGTGGTGTTGTCTGTGGGTTTGTCATATATGGCCTTTATGGCCAGACACAATCAAAATCTTAGAGGAAAACATAGGCAGAACACTCTTTGACATAAATCACAGCAAGATCCTGTTTGACCTACCTACTAGAGAAATGGAAATAAAAACAAAAATAAAAAAATAGGACCTAATAAAACTTAAAAGCTTTTGCACAGCAAAGAAAACCATAAACAAGATGAAAAGACAACTCTCAGAATGGGAGAAAATATTTGCAAATGGAGCAACTGACAAAGGGTTAATCTCCAAAATTTACAAGCAGCTCATGAAGCTCAATATCAAAAAACAAACAATCCAATCCAAAAATGGGCAGAAGACCTAAACAGACATTTCCCCAAAGAAGATATACTGATTGCCAACACATGAAAGTATGCTCAACATCATTAATAATTAGAGAAATGCAAATCAAAACTACAATGAGGTATCACCTCACACTAGTCAGAATGGCCATCCTCAAAAAGTCTACAAACAATAAATGCTGGAGAGGGTGTGGAGAAAAGGGAACCCTTTTACACTGTTAGTCGGAATGTAAATTGATACAGCCTCTATGGAGAACAGCATGGAGATTCCTTAAAAAACTAAAAATGAGCTACCGTATGACCCAGCAATCCCACTACTGGGCATATACCCTAAGAAAACCATAATTCAAAAAGAGTCATATACCAAAATGTTCATTGCAGCTCTATTTACAGTAGCCAGGACATGTAAGCAACCTAAGTGTCCAGCAACAGATGAATGGATAAAGAAGATGTGGCATATATATACAATGAAATATTACTCAGCCATAAAAAGAAATGAAATTGTTATTTGTAGTGAGGTTGATGGACCTATAGTCTGTCATACAGAGTGAAGTATGTCAGAAAGAGAAAAACAAGTACTTTATGCTAAAACATATATATGGAATCTAAAAGAAATGAAAATGGTCAATAAGAACCTGGGGGCAAGACGGGAATAAAAATGCAGACCTACTAGAGAATGGACTTGAGGATATGGGGAGGGGAAGTGTAAGGTGGGACAAAGTGACAGAGTGGCATGGACATATATACACTATCAAACCTAAAATAGATAGCTAGTGGGAAGCAGCAGCATAGCACAGGGCAATCAGCTCAGTGCTTTGTGATCATCTAGAGGGGTGGGACAGGGAGTGTGGGAGGCAGGGAGATGCAAGAGGGAAGAGATATGAGGACATATGTATATGTATAACTCACTTTGTTATAAAGCAGAAACTAACACACAATTGTAAAGCAATTATACTCCAATAAAGATGTTTATAAAAATAAAATAAAATAAATAAAGTTATAATACTCTATTTTACACTGACAAGAACTTAACTTCGTTTAATTTCTTAAATTTTACACTTTTACTTATCTTCTATCTCAAGTTTTAGGTTACTGATGCTACAAGTTACATAGTTTTTATGTTATGTATCTAATAACATTATTCTAGTTAGTGTTATTTTTACTATGTTTGATTTTTAACTTTTAAACTAGAATTGTAAGTGAAATATGCACCACCATTACCACACTATACAATCTAACTTTCACTATATATTTACTATTATGAGTGAGTTTTATCCTTCCTTGTAATTTTTTTTTCTTGCAGTATGCAAACCTCTCACCGCTGTGGTCTCTCCTGCTGTGGAGCACAGGCTCCGGAGGCACATGCTCAGCAGCCATGGCCCACAGGCCCAGCCACTCCATGGCATGTGGGATCCTCCCAGACCAGGGCACGAACCTGCGTCCCCTGCATCGGCAGGGGGACTCTAAACCCCTACGCCCCCCGGGAAGCCCTAATTTTTTTTTTTTTTTCGGTATGCAGGCCTCTCACTGTTGTGGAACACAGGGTCCGGACGCGCAGGCTCGGCAGCCATGGCTCATGGGCCCAGCCGCTCTGCAGCATGTGGGCTCTTCCTGGACCAGGGCACGAACCTGTGTCCCCTGCATTGGCAGGCAGACTCTCAACCACTGTGCCACCAGGGAAGCCCAAAGCCCTAATTTTTTATGAAGTTAATTAGCATCCCTTTACTTGCCCTCAAAGAACTTCCTTTAGCATTTCTTGCAAAACAGGTCTAATAGAGTAGCATGTACATATATACACTATCACATGTAAAATAGATAGCTACTGGGAAGCAGCCACATACCATAAGGACATCAGCTTGGTGCTTTGTGACCACTTAGAGGGGTGGGATAGGGAGGGTGGGAGGGATATGTAAGAAGGAGGGGATATGGGTATATGTGTATATGTAAAGCTGATTCACTTTGTGATACAGCAGAAACTAACACTCCATTGTAAAGCAATTATACTCCAATAAAGATGTTAATAAATAAAAAAAGACAGGTCTAGTAATGATAAACTTCCTCAGCCTTTGTTTATTAAGAAAGGCTTTATCTCTCTTTTATTTCTAAAGGATAGTTTCTGCATATAGAATCTTGGTTGACAGATTTTTCTGTCAACATTTTGAATATATAATCTCATTCTCTCCCGGCCTGAAATATTTCTGTTGAGAAATCAGTCCATAGTCTTATGGGAGTTCCCTTGTATATACCTTCTGTCTTTTCTCTTGCTACTTTCTAAATTGTGTCTTTAACTTTTGGCAATTTAATTATAATATGTATTTGTATACCCTTATTTGGGTTCAACCTACTTGAAATCCTTTGATCCTCATGGATCTAATGTCTATATCTATTCCCAGATTTAGGAAGTATTCAGCAATTATTTCTTTAAATATGCATTCTGTTCTTTTCCCTTCTCCTTCTGGAATTTCTATAATATATATATTTGTTCTCTTAATTTTGTCCCCAAAATCCTGTAGGCCTTTTCCCCCCTTCTGTTTCATTTTTGTATCTTTTTGCTCCTCTGGATGGATAATTTCAAATGTTATGTTTTCTGCATCATTGATTTTCTCTTCTGCATGGGCAAGTCATGTGTTGTTTTCCTAATTTCATTTAGTTGTCTGCATGCTCTTGTAGTTCACTAAACTTCTTTGACAGGATTATTCTGTATTCTTTGTCTGACAGTTCATAGATCTCCATTTCTTTAAGGTCAGTTATTAAACCTTTATTAGTATTCTTTGATGATTTCATATTTACCAGATTTTCCATTATTCTTGAATTTATACATTGGTATCTGCACAGTTGAATATGTAGTCTCCTCTTCCAGAATTTACAGATCCACTTTGTCAGAGACACTTCTTCACCAGTTCTGTTTGGAATTCTGGATGTTTCAGCTATGCACATCTTTGGAAGGTGTGGATTACTATCAGGTTCTATTGTTGCAAGAGGTCATTGCTTGACCTCTGGGTTGGGAGGGTGCCACTAACTACGAAAATGTGGATAAAACTATTAGCTTGGTTTCCTGCCCAAGTGAGGCTGAAAGATGGGCTCCACAGTTGCCTGGGACCTCTGTTGCAGCTTACTAGACAATTTGGGTTGGGTACTACAATTAGCTTTCTGCACTGGCGGGACACCAGAACAAGCCCCAGAGCCATTACAGTCTTTGTTTTGGGGCTTGAATCAGGCTTGATTTGATTGAATTCCCTGGCTAGATGGAGCTTCCAGTTTTGTTCTGCAAGTGGTGAAAGCCACAGTTTGTACTCTCTGTTCAAGTGCCATTGTAAGCAAGACTGTTGGATGGGCTAGACAACTTCACATGTGCAGTGGTTAAGTTACTTATATGGGTGGATGAAAGGGTGTATTCAAAAATAGGTGCAAATACAAATTAGTTTCCTTGCCTGGGTAGAGCATTATAACCAGTTCCAAGTACAAAAAGGCCCTTTGTTTGTGGTCTTGACTCAATCCTTCCCATGCCTCAAGTTTCTGGGTCAAACAGGGCCACTGGCTTTTCTCTGCAGACAACCATCTCTGTCTTCTGAACTCTCTGCTAAAGATTGCTGTGCTACACAGCTTTGCAAGTGTTCTGGCCAATCTTTTTGGTTAGTTGGGGTCAGGAGCTACACTCAGATATGTGTGGGGATTTGCGTTAGCTCCCCTGCCAATGTAGGACAAGGGAAGTGACTCCAGCCTGACAAGGATCTTTGCTTGTGCTGTTTTTTCTTCTTTTTAATTGAAGTATAGTTGATGTAAAACAGCAGTTTCCAACATTTTTGGCACCAGTGACCGGTTTTGTGGAAGACAATTTTTCCATAGACTGGGGTGGGGGGTGGTGGATAGTTCAGGTGGTAAGATGAGCAATGGTTCAGGTGATCATGTGAGCAATTGAGAGCAACAGATGAAGTTTCATGCTTTGCTCAGTCCCCTGCTGCTCACCTCCTGCTGTGTGGCTTGGTTCCTGACAGGCCACAGACTGGTACTGGTCTACAGCCCAGGGGTTGGGGACCCCTGATGTACAATATTATATGTTACAGGTATACAATATAGTGATTAACAATTTTTAAATGTTTTACTCCATTTATATTTATAATGAAATATTGGCTATATTTCCTCTGTTGTGCAATATATCCTTATAACTTATTTTGTTCATACTAGTTTGTACCTGTTAGTCCCCTACCCCCATATTCCCCCTCACCTTTTCCTCTCCCCACTGGTAACCACTAGTGGGTTTTTTTTCTATATCTGTGAATCTGTTTCTTTTTTGTCATATTCACTAGTCTGCTGTATTTCTTAGGTTGCTCATATAAGTGATATCATACAGTATTTCTCTTTATTTGTCTGATGTATTTCATTTAACATAAAACCCACCAAGTCCATCCATGTTGTCACAAATGGCAAAATTTTATTCCTTTTTATAGCTAAGTAGTATTCCATTGTATATATATATCACATCTTCTTTACCCATTCATCTCTTAATGAGCACTTAACTTCCTTCCATATCTTGGCAATTGTAAATAATGCTGCCATGAACATTAGGGTGCATATATCTTTTCAAATTAATGTTTTTTGGTTTTATTTTTTTAGATATATATCCAGGAATGAAAATGCTGGGTCATATGGTAGTTCTATTTTTAGATTTTTCAGAAACCTCCATACTGTTTTCCATAGTGGCTGCATCAATTTACATTCCCTCCAACAGTGTACTAGGGGTCCCTTTTCTCCCCATCCTCATGAACATTTGTTATTTGTGTTCTTTTTGATGATTGCCACTCTGACAGGTGTGAGATGATATCTCAGTGTAGTTTTGATTGGCATTTCCCTGATGATTAATGATGTTGAGCATCCTTTCATGTGCCTTGGCCATATACATGACCTCTTTGGAAGAGGTCTATTCAGGTTTTCTGCCCATTTTTTAATTGGGTTGTTTGGTGTTTTTTGATGTTGAGTTGTATGAACTGATTATATATTTTGGATATTAGCCCCTTGCCAGTCATATCATTTGCAAATATTGTCTCCCATTCAGTAGGTTGTCTTTTCATTTTGTTGATGGTTTCTCTTGCTGTGCAAAAGCTTCTGTTTAATTTGGTCTCATTTGTTTATTTTTGCTTTTGTTTCCTTTGCTTTAGGAGAGAGGTCAAAAAATATCACTATGATTTATGTCAAAGAGTGTTCTGTGTACGTTTTCCTCTAGGATTTTTAATTCACTCACCAAGTTCCCTTGCCAAATGGGGCCACTGGCTTTGTTATGCAGATGATCAGCTCTGCCTGCTGTATTCTCTGCTACGTTTTGCTGAGCTACACATCTTCCATCTGTTCTGTCCAGGCAGGGCTAGTAACTACACTTAGCAGTGGGCAAGGCTTCCTTGTCCCGGCAGGGGCAGACCAGGCTCCAGCGTCAGAAAGGCTCTCAGTTTGAGGATGTGAATCAAGCAGACCTGCACCATGCCAAGTTCCCTGTTCACACTGTACCACTGTCTTGGCTCTTCAGATGAGCAAACCTGTCATTTGGGACTACTACTTGGACATTGAAGGTAAGAACTTAGTCTTCCAAGATCAAAGTGCTGGTTGTTGCAAGCTCCTTCTCCCTTCTCTGTCACAATCAGATGCCCAGAGGTCAAGCCCCACAGATTCTTCCACAGTTCCCATGATCAGAGACTGGAGTGGGTGCTTCCAAAATCCACAATGCTGGGAGAGCTGGATATCTCACCCTGGGCTCTTTTCTCACTGGAGAACCTATAGGCTAAGGGAAGACCTCTTGATGTGGAGTTGCACTGGCCTTGGGGAGGCACAGTGCCATTGGCATATAGCCACTCTTCTTAGCCTTCTAATGCAATATATTTGTCTCTGTGGTCCAGGGAAGTGCTTTCCCCTTATCCCTGTTTTCTAGGCTTTTTAAAGTGTTGGCTTGGTCACGAATAGTTGTTGGTTGTTCTTTTTGTGGGGGGGGGGTGAAGTTAGGAGTGACCTATTTGCCATCTTTTTTGAGTATGTTTAGCTTTGTAAGAAATCATCAAACTATCTTCCAAACTGGCTGTACCACTTTGCATTCTCATCATGAATAAATGAGAGTTCCTGTTGCTCCACATTCTTGTCAGCATTTTTTGTTGTCAGTGTTCTTGATTTTGGTCATTCTAGTAAGTTTGTAGTGGTGTCATTGTTCTTTTACTTTACATTTCCCTTGTGCCATATGGTGTGAAGCATGTTTTCATATGTTTATTTGCTATCAGTATATCCTCTTTGGTGAGGTTATTCTCAAGGTCTTTGTCCCACTTTTCTGTTGGGTCTTTTTTCTATTAGATGTGTTTTAAGTATTGGGTTGGCCCAAAAGTTCATTTAAGTTTTTCGTAGCATCGTACAGAAAAACCCGAACGAACTTTTTGGCCAGCCCAATATTTTTTTGGTATATTTGGGATAATAGTCCTTTATCAGATGTGTCTTTTGCAAACTTCTCTCCAAGTCTGTGACTTGTCTTCTCTTTCTCTTGACAGTGTCTTTTGAAGATAACAATAGTTAGTTTTGATGAAGTCCAGCTTATCATTTATTTTTTTCGCAGAGTATGCCTTTAAACTGTTGTATCTAAAACGTCATTGACATACATAAGGTCATCTAGGTTTTCCTTTGGTATCTTCTAGGAGTTACATAATTTTTCATTTTACATTTAGGCCTATGGTCCATTTTTAGTTTATTCTTGTGAAGAATGTAAGGCCTAGATGTACTCTTTCAATGTACAGTTGCTTGCTTTCTGATGTCCAGTTTTTCCAGCACCATTTGTTGGAAATACTATCTTTACTCAATTATACTGCCTTTGCCCAGTTGTCAAAAATACGTTGACTGTAATATGTGAGTCTATTTCTGGGCTCTCTATTTTGTTTCACTTATCTATATGTATGTTCTTTCACCAATGCCACACTGTCTTGATTACTGTAAATTTATAGTAAGTCTTGATGTCTAGTAGTGTCAGTCATACGACTTTTTCTCCTTCATATTGTGTAGGCTCTTCTGAGTTCTTTTCTTTTCCATATAAACTTTAGAATCAACTTGTCCATATCCAAAAAATAAGTTGCTTGAATTTTGTTGGGAAAGATCAAGTTGGGAAAAACTAACATCTCAAAAATATTGAGTATTTCTGGCCATGAACATGAAATAACTCTTCATTTATTTAGTTATATTTTTTATTATGTTCAACAGTGTTGTCATTTTCCTCATATAGATCTTGTATATATTTTGCCAGATATATACCTAAGTATTTCATTTTGGGGAGTACTAATTTAAATGGTATTTTTAAAAATTTCAAATTCCACTTGTTCATTGCTGGTATAGAAAGCAATTTACTTTTGTATATTAGCCTTGTATCCTGACACCTTGCTACAATCAATTATTAGTTCCAGGAGTGTTTTTGTCTATTTTTTTGAATTTTCTGCATAGACAATCATGCAATCTATGAACAAAGACAGTTTTCTTTATTTCTTCCAAATCTGTATAACTTTTATTTCTTTTCCTTTTCTTATTGCATTAGTTAATATTTCTGATATGATGTTCAAAAGGAGTGGTCAGAGGGCCATCCTTGTATTCTTCCTAAACATAGTGGGAAAGTGTCTAGTATCTCACCTTTAAATATGATGTTAATCGTAGATTTTTTATAGATATTCTTCATCAAGCTAATGAAGTTCCTCTCTAAGTTTACTGTTTTATTTTTAATCATAAATAACTTAGATTATGTCAAATGCTTTTTCTGAATCTACTGATATGATCATGTGAATTTTCTTTTATTATACTGTTGATTGGATAGATTGCATTAATTGATTTTCAAAAGTTGAACCAGCCTTACATACCAGGCATATATCCCTCTTGGTCATGGTGTACAATTATTTTTATATATTGTTTGATTTGATTTATTAATTTTTTTAGGATTTTTGTGTCCATATTCATGAGAGTTATTGGTCTGTAGTTTTTTTGTTTTTTTTTTCTTGTAATGTCTTTTTTGGTTTTGGTATTAGGGTAATACTGGCCTCATAGAATGAGTGAGGAAGTATTCTCTCTGCTTCTGTCCTCTGAAAGAGATCAAGAGTATTGGTGTAATTTCTTCCTTAGAGTTCGCCAGTGAACACATCTTGTCTTGATGGTTTCCGTTTTGGAATGTTATTAGTGATTCAGTTTCTTTAAGAAATATAGGCTTGTTCAGATTCTCTATTTCTTCTTCTTTGAATTTCAGGAAATTGCCTCTTTCAAGGAATTGATCCATTTCATCTGGGTTATCAAATTTGAGAACACAGAGTTGTTCTTAATATCCCTTTATTATACTTTTAAATTTGATAGGATCTGTAGCAATGTCCTCCCTCACATTTCTGATATTAATAATTTGTGTCCACTCTATTTTTCTCTTGATTAGCCTGGCTAGATGCTTATTGATTTTATTGATCTTGTCAAAGAATCAGGTTTTGACTTAATTATTTCTATTGAGTTCTTGTTTTCAATTTCATTGATTTATGCTCTAATTTCTCATTATATTTTGCTGCTTATTTTGAAGTTAATTTGCTCTTCTTTTCCTAGTTTACTAAGGTGGAAACCTAGATTATTGATTGTAGCTCTTTCTTCTTTTATAATATATGCATTTAATACTATACATTTCCCTATAAGCACTGCTTTCTTTTTGGAGTCTACAAAATTTTTTAAGTTGTGTATTCATTTTCATGTATTATAAAATATTTATAAAATTCTGTTGAGATCTCTTCTTTGATCCATGTATTATTTATAAGTGTGGTTTTAAAATATTTTGAAATTGTCCAGTTATCATCCTGTTATTGATTTCTAGTTTAATTCCACTGTGGTCTGAGAGCAGATATTGTATGATTTATATTATTGTATATATGTTAAAATGTTTCTTATCACCAGAATATGGTCTACCTTGGTGAATATACCATGTGAGCTGAGAAGAATTTGTATTCTGCTGTTGTTGGGTGCAGTAGCTTAGAGATGTCAATAATATACAGCTGCTTGTTGGTGTTGTTGAGTTAAATTATGGCTTTGCTGCTGAATCTGTCCATTTCTGACAAAGAGATGTGAAAGTATCCAACAGTGATAGTGGCTTCATCTATTTTTTCCTGCAGATCTACCAGTTTTCCCCTCACGTACTTTGGTGCTCTGTTGTTAGGCACCAAGCACATTAAGAACTGTTATATCTTCTTGGACAATTGATCCCTTTATCATTATGTAGCACAGTTCTTTATCCCAGGTAACTTTCTTTGCTTTGAAGTCCACTCTGTCTTAAATTAATAAAGTTACTCCCGTATCGTTTTTTTTTTTTTTTTTTTTTTTTTTTTTTTCCTTGCGTTATGCGGGCCTCTCACTGTTGTGGCCTCTCCCATTTGCGGAGCACAGGCTCCGGACGCGCAGGCTCAGTGGCCATGGCTCACGGGCCCAGCCGCTCCGCGGCATGTGGGATCTTCCCGAAACGGGGCACGAACCCGCGTCTCCTGCATCGGCAGGCGGACTCTCAAGCACTGCGCCACCAGGGAAGCCCCCGTATCGTTTTTAAAAATTGAAGTATAGTTAGTTTACAATATTATGTTAGTTTCAGTTGTGCAACATAGTGATTCAGTATTTTTATAGATTATACACCATTTAAAGTTACTATAAAATATTGGCTATATTCCCTGTGCTGTATAATATATCCTTATATCTTAGTTATTTATTTTTAATATTCTTATTTATTTTATACATAGTAGTTTGTAACTCTTAATCCCCTATCCCTGTCTTGCCCCTTCCCCCTTCCCTTTCCCCACTGGTAACCACTAGTTTGTTCTTTATATCTGTGTCTGTTTCTATTTTGTTATATTCATTCATTTGTTTTATATTTTAGATTTCACATATAAGTGATAACATACAGTATTTGTCTTTCTCTGTATGACTTATTCCACTAAGTACAGTATTCTTCATGTTCATCCATGTTGTTCCAAATCCTGTATCCTTTTGATTAGTGTTAGCATGATATACTTTTCTCCTTAAATTTTCTTTTTATCTACATATGTCCTTATATTTAATGTGGGTGTCTTATACACAGCATATAGTTGAGTCTTTTTTTACTCTGACAACCTATGTCTTTTAATTAGTGCAGTTAGACTATTGAGATTCAAAATAACTATTGATATAACTGGATTAATATCTAAAATATTTGTTACTGTTTTTCTTTCCATTTCCCTGTTCTTTGTTCCTATTTTTGTCTCACTATTTTTCTGCCTTTTGCTGTTTTAACTAATCATTTCACATGATTCCATTTTTCTCTCCATATTTACCATATGACTTTTAGAAGCTTTTAGTGGTTACCTTAGACTTTACAATATATATTGACAACTAATCCAAGTCCACTTTCAAATAATGCCATGCCACTTCATGGGAATGTGAGTACCTTTTAATAATAAAATAACCCTAATTCTTTTCTCTTTCATGCCTTTCATCATCACTGTAAGTCACTTCAATAATGTGATGGTAAGACATGGGGCTGGGTAAGTGTTCTATAGTCCTATGAGTAGATCTCAGTATTTTGTGAGCCTGTGCCTCTGGATTGTGGACTCCATTAGTATCTCAGTTTTTCCCCCCATTAGGTGGGACAGGATGGCTAGAGTTGACTGGAGTTGGATATTTCCCTTTCCATTGGTCAGTTAAGCTCTGACAATACCTAGTAGGTTAGGCTGTGGTTTAGATAGGTTTCCCTGAGGGCAGGCCTTGTTAAGAAGAACGAAGTGCTCTGGTATATTGTGAAACAATTTGTTTTCCCTTTCTTTTGCTAGTAACAGGAGGGGATTATTTTGTCTAGCTGTACTGAAATATAATTGACATATAACATTGTAAATTAAAGGTGTATATTGTGATAATTTGATACATATATATATATAAATGTTTGTTAACACATTCTTTACTCCAGCTAATTACCATTTTATTGTTGTTGTTATGATGAGAAGATTAAAGATCTACTCTCATAGCAACTTTAAATTATCCAGTATGGTATTGTTAATTACAGTCACCCTGCTGTGTATTAGACCCCTAGAACTTATTAATCTTATAACTAAAAGTTTCTATTCTTTGACCAATATCTTCCTATTTCCCACATGCCTCAGCTGCTGGTAACCACCATTTTACTCTCTGTTTCTATGAGTTTGATGTTTTTAGATATCATGTATATGTGGGATCATTATTTGTCCTCCTCTGAGTGACTTATTTCATTTAGCATATTGCTGTCAAGGTCCATCAATGTTGTCACAAATGGTAGGATTTCCTTCTTTTTATGGCTGAATAATATTCCATGGCTGTGTGTGTGTGTATATATATATATATATATATATCCATTATCTATCTATCTATCTATATCCATTTATTTGTTAATGGACACAAGTTGTTTCATGTCTTGGCTATTTTGAATAATGTTGCAATAAACACAGAAGTGCAGATAGCTCTTTGAGATAGTCATTTCATCTTCTTCATATTTATACCCAGAAGTGGGACAGTTCTATTTTTAATTTTTTGAGAAATCTCTATACTGTTTTCCATAGTGACTGTACCAATTTACATTCCAACCAACAGTGAGAGCACAAGTGTTCCTTTTTCTCCATATCCTCACTAGCACTTGTCATCTCTTGTCTTTTTGATAATAGCCTTTTTAACAGTTGTGAGATGATATATCAATGTGGTTTTGATTTGTATTCTCCTGATTAGTGTTGTTGAGCACTTAATCCTGCACTTGTTGGCAATTTGTATTTCTTCTTTGGAAAAATGTCTGTTTAAGTCTTCTGCTCATTTAAAAACTCAAGTTGTTTGCTCTTTTGTTATTGAATTGTATGAGTTACTTATATAGTTTGGATAGAAACCACTTGTAAGACATAGGCTCTGAAATTTTTATTCTCTCATTCCATAGGTTACATTTTCATTTTGTTGGTTGTTTCTTTTCTTGTGAAGAAGCTTTCTGGTTTGATGGAGTCTGATTTGTTAAATTTTGCTTTTGTTTCTTATGATTTTGGTATCATATCCAAGAAATTATTGCCAAGATGAATGTCAAGGAGGTTTTCCCCATTGTTTTCTTGAAATTTTATAGTTTTAGGTCTTGTTTAAGTCCTTTACCCAAGTTAATTTTTTGTGAGTGGTGTAAGATAGGGTCAAATTTCATTCTTTTCCAAGTGGATATTCAGTTTTCCCATCACTATTTATTGAAAAGACTATCCTTTCCCCATCAACTATTCTTGGCTCCCTTGTCAAATATTAGTTGACCATATATGTGTGGGTTTATTTCTAGGATTTCAGTTCTGTTCTATTGGGGGATTTTTCTCCATTATTTACTGTGAAAACCTGGTTGAGCTTCTGGAATTGAATTTCACAAAATTGTATCCTCCCTGTCCCCAGGTCCTCTTGAAGTTTTTAACTCTAAGAGTTGTTCACACTGAGCCTTCAGCAAATTGTCAATTACAGTCCCAGTTTTCCTATGTTGGCAATGGTTCCTGTGAGTTGTGCTTGTGAGTCTCTACTTTGGTAAACCATGACTCTCTATATTTGCCCCTTTCCCTCCTATCTTGCTGGCAGCAGTTTTCACTGTGTCCTCCCCTCTTACACATTCAAGAAAGCTGTTGATTTTTCAGTGTGTTCAAACTTTTTACTCATTAAGACAGATTGGAGATTTCCAGGCTCCTTACATGCAGAACTAGATATAATATTTACTATAATATTTATAAAATAAATGTTACTAGTATGTGCCAGCCAGTGCTCTGGGAACTGGAGATAGAGCCCTAAATAAGGCAGATGCTTTCCTTCTCTGCTGTACTTATATTCTAGTGGGAGGAAGCAGATAATAAAAAGCTGTTTTTATGACTCCTGGCAAGAAACAAAATAATAGTGGTTAGCCAAAGTCTCAAAGAAAGGCTTGTAATACTCCTGCTTCAGAACTCACACTTAACAGCGTTCTTCTCATGCTTGAGGGAGCCAAGATTTCTCCTGACCCTCAAAGGAGTCTATGGAATTTCAGATTAGCTGAAAACTAAGGGCTGGTAGCCAGAGGCCTGTGACAGTCTAAAAAACTTGCTTGGATCCTAGGGGCTGGAGGAACCCATGGTAAAAAAAGGAGCAAGGGTATTCATAGAGGTTTCTCATAAAGGGCTTCAAGTCTTCCAGGATGAAGTCCCACAATAATATGTTGCTATTGTTATCATTAATAAGAATTACAATATTATTAATTAATAAAGGGCAGATACCTCAAGCCAGCTCTGGTGTTTACCGAACATCATGACCTATTCATCCACATGTTTGAGGTTCAATGTTAGCCATGCTCTATTTTGCCCGCAGTCATTTTCTCTGTGGTTGGAGGATGAGAAAGACATGCTTGTAGATTTTAAGGAAATTGAAGCCCATGTGTTATTCAGTTCAACTGCATTTATCTTCAATTGGGGCACATACTGGGGTTGGATGAGGGGGAATGTGAAAATTTACCATATTCTGAAGTTTTATCCTGAAGCAAAACAGGATCTCTTCTTACAACTATTACCTTTCAAGGAGTATAGTTGATTTTTAATGTGGTCTTATTTTATTTTTCAATATAGCTGAATCTAGAATAAGTTCAATATGAACGTTTCAGGGCAAGGGTATGATACTAAGATGGCAGGGAGATAGAAATCACCTGGTAAGTAGTATAGAAAATAGCCTACCCCTCTCCGGATGGTGGAAACAGCAAGAAAGGAAATCGCTGCCACTTCAGGCTCCAAGACAATGATCAGTTTCCACATTAGACTATACTCCTCTGTCACAATCTTAAATTTTTACATTTACTTTTGGCTATTATAGTCTGATATAGTGGAGCAATGAAACTGTGCTTTGGAGCCATGTAGGTCTGGGTTCAAATTTCAGCATCATCTTCTGTGTCACACAGCTTGTGTCCTTAGGCAAGTTAGTGAACACTCTGAAACCCATTGTCCTTGATTACTACATGGGTTGTTGTCAGAGGTAATGGAGGCATGATTTCAACAGACTCAAGTTCTTTGATCTTCTTCAGCAATTTCACTTTCATTTAAAGCTCAAACAGCCTGCATATCAACTACCACAAGAAGTCACGTCCTATACCAGATTTTCCGCCCCAGGTTATTTCTGGTATTTGCTTAGGAATGAATACATGTTGCACTGGTATTTTCTGGTCATTTTTCTTCTGATTGGCTCAGCCAGCATTCTCACTTCAGACAATTACCCTACTCCAAGATGGTCTTTTCTTGCTCTCTCTTTACTGCTTTTCCCAGTCAACTGCTAGTATCTGCTGTGTTGCTTTCAAGTTCTACTTCCCACCTCACTCCCAAATGTGGATTTAAACCTACTGAAGATTTTGTCAGGGTTTCAAAGGTTCCAGTCACATTTTAGGTGGTGATAAAGGTCTGAGAACCTGAGATTCCTATTTTCTCAGGAGTCTTTATGACACAAAAGTGCTTCTCAAGCTTATGGCCTAGGCCTGTGGGTACAAAGCTGATATAGGGGGAAAGCTTATGGCCTAGGCCTGTGGGTACAAAGCTGATATAGGGGGAAAGCTTCCTCTGTCTTTCAAAGCAAATCTCAAAGAATGGGATTATTTTTATTTTTCTTCTAGATGAAAATCATCTGGCATATATTTGTTGGTCTATATTTGCAAGTTTACCTTTGCACTAAAATCCTGAGTTACATTGCAGAAAGAACGTGCATCAAGTCCCTCAACTTGTCTTCTACGGAAATAACCCTGATCAGACTTTCCACTGGAAAACTTGCTGATATCACTGCAGCTTTTTAAAGAATCTTGGTCTGCTGGGGTCTTCTCATGTATGAGGATCTCCTATATCTCCAAAATCTTTTTCTTATCTCCCCCAGATTGTTATTGTGACTCAAGGAGTAGTAGCTTCCAATCCCAGGTCCCCTGAGGTCCTGAGCAACATTCTCAGTACATGAGCTGTTTCTGAATGACCTTTAGCTTTCAGCTTTCTCATGACATTTCCTCAAAATGATGGCCTTTACAGGATGACTCTATGCCACTGCACCTTCCCTGGAACAACCACTGGGCCAAGCAGAAAACATATCTTCTGATCAGAATATTTATGTTCTTCATAAAGAACAAGAAGTATGTGCATCTCACCTTCGGCTTTTTCCTCTAAGTTCCAGGCACACCAGACTTTTTGCCACATCTCACACACTTAATGATCTTTTACATATTTATATCTTTTCTGGGAATACCACCTCTTTCTCCAACATGTTTTATCATGACCACAAAGACTCAATATATCTGGATTCTGAACACATCTCCATTTCATACCACTCTCTCTCTCATTCACTGTATGCCAAGTACAGTAGATTTTTAAATTTCATCCTTTGATCCCATCAAGCTCATGCATTCTTTAATGTCTTTGCACTAGCTGTTCCTTCTGCTTGGACTCCTCTTATATTACTACTTAAAGTTTTATTTTATATCTATTTGTTTATTGTCAGCCTCCCCCACTGGAATATAAAATTCATGACTTTTGTCTTGGTTGTCTACTGTAGTGCCTAGAACACAGTATGTGTTCAATAAATATACCTAGACTGGACGTGACTTTTGCTATATTTTGCAAGCAAAGAGCTCGAGTGCAGAGGATATATAAGTACCATGTTCATAAGCTAATTTACCCCTAGGAGACAGTGATGGAGATGGAAAGGTGGCACCTCTGTTCCAAGAGCCATGCTAGAAATTCAAGTTTCCATTCTCCGGCCTTTGCTCTAACCCCTTTTCTATACAGTAGCCAAAATGAACATTTTTTTCAGGTCACTCCCCTGTTTAAACTCTTCAGCGATTTCTCACTACCTTCAGGATAAATTCATTCATTTTTTAAACAAAAATTTACTAAGTGCTTTATTGATTTTCGGTTGTGTGTAATAAATTATCACAAACTTAGAGAATTAAAACCACATCCATTTATTATCACACCATTCTTCAGGTTAGAAGTACGGGAACTCTGCAGCTGGGTTATCTGCTCAGAGTATCATAAAGCTGGAAGTGGCAGCTGGGCTGAGTTCTCATCTGGAGGCTCTGGGGAGAAATTCGCTTCCAAGTTCATTCTCATTTTCAGAATAATTCAGTTTCTTGTCATCATAGGACTGTTGTAGGACTGTTTTCTTCCCTGCTGTCTACCAGGGGCCACTGGCAATTTCCTCCATTTTATGCCAGCGCCAGCACATCAAGTACTTCTTGTGCTTTAAAACTTTGGCTTTCTCTTCTACCACTAGTTGAAGAAAACTCTGCTTTTAAAGACTCATATCAAGTCTACCTGTATAATCTCCCTATCTTAATGTAAACTAACCTGGGACAGTAATTACATCTATAAAATCCCTTCACAGCAGTACCCAGGTTAGTGTTTTATTGAATAACTGCACACAAAAAGACAGGAATCTTGAGAGCCATATTACAATTCTCTTTACCACAAACATCCATTCTCTTAGGCACTTAGACACTGGGGATACAGAATTGAACCACACGGCAAAAAATCATGACCTTCAGGGATTTTGTATTCTAGTACAAGGAGATAGACAGTATCCAGATGAATCAGCAAAATATATATTATCTTGGATGGTGACAAACAGTACAGAAAAAATAAAGCAGAAGAGAAGGATTAAGGATGCCTGGAAAAAATTTCATTTCAATTATAAGTAGGAAGATCAAGAAAGTTCTCACTTAAAAAGGTAATATTTAAACAAAGGTCTTAAGGAGATGAAGAGTGAAGCCTGCAGATATCTATTCCAGGCAGAGAGAACAGCAAGTGCAAAGGCCCTGCGGCAGAAAACAAAATCCTTATTCTGCCCACAACCCTGGCTCCTGTCTCCTTCTCCAGCTTCATCTCAGTCCACTAGCCCCTCATTTTCTGAGCTTCAGTATTATTCCTCTCTTTCTTGTAATACTCTTCCCCAGGTTCTTACTTGGCTGGCTCTTCTCATTCAGACATTGGCTCATGGAATTCCATGGTGGTACAGTGGTTAGCACTCTGTGCTTCCACTGCAGGGGTCACAGGTTTCATCCCTGGTCAGGGAACTGAGATACCACAAGTCTTGCAGCACAGCAAACAAAACAAAACAAAATAAAAACAACAAAAACAAAACACACAAAAAAAACAAGAAAAAGCAGATATTGCCCATGTAATTTCCCTGTTCCATCATTTTGTTTTGTTTTTTAAACATTTGGACACATAGATTTAATATAGATGATTTCATGTTGTGAAGCTTAGTGTTTACTTACTGCATAAGATGAGCACCTACAATTACTAACAGGAATTTTTTTCCCCAAATATGCTCAAATCTATATAAATTACTGTATCTATTCTGTTTTTATATTTAATAAACTTTTGATTTGAATACTTTTTAAAGAATGAAAAAAACTATTTAGGCATGATTGATATACAAAAAGCTGTTAATTTTTAATGTATACAACTTGATAAATTTGACGATAAATATACATCTGTTAAATCACTACCACAATCTATGCTACAAACATACTCATCACCTCCAAGATTTTCCCTCTCTCTTCATTTATTATTACTGTTTTGTGATAAGAGCACAACATAAAATCTACCCTCAGCATTTTTTTGTGAGATTGCCTTCTCTACTAGATGGTAAATTTCATTTGCATAAAGGCCATGTGTCTGTTTTGTGTTCCACTATATTCCCCGCATCTAGTAGAGTGACTGGTGCATAAGTTGTGCTCCACTGGATAAGTTAAAACAGATTGCAGGAATACATTGGTTATGTAAGTTAATATGCCACTGCTATCTAAAAATCCTGATTTTAAATGTTTGTGGTCATCCACATAATCTGTGGTTTCATTATTGAATTTGTATGTACACACCACGTTTCTTTTATAAAATATATATTAAATCAAATATCACTTATTTCTATCTTTCAGTTGTTTTTTATGTAAACTTTGAATAAAAGCATCCATTGTGTCAAAAATGTTTCAAAACACTGATCTAACCCAACCACCTCATTATACAAAAAGGGAAACAGACCACAAAAGGGAAAGAAAAGATTTGTTCAGAGTTATATAGTGAGTCAGTAACAGTATTATCTCCCTGAATCAAGTCTTCTAACTCCTGTCTAGTTATCTCCCTTCTTTATTCTCTGAGTACATTCAGATAAAATGTGACATGGGAGGAAACATGGAGGATAAGGTTTTGGATGATAGCTGGGCTCCTCTGAGGGCCTTGAATCAGAGAGAAGCAGTGAGAAATATGGCTGAGGTCAACATAGAGCCTGAAAATCCAGGCTGAAACCCAGAGCAAAATGTTCAGAGACTAAAGACATGAGTTGGAGAGCTGCACCATAGTTCCAGGAGCATGTGTATTCTTCTATAACATGATTTGTTCAATTAACCATGTATTTTAAAGCTCGTTTCATGTCAGTATGTACATAAAACTGCTTCATTATTTTTACCAGCTCTATCATAATCTCAAGAATCGCTGTTTCTTTGTTCTTTAAACTTTCAGAGCTCTATGGTACTGAGCTGCTCTTTTGGCTTTCTTTCTTTGAATTTCATTCAGTGTTTAGCTGCTATGAAACATTTTCTGCATTGATAGGACTTGGGGAGCTAGTGGGCAGCTGTATAGAGGCTTGTGCCTAGAAAGGTAATGAGATACAAATCTTTGGAGGTGTTCAAAATTTTGGGCAACCACTCAGCAAAGATATTGTGTAAGAGTGAACCATACATAACGACACATGCGGATCTCCAGCATAGTTCTTATCACACTTCTTAATTCTTTCTTTGTCTATCTAACCACTAGGTAAGGATTTCTTTGAGAGTAGAGACCCAGTCTTGTTGAACATTTTATCACCAGAACCTAACACAGTGTCTTGACACTGAGTCAGTGCTCCATCAATGTTTATGAATGCATGATCTATGTAATACTAAGATTTTGATGATCTTGTCTGCAAATATCCCAAGAAGAAGAAGCCAGTTCTACAGACATATTAGAATCCACCACCTCCTTCATGTACAATGAACATATGACCATACATTCAGAGAACTTTGACTTGCATTTCCCTGATAATTAATGATGTTGAGCTCCTTTCATATATATAACAACCAATTCTATGTTTTCTTTGGGAAAAAATGCCTTTTCAATTCTTTTGCTCATTTTCATTGGGGTATTTGGGATTTTTTGATATTGAATTATAGCAGTTCCTTACGTATTTTGGAAATTAACCACTTTTCAGATATATACTTTACAAATATTTTCTCACATTCTGAAGATTGCCTTCTCATTCTGTTTCTTTTGCTGTGTGGAAACTTTATAGATTGATGTAGCCCCACTTCTCTATTTTTGAATTTGTTGTCTGTGCTTTTGATATCATAAACAAGAAATTATGGCCAAAATAATACCAAGAAGATTTCTCCCTTTGTTTACTTCTGGGAGTTTCACAGTTTCAAGTCTTATATTTCAGTCTTTTATTCATTTTGAGTTGATTTTTGTGTATAGTGGTAGGTAGGGGCCCATTTATTTTGCATGTTGTTATCCAGGTTTCCCAGAACCATTTGTTGAAAAGATTAATTTTTACACGTTGTGTGTTCTTGGAACCCTTGTCAAAGATTGGTTGACCATACGTGTGTAGGTTTTTTTCTGAGCTTTCTTTTTATTGGAATATAGCTAATTTACAATATTGTGTTCATTTCATGTTTACACCAAAGTGATTCAGGTATTTTATTCAGATTATATTCCATTACAGGTTATGACAAGATATTGAATATAATTCTCTGTTCTATAGAGTAAATCCTTTTTTGCTTATCTATTTTATGTATAGAAGTTTTTATGTGTTAATCCCATATCCATAATTTGTCTCTCTCTCTCTCCCTCTCCCCTATGGTAATCATAAGTTGGATTTCTAGGTCTGTAAGTCTGTTTATGTTTTGGAGATAAATTCATTTGAACTATTCTTAGATCCCACATATAATTGATATCATATACTATGGGTCTTTATCTCTCTGACTCTCTTAACTAAGTATAATATTATCTAGGTCCACCCATGTTGCTGCAAATTACAATATTTCATTATTTTTATGGCTGGGTAATATTTCATTGAATATATATGTCACCTCTTCTTTTTTGTTTTAACACCTTTATTGGAGTATAATTGCTTTACACTTGTCTGTTAGTTTCTGCTTTATGACAAAGTGAATCAGCTATACATATACAAATATCCCCATGTATCTTCCCTCTTACATCCCCCTCCCACCCTCCCTATCCCCCCCTCTAGGTGGTCACAAAGCACCAAGCTGATCACCCTGTGCTATGTGGCTGCTTCCCACTAACTATCAAATTTACATTTCGTAGTGTATATATGTCCATGTCACTCTTTCACTTTGTCCCAGCTTACCATTCCCCCTCCCAGTGTCCTCAAGTCCTTTTACTAATGTCGGCATCTTTATTCCCGTCCTGCCCTTAGGTTCTTCAGAAATTTTTTTTGATTCAATATTTATGTGTTAGCATACCTAGTTCACTCTGTATGACAGACACTAGATCCATCCACCTCACTACAAATAACCCAATTTCATTTCTCTTTATGGCTAATATTCCATTGTATATACATGCCACATATTCTTTATTCATTCATCTGTTGATGGGCACTTAGGTTGATTCCATGTCCTGGTTATTGTAAATAGAGCTGCAATGAGCATTGTGGTACATGACTCTTTTTGAATTATGGTTTGATCAGTGTATAGGCCGAGTAGTGGGATTGCTGGGTCGTATGGTAGTTATTTTTTTAAGGAACCTCCATACTGTTCTCCATAGTTGCTGTATCAATATACATTCCCACCAACTGTGCAAGAGTGTTCCTTTTTATCCACAATCTCACGAACATTTATTGTTTGTAGATTTTTTGATGATGGCCATTCTGACTGGTGTGAGGTGATACCTAATTGTAGTTTTGTTTTGAATTTCTCTAATGATTAGTGATGTTGAGCATCCTAACATGAGTTTCTAAGCAATCTGTATATCTCCTTTGGAGAAATGTCTATTTAGGATTTTGGCCCATTGTTGGATTTTTCTTTTTTTTTTTTTAATTGAGCTGCATGAGCCACTTGTAAATTTTGGAGATTAATCATTGTCACTTGCTTAATTTGCAAATATGTTCTCCCATTCTGAGTGTTGTGTGTACATCTTGTCTATGGTTTCCTTTGTTGTGCAAAAGGTTTTAAGTTTCAATAGGTCCCATTTGTTTATTTTTGTTTTTATTTTCATTTCTGTAGGAGGTGGGTCAAAAAGGATCTTGCTGTAAATTATGTCATAGAGTGTTCCGCCTATGTTTTCCTCTAAGAGTTTTATAGTGCCTGGACTTACACTTAGGTCTTTAATCCATTTTGAGTTTGTTTTTTGGTATGGTGTTAGAGAGTGTTCTAATTTAATTCTTTTACAAGTAGCTGTCCAGTTTTCTCAGCACCACTTATTGAAGAGACTATCTTTTCTCCATTGTATATTCTTGCCTCCTTTATCAAAAATAAGATGAGCAAATGTGCGTGGGTTTAACTCCGGGTTTTGTATCCTGTGCCATTGATCTATATTTCTGTTTTTGTGCCAGTACCATACTGTCTTGATTACTGTGCTTTGTAGTGTAGTCTGATGTCCAGGAGCCTGACACCTCCAGCTCCATTTTTCTTTCTCAAGATTGCTTTGGCTCTTCAGGGTCAATTGTGTTTCCATACAAATTGTGAATTATTTTTCTATTTCCTTTAAAAATGCCATTGATAGTTTAATAAGGATTGCATTGAATCTGTAGATTGCTTTGGGTGGTATAGTCATTTTCACAATGTTCATTCTTCCAATCCAAGAACATGATATATACCTCCATCTGTTTGTATCACCTTTAATTTTTTCATCACTGTCTTATAGTTTTCTGCATAAGGGTCCTTTGTCTCCTTAAGTACGTTTATTCCTAGGTGTTTTATTCTTTTTGTTGCTATGGTAAATGGGAGGGTTTCCTTAATTTCTCTTTCTGATTTTTCATTGTTGGTGTATAGGAATGAAAAACTTTCTGTGCATTTATTTTGTATCCTGCTAATTTACCAAATTCATTGGTTAGCTCTAGTAGTTCTCTGGTAGTGTCTTTAGGATTCTCTATGTATAGTACCATGTCATCTGCAAAAAGTGACAGTTTTACTTTTTCTTTTCCAATTTGTATTCTTTTATTTCTTTTTCTGCTCTGATTTCTGTGGCTAAAACTTCCAAAACTATGTTGAATAACAGTGGTGAGAGTGGACAACCTTGTCTCATTCCAGATATTAGCAGAAATTGTTTCAGTTTTTCACCATTAAGAATGATGTTGGCTGTGGGTTTGTCATATATGGCCTTTATTATATTGAGGTTAGTTCCCTCTATGCCTACTTTCTGGATTTTTTTTTTATCATAAATGGGTGTGGAATTTTGTTGCAAGCTTTTCCTGCATCTATTGACATGATCAAATGATTTTTCTCCTTCAATTTGTTAATATGGTTTACAACATTGATTGATTTGTGTATATTGAAGAATCCTTGCATTCCTGGGATAAACCCCAATTGATCATGGTGTATGATCCTTCTAATGTGCTATTGGATTCTGTTTGCTAGTATTTTGTTGAGGATATTTGCATGTATGTTCATCAGTGATATTGGCCTGTAGTTTTCTTTCATTGTGCCATCTTTGTTTGGTTTTGGAATCAGGGTGGTGGTGTCTTCATAGAATGAGTTTGGGAGTGTTCCTCCCTCTGCTATATGTTGGATGTGTTTGAAAAGGATAGGTGTTAACTCTTTTCTAAATGTTTGATAGAATTAGCCTGTGAAGCCATCTGGTCCTGGGCTTTTGTTTACTGGAAGATTTTTATCTTAACCTCAATTATGGTGCTTGTGATTTGTCTGTTTATATTTTCTATTTCTTCCTGGTTCAGCCTCTGAGGGTCATGCTTTTTTAAGAATTTTTCCATTTCTTCCAGGTTGCCCATTTTACTGACATTTAATTTTTTGTAGTAATCTCTCATGATCCTTTGTATTTCTGCAGTGTCAGTTGTTATTTCTCCTTCTTCATTTCTAATATTCTATTCATTTGAATCTTCTTCCTTGTTTTCCTGATGCATCTGGCTAATGGTTTATCAGTTTTGTTTATATTCTCAGAGAACCAGCTTTTAGTTCTATTTATCTTTGCTATTGTTTCCTTCATTTCTTTTTCATTTATTTCTGATGTGATATTTACGATTTCTTTCCTTCTGCTAACATTGCGGTTTTTTTGTTCTTCTTTCTCTAACTGCTTTAGGTGTAAGATAAGGTGGTTTATTTGAGGTGTTTCTTGTTTCTTGAGTTAGCATTGCATTGCTATAAACTTCCCTCTTAGAACTGCTTTTGCTGCAATCCATAGGTTTTGGGTCATTGTGTTTTCATTGTCATTTGTTTCTAGGTATTTTTTGATTTCCTCTTTTATTTCTTCAGTGATCTCTTGGTTATTTAGTAGTGTATTGTTTAACCTCCATGTGTTTGTATTTTTTTAAAGAATTTTTCCTGTGATTTATATCTAGCCTCATAGTGTTGTGGTCAGAAATGTTACTTGATGCAATTTCATTTTTCTTTAATTTATCAAGGTTCAATTTGTGATGCAAGATATGATCTATGCTAGAGAATATTCCATGAGCACTAGAGAAGAAAGTGTATTCTATTTTGTTTGGATGGAATGTCCTATAAATATCAATTAAGTCCATCTTGTTTAGTGTAACATTTAAAGCTTGTGTTTCCTTATTTATTTTCCTTTAGGATGATCTGTCCATTGGTGAAAGTGAGGTGTTAAAGTCCCTTACTGTGATTGTGTTACTGTTGATTTCCCCCTTGATGGCTGTTAACATTTGCTTTATGTATTGAGATGCTCCTATGTTTGGTGCAAAAATATTTATAATTGTTTTATCTTCTTCTTGGATTGATCGCTTGATCATTATGTAGTGTCCTTTGTCTCTTGTAATAGTCTTTATTTCAAAGGCTATCTTGTCTGATATGAGAATTTCTATTCCAGCTTTATTTTGATTTCCATTTGCATGGAATAACTTTTTCCATCCCCTCTGTTTCATTCTGTTTGTGTCCCTAGGTCTGTAGTGGGTGTCTTGTAAAAAGCATATATATGGGTCTTGTTTTTTTATCCATTCAGCCAGTCTATGTCTTTTGGTTGGAGCATTTAATCCATCTACATTTAAGGTAATTATCAATGTGTATATTCCTATTACCGTTTTCTTAATTGTTTTGGGTTGTTTTGGTAGGTCTTATCCTTCTCTTGTGTTTCCTGCCTCGAGAACTTCCTTTAGCATTTGTTGTAAAGTTGGTTTGCTGGTGCTGATTTCTCTTAGCTTTTGCTGGTCTGTACAGGTTTTACTTTCTCCATTGAAGGTGAATGAGATCCTTCCTGGTAGAGTAATCTTGGTTGTATGTGGTTCCCTTTGAACACTTAAATATGTCCTGCCACTCCCTTTTGGCTTTCAGTGTTTCTGCTGAAAGATCAGCTCTTAACCTTATGGGGATTCCCTTGTATGTTATTTGTTGTTTTTCTCTTGCTGCTTTTAATATTTTTTCTTTGTATTTAATTTTTGATAGTTTGATTTATTTGTGTCTTGTCGTGTTTCTCCTTGGATTTATCCTATATGGGACTTTTGTGCTTCCTGGTCTTGACTGACTCTTTTCTTTCCCATATTAGGGAGGTTTTCAACTATAATCCCTTCAAATGTTTTTCAGTCCCTCTGTTTTTCTCTTCTTATCCTGGAGCTGCTATAATTCTAATGTTGGTGCATTTAGTGTTGTTCCAGAGGTCTATGACACTGTCCTCAATTCTTTTCATTATTTTTACTTATTCTGCTCTGCAGTATGTATTTCTATTATTTTATCTTCTAGGTCACTTATCCTTTCTTCTGCCTCAGTTATACTCCTATTGATTCCTTCTACAGAATTTTTAATTTCATTTATTGTTCATGATTATTTGTTTGCTCTTTAGTTCTTCTAGGTCCTTGTTAAACATTTCTTATATTTTCTCCATTCTATTTCCAGGATTTTGGATCATCTTTACTACCATTATTCTGAATTTTTTTCAGGTATACTGTCTATTTCCTCTTCATTTGTTTGGTCTGGTGGTGTTTTACCTTGCTCCTTCATCTGTTTTATGTTTCTCTGTCTTCTCCTTTTGCTTAACCTACTGTGTTTGGGGGTCTCATTTTTGCAGGTTTCAGGTTCATAGTTCCTGTTGTTCTTGGTGTCTGCCCCAAATGATCAAGGTTGCTTCAGTCGGTTGTGTAGTCTTCCTGGTGGAGGTGACAGGTGTCTGCGCTATGACGGATGAGGCTGTATCTTCTCTTTCTGGTGGGCAGGACTAGGTCCAGTGGTGTGTTTTGGGGTGCCTGTGACCTTAGTATGATTTTCGGCAGCCTCTCTGCTAATGGGTGGTGTTACATTCCAGTCCTGCTAGTTGTTTGCCAAAGGGTGTCTAGCACTGTATCTTGCTGGTTATTGAGTGGAGTTGGGTCTTGGCATTCAGATGGAGATCTCTGGGAGAACTTTCGCCCTTTGATATTATGTGGAGGTGAGAGGTCTGTAGTGGACCAATGTCCTGATCTTGGCTCTCCCAGGTCAGAGGCACAGGCCTGACACCTGGATGGAGCACCAAGGCCCTGTTGGCCACACAGCTTAGTGGGAAAATGAGAGAAAAAGAAAGAAAGAAAGAAAGAAAGAAAGAAAGAAAGAAAGAAAGAAAGAAAGAAAGAAAGAAAAAATGAAAGAAAGAAAGAAAAGGAAAGAAAGAAAGAAAGAAAGAAAAAAGGAAAGAAAGAAAAGAAAGTTACTAAAATATTTTTTTAATTATTAAAAATAAAAAATAAAAGTAATAAGAGATAAAAGGAAGAAAGAAAGAAAAGCATAACCAAACCAAAATCAAATCTGGCAATTATTAAAAGTGCTAAAAACTATTCTTAAAAAAAAATAAATAAACGGACAGACAGGACCCTTGGACAAATGGTACAAGCAAAGCTATACAGACAAAATCACACATAAAAGTGTACACATACACACACAAAAATTGAAAAAGGAAAAAAACGTATATCCTAAGTCTACAGTTTCTCCCCAAAGTCCACTGCCTCAATTTTGGGATGATTGTTTTTCTCTTCACGTGTTCTAGAGATGCAGGTACATCAAGTTGATTGTGGAGATTTAATCTGCTGCTCCTGAGGCTGCTGGGAGAAACTTCCCTTCCTCTTCTTTGTTCACACAGCTCCTGATGTTCAGCTTTGGATTTGGTCCCACTTCTGTGTGTAGGTTGCCTGAGGACGACTATTCTTTGCTCAGAGAGGATGGGGTTAAAGGAGTAGCTGATTAGGGGGATCTGGCTCACTCAGGTTGGGGGTATGGAAGCAGGGGTATGGAATGCAGGGTGAACCTGCATTGGCAGAGGCCGGCATGGAGTTGTATGTGCCTGAGGTGCCGTGTGTTCTCCCGGGGAAATTGTCCCTGGATCACGGGTCCCTGGCAGTGGCAGGCTACACAGTGTCTCGGGAGGTGTGGTGTGGATAGTGACCTGTGCTTGCACACAGGCTTCTCAGTGTCTGCAGCAGCAGCCTTAGCATTTCATCCCTGTTTCTGGTGTCCACGCTGATAGCCGTAGCTCACTTCCTTCTCTGGAGCTTGTTTAGGTGGTGCTCTGAATCTCCTCTCCTCTTGCACTCTGAAACAATGGTCTTTTGCCTCAGACCATTCCAGACATTTTCTGGACTACCTCTAGGCTAGCTGTGGTGCAGTAGCCCTCTTCAGGCTGTGTTCACGCAGCCAACCCCAGTCCTTTCCCTGGGATCTGAACTCTGAAGCCGGAGCCTCAGGTCTCAGCCCCCACCAACTCCGGCAGGTGAGCAGACAAGTCTCTCAGGCTGGTGAGTGCTGGTCAGCACTGATCCTCTGTGCGGGAATCTCTCCTCTTTGCCCTCTGCACTGTGCTCTCCTCGGTGGCTACAAAACTTCACCCTGCCACCCCCGTCTCCACCAGTGGAGGGGCTTGTTACTGTGTGGAAACTTTTCCTCCTTCACAGCTCCCTCCCAGAAGTGCAGGTCCCATCCGTATTATTTTGTCTTTTTTTCCACTTTTATCTTTTGCTCTACCCAGGCACATGGGTAGTTTCTTGCCTTTTGGGAGGTCTGAGGTCTTCTTCCAGCATTCAGTAGGTGCTCTGTAGGAGTTGTTCCACATGTAGATGTATTTCTTATGTATTTGTGGCGAGGAAGCTGATCTGCACGTCTTACTCCTCCACAATCTTGAAGGTCTCTCCACCTCTTCTTCTTAAGCCAATCATCTTTTGATGTGCACTTGGGTGGCTTCCATGTCTTAGCTATTGTAAATAGTGCTGCTATTAACATTGGGGTGTATGTATCTTTTCAAATCGTAGTTTTCAGTTTTTCTGGGTATATATCCAGGGTTGCTGGATCTTATGGTAGCTCTAATTTTACTTTTCTAAGGACCTTCTTACTGTTTTCCATAGTGGCTGCACTAATTTGCATTCCCAGCAAGTGTACAATGGTTCCCTTTTCTCCACACCCTCTCCAGCATTTATTATTTGTAGACATTTTGATGATAGCAACAGTGTGAGGTGATACCTCATTGTGTTTTTGATTTGTACTTCCTCTAATAATTAGAGATGTTGAGCATCTTTTCATTTGCCTGTTGGGCATCTGTATGCCTTCTTTGGTAAAATGTCTATTTAGGTCTTCTGCCCATTTTTAATTCAGTTGTATGAGCTGTTTTTATATTTTGGATTTTAACCCCTTGTTGGTTGCACTGTTTGCAAATATTTTCTCCTATTCCATAGATTGCCCTTTTGTGTTGTTGATGGTTTCCTTTGCTGTTGGAAAAGCCTTTAAGTTTGATTAGATCTCTTTTGTTTATTTTTGCATTTATTTCTCTTCCCTTGGGAGACTGATCTATGAAAATACTTCTATGATTTATGTCAGAGAATTTTTTGCCTATTTTTTTTCTAGAAATTTTATGGTATCATGTCCTATCCTTAGGTGTTTAAACATTTTGAGTTTATTTTTGTATAAGGTGTGAGGGAGTATTTTAATTTCATTCATTTACATGTAGCCATCCATGGGACTTTCCTTGCGGTCCAGCAGTTAAACTCCACACTTCCACTGCAGGGGGCAGGGGTTCCATCTCTGGTTGAGGAAATAAGATCCTGCATGCTGCACTGCATGGCCAAAAAAAAAAAAAGAAACATGAAATTGTTAAGCATAATGCTCTCAAGGTTCATTCATGTTGTCACAAAGGGCAAGATTTCATTCTTTTTTATGTCTGAATAGTATCTTTCCCAACACCACTTGTTGAAGAGACTGTCTTTTCTCCATTGTATATTCTTGCCTCCTTTGTCTAAGATTAATTGATTGTAGTTGTGTGAGTTTATTTTTGGGCTGTCTATTCTGTTCCATTGATCTATATGTTGGTTTCTGTGACAATACCTTGCTCTTTTGATTACAGCTGCTTTGTAGTAGAGTCTCAAGTCTGAAAGCGTTATGCCTCCAGCTTTGACGTTTTTCATCAGGATGGCTTTCAAAATTCTGGTTTTTTTGTGGTTCCATATAAATTTTAGGATTATTTGTTTTGGTTCTGTGAAAAATGTCGGGTAATTTGACAGATATTTTATTAAATACACAGATGGTTTTGTGTAGTGTGACTATTTTAACAATATTAATTCTTCCAATCCAAGAACATGGAATATTTTTACATTTATTTGATTCATATTCAATTTTCTTATCAGTGTTTTATCATCTTCAGCATTTAAATCTTTCACCTCTTTGGTTAAGTTCATTCCTAGGTATATTTTAATGTGATTTTAAATGGGATTTTTTAAAATTTTCTCTTTCTGGCAGTTCATTATTAGTGTAAAGAATGCAGCAGATTTCTATAAACTAATCTTGTATCCTACTACTTTGCTAAATTCTAATCGTTTTTGTGTGGCAACTTTAGGGTTCTCTATATAGAAGATCATGACATCTGCAAATAGTGACAGCTTTACCTATTCCTTTCTGAGTTGGACACTTCTTATTTCTTTTTCTTGTCCAATTGTTATGGCTAGGACTTCCTAATACTATGTTGAGTAGAAGTGTTGAGAGTGGGCATCTTTTTCTTGATCCAGAATTTGCCAGGAAGGCTTTCAGCTTTTCACTGTTCAGTATTATGTTGGCTTTGGATTTGTCATAAATGGATTTTATTACACTGAGATATGTTCTTTCTATACCCACTTTGTTAAGAGTTTTTATCATGAGTGGATGTTGAATTTTGTCAAATGCTTTTTCTGCAGCTATTGAAATGATCATGTGATTTTTGTCTTTCCTTTTATTACTGTGGTATATCACATTGATTGATTTGCATGTGCTGAATCATCCTTGTAACCCTGGAATGAATCCAACTTGATCATGGTGTATGATCCTTTTTATGTATAGCTGGGTTTGGTTTGCTAATATTTTGTTAAGAATTTTTGCATCTATATTCATAAAAGTTATTTGCCTGTAATTTTCTTTTTTTGTAGTGTTTTTTTTTCTATTTTTGTTATCAGGCTAATTGTGACTTCATGGAATGAATTTGGGAATGTTCTCTCCTCTTCATTTTTATGGAATAGCTTGAGAAGGATAGGTATAAATTTCTGTATGCTTGGTAGAATTCTCCAGTGAAGCTGTCCAGTCCTGGGCTTTGGTTGTAAGGATTTTTTTTTATTACAAATTCTATTTCACATCTAGTGATTGGTCTGTTCAAATTATCTGCTTCTTCTTGACTCAATTTTGGAAGGCTGTATGTTTCTATAAACTTGTCCATTTCTTCTAGGTTTCCAATTTGTTGGCATACAACTGTACATAATATTTTCATGTGTTTTTTTTCTTTGTATTTCTGCAGTATTGGTTGTTATTTCTCTTCTTTCATTTCTTGTTTCGTTAATTTGGGTTCTTTCTGTTTTCTTCTTGGTGAGCCTGACTAGAGGATTTTCAATTTTATCTTTTCAAAAAATCACCTCTTGGTTTTATTGATCTTTCCTATTTTTTATCTATTTCCTCTCTGATCTTATTATTTCCTTCCTTCTGTTTGCTTTGTTTGTTCTTCTTTTTTCTAATTCTATTATGTGGTAGCTTAGGTTTCTTATTTTAGATTGTTCTTGTTTTTTGAGGAAGGTTTGATTACTCTGAACCTCCCTCTTAGAACTGCATTAGCTGCATCTCATAGATTTTGTAATGTGTTTTCATTTTCATTTTTCTTAAGGTATTTTCTGATTTCTTCTTTGATTTAATTGTTGACCCATTGGCTTTTCAGTAGCATGTTGTTTAACTTCCATATGTTTGTTCTTTCCTCATTTTTCTTTCTGTGACTGATTTCTAGTTTCATACCATTGTAATCAGAAAAGATGCTTGAAATAATTTATATCCTCTTGAATTTGTTGAGACTTTCTTTGTAACCTATTATGTAGTCTACCCTACAGAATATTCCATTGTATGCTTGAAAAGAATGTTTACTATTATTATTATTTGGGTGTAGTATCCTGTAGATGTCAATTAAGTCCAACTGGTCTATTGTGTCATTTAGGACCTCTGTTGACGTATTGATTTCTGTATGGATGATCTGTCCATTGATGTCAATGGGGTGTTAAAGTCCCCTACTATTATTGTATTGTCAATTTTTCCCTTTTTGTCTCTTAGTATTTGTTTTTATATTCAGGTTCTCCTACATCCAGTGTATATATATTAATGAGTGTAATATCTTCTTTCTGTATTGATCCCTTCATCTTTATATAATGCCCTTCTTTGTCTTCTTTATGGCTTTTGTGTTAAACTCTATTTTGTCTGATATGAATATTGCTACCCCTGCTTTTTTGTCATTTCTATTCACATGAAATATCTTTTCCATTCCCTCAGTTTCAGTCTGTGTGTCTTTCACCCTGAAGTGAGTCTCTTTTAGACAGCATATTGTAGGTTCTTCTTTTCTTATCCAATATGCAGCTTTATGTCTTTTGATTGGAGCATTTAGTCCATTGACATTTAAACTAATTATTGATCAGTATGTACTTATTGTCATTTTAATCCTTGTTTCCAAGTTGTTTTTATAGTTCTTCTCTGTTCATTCCTTTTTCCCTTTTGATTTTTGATGATTTTCTTTTGTAATATGCTTGATTTCCTTTCTTTCCAGTTTTTGTGAATCTATTCTATACTTTTTATTTGTGGTTACCATGGAGTTCAACTATGTTGACCCGTAACTGTATCTGCTTGCTTTAAGCTGATAGTTACTCAAGTTCAAATACATTCTAAAATATATACATTTTTATACTCCCCTCCCCCACATTTTGTGATTTTATGTCCCATTTTACATCTTCATGCTCATCCTATTATTGTTAATTGTAGTTAAAACTACTTTTATGATTTTTAGATTGTTTTTAACCTATGTTTTCTCTATGTAGGCATATTCAGTTCTGTTCAGAAACAGCACACGTTTGTGTCTTTCTCTGTTGTTTTTCCAAGATCTAGTGCTAGACTGTGGTGTGGAGTTGGCTGGGGCTGGGGGTGTCAGGGCTTTGTGAATGCAGGAATTGAGGTGGCTGCATTGCCACCTAGTATCTTGGCTGCCTCTGTGGCAGAATTATCTCAGGACTTATTTAACCCAGATCTAATGCTAAGCTGCACTATGGAGTGGGAGGAGCTGAAGCATTCTCACTGAGAGAGGAACTTCTGTGTATTTCTGCACACACTGACACTGGTCATCACCACCCAACCTGGGCCACACTACAGACCCTGCCTCTGCTTAGCTAGATGAGTCCTCTCCCAGCCCCTGTCTGCCTGAGATTCAGTGCTTAGCCACTGCATGCTTTTATGGGAATTCCCCCATATGCATGCTGATATCTCCCATTGTTATACCCATTGCTCTGTGCACCCAACTGACTATGGCTTCTGTAGCTCCACCTGAATCACAACTCTGAACCCCAATCTGTCTCTGTGCAGCTACACAGAATCCCAGCAGAGATCTTACCCCAGGCTTGGTGTGCAGTAATTGGGGCCAGGGTGTTCAGCCCTTTGAAGTGCAGTAAGGCAGCAGTCACCAGTACTAGGTACTCTCAGCCTTGGTTGTCAGTAATCCAGCATGAACATACTCCTTGCAAGTAGAATCTATGCTTCTCCAGCCCTTCTATCTGTCTCGGCAGATTTCCCAGCAGGCAAGAGAGCCTGTCTCTTCTGTGCAGGGCCCGAGAACTTGGATGCCCTGCTAACTCTTGGGGCAAGGGTCCAACAATGCAGTCCTTCTCTTCCTTACAGATGCCTCCCAGGGGCACATTTCCCAACGGGATGCCTTTTTTCCCCCGTCCTTCCAGGTTACATGGAGATCTTCTTGCAGGTTTGGTTGCATAAGAATTCTTCTACCAGTTTCCAGTTAGAATTTTCTGTGAGAATTCTTCTACATGTAGATATATATTTTGATGTGATTATAGGGGAGGTGAGCTCCACATCTTCTTACTCCACCATCTTGACCCCCCCTCAGAACTTTCTATTCTGTTCCATTGATCTACATGCATGTCTTTATACCAAGACCATACTGTTTTGCTTAATGTAGCATTGTAATATATGTTAAAAGCAGGATGTGTGATGACTCCAGCATTCTTCTTTCTAAGAATGCTTTGTCACCTCTGGGTCTTTTTGTGGTTCAATATAAAGTTTAGGACTTTATTTCTATTTCTATAAAAATGCCATTGGGATTTTGATGGGAATAGCATTGAATCTTTAGATTCAATATTCCCTGCTCTGTACTTGCATTCTTGTGTTTTATTTATTTTATACCTAGTAGTTTGTACCTCTCAATCCCCTTCTTTTATCATGACCCTCTCCCCATACTGCTCCCAACTGGTAACCAATAGTTTCTTCTCTGTACTATGAATCTGTTTTTTTACATTCATTTGTTTGATTTATTTTTTACTTCCACATGTAAGCAAAACCTTATGGTATTTGTCTTTCTCTGAATTACTTCACTAATTATAATTTTCTCCAACTCTATCCAAGTTGTTGCAAAAGGCAAAATTTCTTTCTTTTTTATAGCTGAGTAATATTCCAGTGTAAAGCTATATCTACACTGCATGTTCTTTATTCACTTATCTGTTGATGGACACTTAAGTTGCTTCCATATCTTGGCTATTGTAAATAATGCTGCTAAAACATTGAGGTGCATATATCTTTTCAAATTAGTCTTTTTGTTTTCTTTGGCTATATACCCAAAAGTGGAATTACTGGATCACATGGTAGTGCTATTTTTAATTTTTTGAAAATCTCCATACTGTTTTCCATAAAGACTATAACAATTTACATTTCCACAAGGGTTGCCTTTTCTCTACATCCTCAACAATATTTATTAACATTGTCTTTTTCACGATGTTTATTCTGACAGATCTAAACCAATACCTCATTTTGTTTTGATTTGCATTTCCCTAATGATGAGTGATGTTGAGCATCTTTTCATGTGTCTGTTGTCCATCTCTATGTCTTCCTTGGAAAAATTTCTATTCACATCTCCTTCCAATTGTTTAATTGGGTTGTTTGTTTCATTAATATTGAGTTATATGAGCTCTTTATATATTTTGAATATTAACTCATTTGCAAATATCTTCTCCCATGCAGTAGCTTGTCTTTTCATTATGTTAATGGTTTATTTTGCTGTGCAAAATCTTTTAAGTTTATTTAGGTTCCATTTGTATATTTTTGCTTTAGTTTTTCTTACTTGAGGAGACAAATCCAAAAAGTATTACTAAGAATTATGTCAAGGTGTGCTGCCTATGTTTTCTACTAGCAGTTGTATGGTTTCTAGTCTTACATTTAGGCCTTTAATCCATTTTTATTTTATTTTTGTATATGGTGTGAGAAAATGTTCTAATTTCATTCTTTTATATGTCCAGTTTCCCAACACCATTTTTTAATAAGTTTATTTATTTATTTTTGACTGTGTTGGGTCTTTGTTGCTGTGCATGGGTTTTCTCTAGTTGAGGCGAGCAGGGGCTACTCTTTGTTGCAGTTCATGGGCTTCTCATTGCAGTGGATTCTCTTGTTGCAGAGCATGGGCTATATGTGTGTGGGCTTCAGTAGTTGTGTTGTGTGGGCTCAGTAGTTGTGGCTTTCGAGCTCTAGAGCACAGGATCAGTAGTTGTGGTGCATGAGCTTAGTTGCTCTGAAGCATGTGAGATCTTCCCAGACCAGACTTGAACCCACGTCCCCTGCACTGGCAGGCAGATTGTTAATCACTCTGCCACCAGGGAAGCTCCAACACCATTTTTGAAGAGACTATGTTTTCAAAATTGTATGTTGTTTTCCTCCATTGTTGCAGATTAATTGACCATGTGTGGGTGGGTTTATTTCTGGGCTCTATATTCTATTCCATTGATCTATTTGTTTGTTTTGGTGCTGGAACCATATTGTTTCGGATACCATAGCTTTATATTAGAGTCTGAAGTCAGAAATGGTTATGCTTCCAGCTTTGTTCTTTTTTCTTAAGATTGCATTGCTATTTGTTGTCTTGTTTGATTTCATACAAAATTTAAGATTATTTGTTTGGTTCTGTGAAAAACGTCATGGGTATTTTGATAAGGATTGCATTAAATCTGTAGATTGCTTTGGGTAGTATGGAAATTTTAACAATATTAATTCTTCCAATCCCTGAACACAGGGTATCTTTACATTTATTTGTATTATCTTCAGTTTCCTTCATCAATGTCATGCAGTTTTCAGAGTGGAGGTCTTTAACTTCCTTGATTAAGTTTAGTGCTAAGTTTTAATTTGTTTGTATTTGATTGTAAATGTGATTGGTTTCTTGTTTTCTCTTTCTGAAAGCTCATTATCAGTGTATAGAAAACAACATATTTCTATATTTTAACCTTTTTACCTGAAACCTTATTGAATCCATTTATTAGTTCTAATAGTTTTTTTTTTTTACATAGAGAAACTAGGGTTTTCTGTATATTGCATCATGTGATCTACAAAGAGTGATAGCTTTACTACTTCTTTTCCAATTTGGATAACTTTGATTTCTTTTTCTTTTCTGATTTCTATGACTTGCAATGCTATGTTACATAAAAATGGTGGGAGTGGGCACCCATATTTTGTTCCTAATTTTAGATGAAAGGCCTTCAGTTTTTCACCATTGAGATTGATGTTAGGTATAGGTTTTGCAAAAATGGCCTTTATTATTTTGAGATATGTTACCTCTGAACCAACTTTGTAGAGTTTCTATTTTTAAAACGTGAATGGGTATTGAATTTTGTCAAATGCTTACTTCTGTGTCTAATGAGATTACATGTGATTTTTATTCCTTGTTTTGTTTGGTCTGTGTATCATATTGTTTGATTTGCAGACACTGAAACATCCTTTCATTCCTGGAATATATCCCACTTGATCATGGTGTATGATCTTTTTTTATATATTGTTGAATATTGTTTCCTAATATTCTGTTGAGGATTTTTGCATCTATATTCATCAGGGATAAAAGGCATATAATTTTCTCTTTCTGTGTAGTGTCTTTTTCTGCTTTTGACATCAGGGTAATGGTGACCTTGTAGAATGAATTTGGGAGTGTTTCCTCCTCTTCACATTTTTGGAAACAGTTTGAGAAGAGGAAGTATTAACCCTTATTCTTATATTTGGTAGAATTCCCCTGAGAATCCATGCAGTACTTGAATTTTATTTGTTCAAAGTTTTTGGATCAATTATTCAATTTTACCACTAGTGAGCAATCTGTTCAGATTGTCTATTTCTTCCTGATTCAGTCTTGGAAGATTGTATATTTCTAGTAATTTATACATTTCTTCTAGTTTTTTTTTAATTTGTTGGCAGATAATAATATTCATAATATTCTCTTCTGTTTGTTTTTATTTTGTTTTTTGGGGTCATCTCTCTTTTTTTTAATGAGCCTGGCTAAAGGCATATCAATTTGTTTATATTTCTGAAGAACCACCTCTGGCTTTCATGGATCTTTTTATTGTTTTTTGGTCTCTGTTTTATTTAGAGACCAAAAGCCTGATTCTATATTGTGATCCTTTGTTTGTAGGCACTCTGATCATAATTATTTCCTTTCTTCTGCAGACTTTGGGCTTTGTTTATTCTTTTTTTTATATTTCATTTAGTTGACAGATTAGGTTGTTTTCCTGAGATTTTTCTTGTTTCTTGAGGTAGGACTGTATCCCTATAAACTTCCTTCTTAGAACTAATTTTGCAACATCCCCTAGGTTTTTATTTTATTTTAATTTATTTTAATTGTGTTTTTATTTGTTTTAAGACATTTTCTAATTTACTCTTTGATTTCTTTCTTGACTCAGGGATTTTTTTTTAGTAGCATGTTATTTAGTTTCCATATGTTTGTGTTTTTCTCATTTTTTCCTGTGATTGATTTTTACTTTCATACTTTTGTGGTTAGACAATATTTTTTATATGATTTCTACACTTTTAAATTTATTGAGACTTGTTTTGTGACCTAACGTGTGATCTGTCCTAGAGAATGTTCCATGTGCACTTGAAAAATTGTGTACTCTGCTGCTTTGGGATGGAATGTCCTGTTTATACCTATAAGTTCAATTGATAAAATGTATCATTCATGGACACTTGGGTGGAGAAGTGACGGGGGCCTGAGTGCTTGGGGCTGCAGTTCTGTGCTGGTTTCACCTGTCCCCTGGTGTACGCACCTTGTTTAGAGTCTGGTTCAGGGTTGGAGGTGTTGGTGCCATACCACTGAGCTTTCCTTGTTCCCTCCCAACTGAGCACAAGGACACTCAGTGATGTCATTCTCCAACATGAAGTTAGATTTGCTCCTTCAGGAGTGCATGCAGGGATGCAAGAATTGACACTGGATGTTCTGCCTTGGTTAGAAACAAGGCTGGAGTCTGAGCTGGCTCTGTTCCCTCCAAGTGTGTGAAGTCACATTTGTAACATCAGCCTCTATCTTAGTTGAGAATAACACCAGAGCAAGACGGCCTTGGAGCAGGAGCCTTGTGTGGACTGGGAGGTGTGGTGGGGTGGTCCTGGTAAACTGGACAGAGTCTCAGGCCATTTTCAATCTGCTGTCTCTGTGCTGTGATGGGAAGTAGGCAATCTGTGAGTGAGTTCTTTACCTCACAGTAGACAGAATGGCCATCATCAAATTGTCTACAAATAATAAATGCTAGAGTGGGTGTGGAGAAAAAGGAACCCTCTTACATTGTTAGTGGGAATGTAAATTGGTGCATCCACTATGGAGAATAGTATGGAGGTTCCTTTAAAAACTAAAAATAGAGCTACCATATGATCCTGCAATCTCACTCCTGGGCATTTATCTGGAGAAAACTATAATTTGAAAAGATGCATGCATCCCAATGTTCATTGCAGCACTATTTACAATAGCCAAGATATGGAAACAGCCTAAATGTTTATCAACAGATGAATGGATAAAGAAGATCTGGTAAGTACATATAATAATTGCAATCATTGGTGCTTTTGTTGTGGTCATCCATTTATAATGCTTGGTGTCAGTTTATTTATAAATAGAGCTACCATATGATCCTGCAATCTCACTCCTGGGCATTTATCTGGAGAAAACTATAATTTGAAAAGATGCATGCATCCCAATGTTCATTGCAGCACTATTTACAATAGCCAAGATATGGAAACAGCCTAAATGTTTATCAACAGATGAATGGATAAAGAAGATGTGGTAAGTACATATAAATGTGTATACACACACACACACACACACACACACACACACTGGAATATTACTCAGCCATAAAGAAGAATGTAATAATGTCATTTGCAGCAACGTGGATGGACCTAGAGTTCATCATACTAAGTAAACCAGACAAAGACAAATGTCATATGATATTGCTTATAATCTAAAGGAAAAAGAGACATAACTGAACTTATTTCCAAAACAGAAAGAGACTCACAGACACAGGAAATAAATTTATGGTTATCAAAGGGGAAAGGGCAGTGGGAAGAGGGATAAATTAGGAGGCTGTGATTAACATATACACACTACTATGTATAGAGTAGATTACCAACAAGTACCTACTATATAGCACAGGGAACTATACTCAATATTATGCAATAACATATAAAGGATCTGAAAAAGAATCTTATACAATATTGTAAATCAACTATACTTCAATAAAAGAAAATAGCAGTTTAGTGGCTTATTACAGCCCTCCAGTAAGCCCCACTGGTTTTCAAATCAGCTAATTGATCTGGCATTCCCAGTGTCAGACCTAAGGCTGGGGTGCCTATTATTTGGCTTAAATCACTTGTTCCCCAGTGAGGATCCCCCTGTCTCTGTTTTCCCCCTTCTCTTCAATATCTCCTGCTAAAGATGCATTCCTTGACCAGATCACCTCCCTTTTCTTACCTGACTCTGTGTGGATCTTTCTTTACAACCTTCATCATAGAATAGCTGTTCTTCTATTTCCAGGTCTATTTCAGCAAGAGTCACTCTATATGTAGTTGTTATTTTTTATGTGTTTCTAATGGAAGGTGAGCCCAGCATCCTCTTACTCCACCATCTTTATCTCTCTTCCACTTCTATTTTTTCAATTTATTGCAAAATCTCCATACTGTACTCAAAAGTGGATACAATTTATATTCCAACTGACAGTTCATGAGTTTCCTTTTTCTCCACATCCTTACCAACATGTGTTATTTGTTGTCATTTTGAATAGAAGCTGACAAGTGGAAGGTGGTAATCTCATTGTGATTTTGATTTGCATTTACCTGATGATTAGTGATGTTGCACATCTTTTCATGTATTTGATGGCTGTCTGTATGTTTTCTTTAGAATAATGTCTACAGGTCCTCTGTTCATTTTGTAATCGGTTGTTTGTTTTTCTTGGTGTTGAGTTGTAAGAATTCTTTGTATATTTTGTATGTCAATCCCTTGTCAGATACTGTTTGCAAATATCTTCTCCTATATAGTAGGATGCTTTTCATTTTGTTGATGGTTTACTTAACTTTGCAAAAGCTTTATATTTTGATGTAGTCCAATTTATATTTACTTTTTTGTTTTTTTTTCACTCTTGCCTGAGGAGATAGGACCCCCAAAATATTGTGAAGACTGATGTGAAAGTGTGTATATATGCTTCTCTTTTCTTCTAGATGTTTTATGGTTTCAGGTCTTCCATTTAAGTTTTAAACCATTTTGGGTTTCTTTTGCATATAGTTTCAGAAAGTGGTCAAATTTCATTCTTTTGTATGTAGCTGTCCAATTTTCCAAACACAATTTATTGAAGAGCCTGTCTTTTCCCCATTGTATATTCTTGCCTCCTTTGTCATAGGTTAATTGACCCTATGTGCATGAGTTTATTTGGGGCCTCTCTTTCCGTTCCATATGTGTTTGTTTTTGTTCCAGGACCATACTGCTTTGATTAATGCAGCTTTGTATTATAGTCTGAAGTCAGGGACCATGATACCTCCAGCTTTCTTCTTTATCTCAAAATTTCTTTTATTATCTGAAGGCTTTTGTTGTTTCATACTAATTTTAGGATTATTTATTCTAGTTCTGTGAAAACTGCTGTTGATATTTTGATAGGGATTGCATTAAAACTGTACATTGCCTTGGGGAGTGTTGTCATTATAACAATATTAATTCTTCCTATCTGTGAACACAGTATATCTTTTCATTTGTTTGTGTTGTCTTCAATTTCTCCCATCAATGTCTTATAGTTTTCCAAGTACAGTTTATTTCATCACCTTGATTAGGTTTATTCCTAGGTATTTTATTCATTTTGATGCATTTGTAAATGGGAGTTTTAAAGTTTATCTTTCTGATAGTTCATTATTAATATGTAGAAATGCAATAGATTTATTTATATCAATTTTTGTATCCTGCAACTTTACTGAATTCCCTTATTATTTCTAACAGTATTTTGTTGGTATATTTAGGGTTTTCTGTATATAGTATCTTGTCATCTGCAAACAGTGACAGTTTTACTTCTTACTTTTCAATTTGGATTTCTTTTATTTCTTTTCCTTACCTAATTGCTGTGGCTAGGATTTCCAATACTCTGTTTAAGAAAAGTGGCAAGAGTGGCACCCTTGCCTTGTTCCTTATCTTACAGGAAATGCTTTAAGCTTTGTGCTGTTGAGTATGATGTTGGCTTTGGTTTTGTCATATATGGCCTTTATTATGTTAAGTTATATTTTCTCTATACCAAGTTTGCTGAGAGTTTTTATCATAAATGGATGTTGAATTTTGCCAAAAGATGTCCATCTATTGAGAATATCATGTGGTTTTATTCTTCAGTTTATTCATGCAGTATATCACATTGATATGTGAACATTGAACATCCTTGCATCCTTGGGGTAAATAACACTTGGTCATGGTGCATGATCCTATTAATATGTTGTTGAATTTGATTTCTTAACGTTTTGTTGAAGATTTTTGCATCTATATTAATCAGAAATATTGAACTGTAATGCTCTTTGTGTGGTCTGATTTCAGTCTCAGCATGATGCTGACCTCATATGAGTTCACAAGAGTTCATTTCTCTTCAAATTTTGGAATAGTTTCAGAAAGAAAGGTAATAATTCTTCTTTAAATTTTTGGTAAAATTCACATGTGAACTCATATGATACTGGACTTTTGTTTCCTGGGAGGTTTTTTAAAATTACTCATTCAATTTCATTTCTGGTAATCAGTCTTCATATTCTCTATTTCTTCCTGATTCAGTTTTTGAAGATTGTACACTTTCAGAAATTTATTTATTTATTTGAGGTTGTCCAATTGTTGGTTTATAATTGTCTGTAGTAATATCTTATTACCCTTTGTATTTCTGTGATTTCATAATTTCTCTTCTTTCCTTATTTTATTTTATTTATTTTGGCCCTCTTTTTTTTTTTTTATTTCCTTGGTTACCCTGATTAAACACTTATCAGTTTTGTTTGTATTTTCAAAGAATCCATTCTTAGTTTCATTTATCTTTTCTATTGTTTTTTGTCTCCATTTTATTTATTTCCACATTGATCTGTATTATTTCTTTCCTTCCACTAACTTTGGTTTTTGTTTGTTTTTCTTCTTCTAGTTTATTTAAGTGTGAGTTTTGATTATTTATTTTGACTGTTTTTTGTTTAGTGCAGTAGGCCTGTATCACTATAAACTTCTCTCTTATTACTGATTTTGATGCATTCTGTATATGTTGGATCATTGTGTTCCTATTTTCATTTCTCTCCATGTATCCTTTTTATTTTGTTTTTGATTTCATCAGTCATCCATTGATTGTTTACATATTGTTTAGATTTCACATATTTTGTGGGTTTTATAATTACTTTGTAGTTGGTTTTTATTTTCATACCCTTGTGGTTGGAAAAGTTGCTTGATATGATTTTAATCTTCCTAAATTTATTGAGTCTTGTTTTGTGGCCTAGCATGTAATCTACCCTGGAGAATGTTCCATGTGCTTTTAAATCAAAGTGTTTTCTCATGATTTTGAATGGAATATTTATTATGTATATCTATCTATTTATCTATATCTACCTATCATCTATCTATCTATATTAACATATATAAAATCCATCTACTCTAATGCATGATTTAAGGCCAATGTTTCTTTCTTGATTTTCTTTCTCAATGATCTGTCCATTGATTTAAGTGTGGTATTAAAGTCCCTTATTTTTATTGTATTATTATCAATTTCTTACTTTATGGTTGTTAATATTTCCTTTTTGTATTTAGGTGTTCCTCTGTTGGATGAAAATATATTTATATTTGTTAGAGGTTCTTGTTTGATTGATCCCCCTTTATCATCAATTAATGCCTTTTGTTTTTTCTTGCTCCAGTTTTTGTTTTAAATTCAATTTTTCTGACCAAGTATTGCTACCTCAGTTTTTTTGTTTGTTTGTTTCCATTTGCATGGAATCCCTTTTTCCACTCCCTCACTTTCAATCTGTGTGTATCTTTAGATCTGAAGTAAGTCTTTCATAGATAGCATATACATGGATCTTTTTAAAATCAATTCAGCTCCTCCATGTCTTTTGACATGCAAAAGTTAGTATGATTGACATTGTTTCAAAGGTCTGTTAAACTATTCTCAATTTTAAAAATTCTTTTTTTCCTTTTTTTTCTGTTCAGCTTGGATGATTCGCACCACTCTTTCTTCCAGATCACTGATCCATTCCTGTATATCATCTAATTAACTGTTTATTCTTTCTAGTATATTTTTAATTTTAATTATTATATTCTTCAGCTCTGATTGTTTCTTTCTTATATTTTTTAATTCTATGTTGAAATTCTGTGTTCTTCCATTCTTCTCTCAAGTTATTTGAGCATCTTTGTGATCAGTATCTTGAACACTTTGTCATGTGGACTGCTCATATCCACTTTGTTTAGTTCTTTTTCAGAGGTTTTGTCTGTTCCTTCATTTGAAACATAGTCCTCTGTCTCCTCATTTTACCTAATTCTCTGTGTTTATTTTTATATATTAAGTAGGTTCATTATATCTTCTGATCTGGGAGAAGGGTCTTTATGTAGGAGACACCTATGTGTTCCAGCAGCATGCTTCCCTCTATTCTCCAGAAATATATGTTCTAGGAATGTGCCACATATGGGCTGCATGCATCTTTCTGTTGTAGCAGGGACAGTTACTGTGGGTACACTATAGTTGGGGATGACCCTTCACTGGGTAGGCTGCAAAGCCCTGTCTCATGTGGTGGCTGCTGGCCCACTGGTGGGTGGGGCCAGGTCTCCATGTGGCTGGCCATGCAGCCTAGTTGTGTGCCACTGCTGCAAGACAAATGGTGTATGTGGGGGTAAGACCCCATTTCTAATAGGCTTGAAGGAGAATACTAAAAATGGAATTTCCCAGTGCCAGTGTCATTGCAGTAGAACGAGTTTGCTGAAATAGCTGATGCCAGCATCTCTATCTGCAGGGTATATCCCATTTACCTCCTGCCTCTCTGGGAGACTCTGCAAGATCAGCAAGTGGGTCTGACCCAGGTTCCTTTCAAGTTACTGTCTCTGTGCTGGAACTTAGAATTGTAAGATTTTGTGCACAAGCTTTAAGAGTGGAATCTGTGTTTCTTGTAGCCCTCTGACTCTCTTGAATGTAAGCTCCACTGATTTTCAAAGCTAGATGTTCTGGGACTTGTCTTCCAGCAACAGGATCACAGGCTGGGGAGTCTGGTGTTAGTCGTGGATCCCTCGCTACTCAAGTAAGATCTCTGTGGTTGTGATATCTCTCATATTTTGGGGTCTTTGACCCAGGGGTATGGATCCTGACTATACTGCATTTCTGCCCCTCCTACCTGTCTTGTTGTGGCTCCTAGTTTATATCTTTAGTTTTGGAAAATATTTTCTGCTAGTCTTCAAGTTTTTCTCATAGATAGTTTCTCTGTAAGTAGTTATAAAGTTGGAAGGTGTTTTATTACTGATTCAATCTCTTTATACATTACTAGTCTGTTCAAATTTTCTATATCTTCATTATTCAGCCTTGGTAGATAAAATATATCTAGTAATTTATCCATTTCTTCTAGTATATTCTATTCTTTATATAAGTGTTGAATTAATCTTATTTCTCAGTTTGTTACACTTATTACCACTGGCCCATGCAAGGCTCCTGTCTTGTTTTTATTTACTTATCTATTTGTTTTTCTCTTTTATCCCTGTTACCAACTCCTATTCCTCCTCCTAACCATCCCATCCAGCAGGCACTTATTCAATTCCTGAATCTTTAATGGTCTCTGCTCAAAACTCACCTTTTAGAGAAGGCTTTCCTTACTCCCCTCTCTAAAATACCAGCTCCTTGTCATTCTCCATTCACTTACCCTGTTTAATTTTTCTTTATATAATGTATCATTATTAAATTTCAGTTATTTATCTCATTTAAGAGAATGTAAGTTCTGTGGTGTAGGAATTTTTTCATTACACACCACTGTATTCTTAGAGCCTTGAAACAGTGCCTGGCACAAAGTAGATGGTCAAATAATATTTGAAGAATGAATGTATGAGGGAATGAATAAAAGAAACAAAGATCAGTGATAACAAGATGTTGAGAATCTTCCATAGATGAGTCATAAATCTCTGAAGTATTGTGTGTGTTTAGAATTAAACCCATGCCTTATTTGTAGTTTTATTGATATGTCCTTTCAAAAAACACTGCCTACTCTGTGCTATGCACTGCAGAGACCAAGGTAAATAAGGCAAGATAATTATTTCACAGAATGAGTTTGCTGTCCAATGTGTTAATGAATATGTAAATGGATAGTTCTAATATGGTGTAACAAAAGCATTAATAAACATATGGACAAAGTGCCATTGGATCTCAGGGAAGGAAACAATGAATTTCAGAGGGACCAGAGATATCTAAATGCACAAAATGACATTTCATTCATCCTTCAACAAATATTTATGGGACACCTACCATGCGCTAGGTTCCAATGACACAGCCTCAACAGTGACTGGGGCCCAAAATGAGAAATACCTGAATGCCAAAAAAGAAACTTTCACCTCCACAGCAGATGAAACCAAGGTATAATCCAGGACTCACATGATTGCCAATGCAAGAGGCTCTTTCCCATGCAGTTAAAAAGTCTAGCAAAAAGAACTTTTAGCGATCACTTGGAAGGAGACATGCTCTGGAAAGAGAAAACAGACAGATTTCAAGTAAGCTGAAATAGACTCTGTTAAGTAATCTAACATTGCTTTAGTTCCCTGAAATGGAAAGGTGAGCCTAAAAGTACACTCTGTTCCAATGGTTAGGTCATTTTAGAGTCAGCTACTGAGATCCCTAAGCCCAGAAAACTGAATTTGTGCAAGGCATTTGGACTGCAGACAATTAAAAAGTTATAAACAGGAGCTACACCATTCAAAATTGTGTATTAAATGGTGTAAAACTGTGTATTAAATGGTGTAAATATAAATCCTCCAGTTCCCTTTTAATGACTTCATTTGCTTTCAGAATCTACAATACATGGGAACATTTTCTTTACAGAACAATCACTAGAATAAGTCACAATAGCAAATGCACCAAAGGCAGGCATTAACTTGTGGTGGAGCTACTTCTCACATGAGCAACTCTAGATAACATGCTGTAGAGTGAGGAGATTCAGATATTTATAGTAGAAAAACAAAGGTGGCTTAAGAGTATTTTGTTTCAAAGTTTAAAATTATCATGATTCCACATTAATTATTACAAATAAAATTAATAGTATCAATCCAAGAACAATTGTTGTATTGGTTCTATTAAACTGTATATAATAAGGTTCTTGATGTCTCTGAGAAGCACCAGTTAAGACAGCTAATAATAAATCTAAAAGTTAAAAAAGACATACCTAAAATTTAGGGCAAGTAATTAAACTACCATAAATAGACTATCATCACAGTCCAACATGTTACTTATTCTTCTGATATTATGCAGCTGACTATCATGTCCAGAGGGGTCCACTTCAGTGAGGATGTACAGATTGAATTCAGAGAAAGATTTTAGCCGCAGCAATCAGAGAATAAAAAGAAATAAAAGGAATCCAAATTGGAAAAGAAGAAATAAAGCTGTCACTGTTTGCAGATGACATGATACTATACATAGAGAAGGCTAAGGGTGCTACCAGAAAAGTACTAGAGCTAATCAATGAATTTGGTAAAGTAACAGGATACAAAATTAATGCACAGAAAAAAGGGAACACTCTTGCACTGCTGGTGGGAATGTGAATTGGCATAGCCACTATGGAGAACAGTATGGAGGTTCCTTAAAAAACTACAAATAGAATTATCATATGACCCAGCAATCCCACTACTGGGCATATACCCTGAGAAAACCATAATTCAAAAAGAGTCACTTACCAAAATGTTCATTGCAGCTCTATTTACAATAGCCAGGAGATGGAAACAACCTAAGTATCCATCATCAGATGAATGGATAAAGAAGATGTGGCACATATATACAATGGAATATTACTCAGCCATAAAAAAGAAACGAAATTGAGTTATTTGTAATGAGGTGGATAGACCTAGAGTCTGTCATACAGAGTGAAGTAAGTCAGAAAGAGAAAGACAAATACCGTATGCTAACACATATATATGGAATTTAAGGAAAAAAATGTTATGAAGAACCTAGGGGTAAGACAGGAATAAAGACACAGACCTACTGGAGAACGGACTTGAGGATATGGGGAGGGGGAAGGGTGAGCTGTGACAGGGCGAGAGAGAGGCATGGACATATATACACTAACAAACGTAAGGTAGATAGCTAGTGGGAAGCAGCCACATGGCACAGGGATATCGGCTCAGTGCTTTGTGACTGCCTGGAGGGGTGGGATAGGGAGGGTGGGCGGGAGAGAGATGCAAGAGGGAAGAGATATGGGAACATATGTATATGTATAACTTATTCACTTTGTTATAAAGCAGAAACTAACACCATTGTAAAGCAATTATACCCCAATAAAGATGTTAAAAAAAAGATGTGACACATATATACAATGGAATATTACTCAGCCATAAAAAGAAAAAAAGTTGAGCTATTTGTAGTGAGGTGGATGGACCTAGAGTCTGTCATATAGAGTGAAGTAAATTAGAAAGAGAAAGACAAATACAGTATGCTAACATATATATATATATATATATATGGAATCTAAGAAAAAATAATGTCATGAAGAACCTAGGGGTAAGACAGGTATAAAGACACAGACCTACTGGAGAATGGACTTGACTACATGGGGAGGGGGAAGGGTAAGCTGTGACAAAGTGAGAGAGTGGCATGGACATATATACACTACCAAACGTAAAATAGATAGCTAGTGGGAAGCAGCTGCATAGCAGAGGGAGGTCAACTCGGTGCTTTGTGACCACCTAGAGCAGTGGGATAGGGAGGGTGGGAGGGAGGGTGATGCAAGAGGGAAGACATTAGGGAACATATGTATATGTAAAATTGATTCACTTTGTTATAAAGCAGAAGCTAACACACACACACACACACACACACACACACAAAGAGAACTAGCAGCTTCATTAACAACGATGCTGTTAGTAGAAGGTTAAATATAAAGTTCAGGCAAGGAAGAAGTTTTATTTCAATATCTGCATGAGAAACAAATTAAACATGAAGTCCAAGTTAATGCATAACTGTTTTCCAAAGTGTCAAAATTTGGTGTATCACACATTTATACAGTTGAATGTGAATGTTGGTTTGTTACTACAATTGTTTGAAACATAATTCAACTATATTTCAAAAATAAAACTAAGATCAAATTTCTGTGAATTTTCTGAAGCATTTCCATTAGAACAGTTAATAATTGCCTATTAGCACAAAAAGTAATCCAGGAGGAGAGAAATTATCTAAAATTTTCTGTAAACTTTTGTTTCTCAAACTGTCATTTATAATCCACTACGAAGTTGTGAAATTAATTTAGTGGGTGGGTTGGGACTATTAGTTTCATATATATACATATATATTCAAGTTTTATATACATTATGTGTATAGATACAATTTATATGTGTATATATTCAATTTATTTTACACACACACACACACACACACACACACACACACATGACATCAAAATACATCACATTGATCCCAAATAATACTTGTTTTCAGGAAAGTTTGGTTTCTCTCATACACACACACACACCCATAGACACACGTGTTTGTACTGTGTAGTGAAGTAGATTTTCAAAAAAAAATTAAAATATTGGTTTAGACCTCCCTTTTCTCCCATGTATGAGAGCTTACAAAGGTGTCATTTGTTTATCAAACTTAAATTATCTGTGTAGTCTCCAATATCCATTTTAATTTGGCCCCTCTCTGTCAAGGTTATTTCCTATAGTTTGCTTCACAGAGACTGACCTGGTTTCTTAGTCCCGGCCTCTTACTACACCCCACTACAAACAAACCATAGTCATTCTTGTCTTTGAGGCTTTGCTGTCCCCAGCTCTCTTGCCTAGGATGCGATTTACCTCTTCTGTGCCTATACAACTTTAATCCCAGTTTTAAGACTCAACACAAGTGTGATCACTCCCATGAAGCCATCTCTGATGATGCATTTCTAAATACTGGCACTCACACTTCTCTCCTTCCTTTCTGATTTGATTGTGATACTTATCTTCCATGCCATATAGCTTAATACTTAAAGAACAGCAGGAATCTCAAATCTGGAAAAGACTCGAATGTCTATTTTGTCTAAGCTCTCTACTGAGGGTAAGGCAGTCCAGAAAACCCTGCATCCAAATTACTTGGGGAGTGTATTTTACATGCAGATTCCCAGAGCTTCAGGTTACCTCCTGGATCAGAATTTCAGTGATGAGACCCAGGAACCAGGATGTACATCAGACTATGGGTGGCTCTTATACCCAAATGAGTTCAAGAACTGTGGATCTACTTTGACCTACCACCCAGCCCAGGGACTGTTGCTTTCCTTGTTTTCCTGGGAAAAGCCCAGGGTCACTGTATCATATGATACTTAGTTACCATTTTCTGACACTAGCTGAGCGGTATGGGGTTCCCATTGTGAAGATTTGTGGCGACTCAGAGTATAATTTTGCCACCAGGCAGAAACAAGACTGAGAAAGTGATGACATATTTCAAGGACCGCAGCGTGCTAGCCATTGCACTCCTCCAGGACTTTATGCCTGTTCCTCTAGAATGGCCATGGTAGTCTCCATCTACTGCTACATGTCATGAAGTTCAAAAATACCACTTCTATGATCACTGGAGCATGGGCTCATAATCCCAGCTCTGTATTTACAGCACAGTAGGTTAACCACTCAGGCTGAGTTTACTCATCTGCAAAACAGGGGTACTAATTGTACTGACTTCACAGGGTTGGTGTGAAAATTAAATAAAGTGATGAATAAGAAATTGGCTGTCGTATAAGGGAGGCTCCATAAATGATAGTTGTTGTTATTATTCCCATAGTGTTTTTGGTTCCCAATGGCCTTCAACAGTTATTTTATCACCCAGGCTCAGTAAGACAATTATAAGGAACAAAGGATTCTTTACTGGATTCTCTGAGTGTTGAATGTATTCAACCCCTGAACAGCCAGTCTTCAGACAGGAACAAAATCTGATGACCCAGAGGAAGCTGGAGATAAGGCTAGAGAAATGAGCAGAGGTCAATCACTAAGGCTCTTGGTTTGCACTGAATGGGAAGCCATATGAAGCAGTGGAGTGATAGGACAGACTTGAAAGACAATTTGGGAAAATTAAACCTAGATCAAGAGATTTGGGCAAGGCTTTTCAAAGCCTCATTTGAAGCTGTTTCCAGCCCCCTCCCTACCCCAGACTCAGGCAAGCTGGTTGAGAGAAGGGACCACTGGGGACTAGAGTTTGGGGAACTAAACAGGCAGGGGCTGTGGGGAGACTGCTGGGGAGGAGCAAGTGTATGGTAGCCTGGCAAAGAGGAGAATTGAGAGCCTCGCTCAGAAGCCTGATAGGGCCACAGTGCTTGCTCTCTGGATATGTGTGCAGGATGGAGAAGGCATGGCTGCCCACAGGTACTGGGTCAGAGGCAGGTACAGGGACTCAGGCACGAGGATCACAAAACCCAAAGGTCCTTGGCCATCAGAATCTGGGCACTGGGCAGATCCCAGAGCAACAACTTTCAAACCCCACCGAGGAGCTTTTGGGGTTTTGGGTGGGGCATGATGAGTGGGCAAGATATTCCTCCACTACACATAAACACACACACACACACACACACACACACACACACACACACACACACACCAGAGCAGTTCAGTGTTTGCTTCAAATATTGGGGTTTTATGTGAGATTTCTTCTTTGAAGAAAGGATGATTGATTTAAAAAGAAGAAATTAGGAGAATATTCATCATGGTACAAACTTGTGGTCCAAAACAGGAAGAGACTTGTAAAAGACTGCATGTGGCAAGAGCCAGGACAGGAGCTCAGCCTACCTGACTACAAGTCCAGTGCCCTTTCCCCTTCTCAATGCTGGCATCAGCCAATTCTCAGTAGGCTATCGCTTTAAGTGGGATTAGAATAATTTAGGGTCATTTGTTAGAGATGTACCTTCTCAGGCCCCATATAAGAACTCCTGAATTGGAACTTGGGGCTGGAGGTCCAGAATCTGAATCTATACTAGCTTCCCCGGTGATACTGGTGGACTATACCATTAAGTTTGAAAATCATCATTCTATTCAATATAGAAATCTGGTTTCACACTAACTTTAAGACACCTTCTTTTTGCACAGTTCTGCTGGCAAGACATTTACTACTCCTTGAAGCCTGTCACTCTATAACAGGGATATTATTGGCTGAAAGTTCTTTCTTATAATGAGATGAAATTTCATCTTTCTCTGAAGTGGCCACCTGGGTTTCTCAGACCTGGTCTTCTCTTTCTGCCCTGTGAGAGTCCTTCAAAGGTCTGAGTCCCTCTCTCTCTAAATTTTTCCAGGTAGAACCTCTCCATCTCCTTCAACTGTTCCATATGGGACCTTGGATCCAGGCCCCTCTCCTGTCTCTTTACTACCTCCTGAACACAATTCGGTGTGTATGCAACCTTAGTAATATTTGAGGCCCCAAGCTTGGCATATATACTAGGTGAGGGTCTGCCTAGTAGAGACAGACTCTGAATGCTATCTGACACTGAGATTTCCAACACAGAATCCTCCTAAGCCTAGGTTAAATAGTTTATCTCTTTCTTGTATCATCAACCACATATTTATACAGTAATTTAATATTTTTCCACTAAATGTCACTTTGCTCCAATCTGCACAAATATATGTACAGTTATTTAAAATCTTGATTAACTATCCCATTCAGCTTGATATCATCCATGAATTTGAACAGCCTATGCCTTCACCTAAGTTATTGATATAAACATGAAGTAAGATACAGCTGAAGATAGAATCCTGTGGTAACCTAATACAGACCTCCACATTAATTATCCCCCATCGAGATCAGTTGTTCAGTCACAAACTCACTCAACAGTACACAATTATGTTGCAAGTTTGCATAACTTGATTTCAGTAAGGTGTTAGTCAACCTCTGCCTGCATGCTGTCGGTCTAGTAACTCTATGGGACAGAATAAGATTAATATTTAATCATTTTAAGTGACTGTCATAAGAAATTTTATTTGCATTATTTGCATGGATTTCCAAAAACGGAAAATCTTGCCAGAATTGCAACAAGTTCTCATTAGTTGCTGTATAAAAAAATAAATTAAAAAAATTTTAAAAAAAGAATAGCAACAAGTTTTCCACAGTAAAATATTGTATTTTACCTTTTAAAAAAGTTTACTTTTAGGGGTTGCACAGTTCTATGAGCTCCCACACATGCATAGATTCATGTACCCATCACTACAGCCAGGATAAAGCACAGTTTCAATGACCCCAAATTATGCCTTTACACTGCTCTATCATAGTTACACATTTTCCCACCCCTAACCCCTGGCTACCACTGATCTGTTCTCTGTTCCTAGTTTTGCTTTTACTAGAATATCACATAAATGGAATCATATAGTATGTAGTCTTTTGTTTCAGGCTTTTTTTTTTTTTTACTTAAGACAATGTATTTGAAAATTCAAACATGCTGTCATATGTATCAGTAGTTGGTTCTTTTTTATTCTTGTGTAGTATCCCATGATATGGCCATATCATAGCTTGTCTATCCATTCAACTGTTGGTGAACATTTGGGAGGTTTCTAGCTTTGGGCAATTTTGAATAGGGATTCTATAAACATTCATACACAGGTTTTGGGGTGAACATAAGCTTTTAATTCTCTAAGTTAAATACATAGAAGTGGGCCATATGGTAAGTGCATTTTAAACTTTTTTTAAAAACTGCCAAACTGTCTTCCCAAGTGGTTGTACCATATCTACCATATCACTTGGTTTCAGTGAACTGGTACAGGGTTCCCATCTTTTCACTCTTACTGGTTAGAATCCAGCAGCTTCATCTCTGTAATGCTTCACAGCACCTACGTCAACACCAGATATAAAACAAGTGGTTATTGGGTATCATTTATGTATTTTTCCTTCTACCTTTTACACGTGCCCTTTAAAAATTCATTCTGCTTAATGGATCCCTTGTCACTTGTAGAATAAAAGCCAAAGAATTAAGAGTCATATTGTCTTTCATAAGCTGGTCCTCAAATTCCTTTCCCAGCTTTATCACCATACATCATCATATCCTGTATTCCAGCAATACCAGAAAACTTCAGTCTATTCCTTCCACCTAGTATGTCCCCAACATTGTACTAATTCTACTATCAATATGGTAGATAAATTTACTAAGTATCCATTGCAGGTCAATCTCTTGCTCTTTATGTCACAATATTTTATATTATATCTACTTTAAAAATTTAGAAATGATACTACAGATAAATTAATTACCTTGCCAAGGTCACTCAACTAGTGAGTTCTAGAGCTGGAAATCAAAGGACAATAAGATAGAGCCCCAAATCCTTTTCCTGGCATTCAAAGTCCTTCATCATCTTCTTAAAGCTTTTGTGGAAAGGTAATGTAATATAGAGATTGTGTTGTGAGCATTGGTTCTGCCTGGAAACAAATTTCCCAGGTTTGAATCTTGGTTCTACCACTCACTGGCTGTGGGCTCTTAAACAAGTAACTTCCCTAGACCTCAGTTTCTGAACTGTCAAGTGGAGATGATGATAATAATAATATTAGCTTATAAGGTTTTTGTGAGGATTAAATAAGTTAATGCATACTAAACTCCCAGCACTGTGCCTGGCATATAGTAAGTGATCCTCAAATATTAACTATTATTATTACTTTCTATCCTCATCTTCCCTCACTTGCATCACTACACGACCTGTAATCTGTATTGTCTTGACTCCATGCTTTTATCCATGCTGATCCCTGCAACTCATCTATTTGTATGGAAATCCAATTCATTCTTCCCTGCCCAGGTCAAATGCCACCTCCTCTGTATATCCTTTTTGGATTCCCCTAGCTAGAAGCCAACCCTCCCCATTCAGCACTCTCACAGTAATTTGTTTGTACCTCTCTCATCATACTGCTTATCAATTTCTACCTTTGATTAACTTGTATAGGTGCCTGTCTCCTCCATGTCTCCTTATATTCAAAGACAGAAACTTTTTCCTTTATTTGTTGTTCACAATGTATAGCACGATACATGACACAGGGGCTTCAAGTGTAGTAAATGACTGTTGAATTATATTCATCTTTTTCTTGTTACTCCTAGCAGTGCCAGCTGCAGCCTGGAACAAGTTGATGGAAGCTTCACTCTGAAGTTAAGCCAGTCATGGCTTTCATCTCCTCTTCGTAGTGACTTTTATTTTGTGTTAATATTTTCCATGTGGGCATCTCTCAACCAAAGCCCTGCAAGTGGGGGTAGCTAGAATGGGCGTGGCCCAGGCAAGCCACCTTATAGTTAATATTTGTTGTCCACTTTAGGGTCTGCTTTTCTAGTGGATATGAGAGTGAGAGTAAAATCAGAAGGGCATCTCTAGTTTCTTGACACTGGTTCTGATGACACCAGACATTCCAAGCATTTGCAGAGAGCTGGGACTCTCCAGATTTCTGGCATCCAGGGTAGCTTTCTAGTTGTTTTTTGTTTTGTTTTGTTTTTTGTTTTGGTTTCCTCCAGGCCCAGACAGCACACTCCTAAACATAAGCACAAGAAATGCTCAGTTTTCTGCCCCTTGTGAGGATGCAGACAGGAGTCTCCCAGAATGACCAGTCCTCTGATACTTGTTGGGATGGGAACAGAGGGTCAGTAGTGGGTATAGATAGGCAGGACTGGGAGTGAAATGGAACTTGGACTTACACAGCAGGAAAGCTATTATTTATTGGGCCAGTACATTCATTTGTCCCCTCCATCACTATGGGAAAAAACAAAAACAAAAAGAAAAAACAAAAAACCCAAAACTTTCTCAGCTTTAGATTCATGTAATCTGAGTATATTTACCTTTACCTTTTTTCTCTGCTATCACTTCCTAACATCCTGGTCAATCCTCATTATTTGTTGCACATATTGGCACCTAATTCACTGTCTTCTTCCCTGCCATCGCTCTGAATGACTTAAGGGTTCTGAAAGATGACCCAGCAGACATCTGGGCTCTTGGGTCATTTGACTTTCTCATCTGCAGCATTTTTGTCCTCCATCTATCCTCAGCCACCATAGCTATTGTGATCAACCAGAACTGATCCATTATTAAAATACTAAATTCAAACCACCAGTTACTATCACACATCTTTCCAAATTTCCTTTCAGTTACTGCCAGGCAACACCTCTACATTCTCCTTAGCTAAGTAGGTCCCTGCTATCACACAGTCTTGTTTATGACATCTCCAAAAGCAAGATTTAAGTCTTTAGACTCTCCCATCTTCCCTTTCCACCTTTCAAACTTAGTTTACTCCAGCAGGAGTTCGTATTACAGATGAATTTCTTCCTCTACCTCGGAAAGTATGCTTAGACAAAACTAACAAGACCATGCCCTGCCAGCCTTTGCTTTCTGTGGGGATGCTAACCTTAAAGTTAAACAATGATTAGGTTAACTAATACCTCAGTCTCTCGGCATTAGAGCTAGAGTGTGTGGGTACAACAGTGGTCTTGCTAGTGTATTTTGTGAAGTGAGGTGTGCAATTATAACAGTTGTGGGGTAATCCTTTTGAGGGGCATTGGACTTCCAAGAAAATGTAATTTTTAAATGAAACTCTGTCCCTCTGGCCACCAGAATATCATTTTTTAAATCTTTATTGGAGTATAATTTCTTTACAATGGTGTGTTAGTTTCTGCTTTATAACAAAGTGAATCAGCTACATATATACATATATCCCCAAATCTCTTCCCTCTCGCACTTCCATCCCTCCCACCCTCCCTATCCCACCCTTCTAGGTGGTCACAAAGCACTGAGTTGATCTCCCAGTGCTATGCAGCTGCTTCCCACTAGCTATCTATTTTCCATTTGGTAGTATATATATGTCCATGTCACTCTCTCACTTTGTCCCAGCTTACCATTCCCCCTCCCTGTGTCCTCAAGTCCATTCTCTAGTACGTCTGCATCTTTATTCCCATCCTGCCCCTAGGTTCTTCATGACCATTTTTTTTTTTAGATTCCATATATATGTGTTAGCATATGGTATTTGTTTTTCTCTTTCTGACTTACTTCACTCTGTATGACAGACTCTAGGTCCATCCACCTCACTACAAATAACTCAATTTTGTTTCCTTTATGGCTGAGTAATATTCTATTGTATATATGTGCCACATCTTCTTTATCCATTCATCTGTTGATGGACACTTAGGTTGCTTCCATGTCCTGGCTATTGTAAATAGAGCTGCAATGAACATTGTGGTACATGACTCTTTTTGAAGTATGGTTTTCTCAGGGTATATGCCCAGTAGTGGGAATGCTGGGTCGTATGGTAGTTCTATTTTTAGCTTTTTAAGGAACCTCCATACTGTTCTCCACAGTGGCTGTACCAATTTACATTCCCACCAGCAGTGCAAGCCTGTCCCTTTTTTCCACAACTTCTTCAGCATTTATTGTTTGTAGATTTTTTTAATGATGGCCATTCTGACTGGTGTGAGATGATACCTCGTTGTAGTTTGATTTGCATTTCTCTAATGATTAGTGATGTTGAGCATTCTTTCACGTGTTTGTTGGCAACCTGTATATCTTCTTTGGAGAAATGTCTATTTCGGTCTTCTGTCCATTTTTGGATTGTGTTGTTTATTTTTTGATATTGAGCTGCATGAGCTGCTTGTAAATTTTGGAGATTAATCCTTTGTCAGTTGCTTCATTTGCAAAGGAGAAGTAACAACTGGCACTGCAGAAATGCAAAGGATTATGAGAGATTACTACAGGCAACTATATGGCAATAAAATGGACAACCTGGGAGAAATGGACAAATTCTTAGAATAGCACAACCTTCCAAGATTGAACCAGGAAGAAATAGAAAATATAAATAGGCCAATCACAAGCACTGAAATTGAAACTGTGATTAAAAATCTTCCAACAAACAAATGCCCAGGGCCAGGTGGTTTCACAGGCGAATTCTATCAAACATTTAGAGAAGAGGTAACAACTATCCTTCTCAAACTCTTCCAAAAGGTACCAGAGGGAGGAACACTCCCAAACTCATTCTACGAGATCACAATCACCCTGAAACCAAAACCAGACAAAGATGTCACAAATAAAGAAAACTAGAGGCAAATATCACTGATGAGCATACATGCAAAAATCCTCAACAAAATACTAGCAAACAGAATCCAACAGCACATTAAAAGGATCATACACCATGATCAAGTGGAGTTTATCCCAGGAATGCAAGGATTCTTCAACATATGCAAATCAATCAATGTGATACACCATATTAACAAATTGAAGAATAAAAACCATATGATCATCTGAATAGATGCAGAAAAATCTTTCAGCAAAATTCAACACGCATTTATGATAAAAACCCTCCAGAAAGTAGGCACCGAGAGAACTTACCTCAACATAATAAAGGCCATATATGACAAACCCACATCCAACATCATCCTCAATGGTGAAAAACTGAAACCATTTCCACTAAGATCAGGAACAAGACAAGGTTGCCCACTCCTAACATTATTATTCAACCTTGTTTTGGAAGTTTTAGCCACAGAAATCAGAGAAGAAAAAGAAATAAAAGGAATCAAAATCGGAAAATAAATAAAGCTGTCACTGTTTGCAGATGACATTATACTATTCATAGAGAATCCTAAAGATGTTACCGGAAAACTACTAGAGCAAATCAATGAATTTGTCAAAGTAGCAGGATACAAAATTAATGCACAGAAATCTCTTGCATTCCTCTACACTAATGCAGAATATCCTTTTAATGGTATAAAGCCTGCAGGCCTTGCATGAAAAGCAGACAAAACACCTTGATCATAATGGGAGCAATTTGATTGGGGCACAAATATTCCATTTCAAATGTAGTAGTAGCTTTTAGCAATGTAATTGAAAACTGCTGATGAATTACTAGTGCCTACATAACCTAGGGCTTGAATACCTGGCTGTCCTTGATAAAAGCTGTGGCTATACCCAGGGCCTTCTATCAAGGGCAGCCTGATATTACAGTACACATTCCTGGTGTCAAACTTTGTTGTCATCCCTTCTAGAACCTTCTGCTGGAATTGTTTTCTATAATCTAAGAAAACAGACCCACTTTCCTTTTTTATATTCTGCTCAAGTGGGAGAATCACTAATCCTTTTATCCCCCCTGCTTTAAACAAAAAGGGACCCTAAAACTTGCCTTTGTCTTACTCACCACTTCTGTGATTCTGTGTTTTCTGTGTAAAGGTCCACTTATTTAGAAGGGGAAAAATTCTCCTCTTAGTTCCACCTTTGGGACTAGAAAATTGGTCATAATCAGGTAAGGATGGATGTAAGAGGGGCAGGTTTGGGAGGACAATTAGAGCTGAGTCATACCAGAAGACAACCAGCCTATCACTGGAGTGCATGTGAGGAGTCTGAGGGCCCATTCTACTGCCACAGTCAGCATATCTCTCCAAAATACCATAATGTAGTGAGGAGAAATTACTCTAGCATCATAATACTTGGGTTTCAAATTCTAACCACTTCGCAGTCATGTGAACTTGAACGAGACACTTTACCTCTCTGAGTCTCAGATTCCCTATCTATAAAATTGTGATACTATTTGCCCTATAAGTTTATAGTGAGTCCTGAATGAAATGATGTGTATGGAAGCATTTGGCTGGTTAGTCCATCCATAGCATCTGTAGGGAACTGGATAGGGAATTCTCCATGATTAGCAATGTATCCGGGGACCCAAGTGTAGCAAAAGCAACAGGTTGGATTGTTGAGCAATGTGTGGTATTCTTCCCTTTGTTCTGATCTCCTAGGCCCAGATGAGGTAGCAGTTACTCAAGAAACCACATGTGTGCACTATGAATCCCCAGGCTGGACGAAGCATTTCTTTCTCAGTAAGCAGCATGGACTTAGGAGTCAGACTGACTGGGTTCAAATCCTGCTCTATCATTTACTGGCTATGTAACTTCATGCAGATGATTTAATTCTCAGGTCTCAGTGTCCACAATCCAGATAATAATAGAGTAAATGTATTTCAAACAGTTGGAACAATGCTTCACACAGTATAAGTGCTATAAAATATTTACTTTTATTACCATAATGCCAATGTTAGTCACAATGTATTATCCTTATCTGTTAGTATTTTGTGACACTCTTCTCATTACTTGATTGGGAACTTGTCCAATGCAAATAATACATATTCATTGTAAAAATTTCAAAAATTGGTATGTGAGTAAAATACAGAATGACCTTTATCTTTGCCCCAAAGGTACCTACAGTTTTCTTATGTGGGTTTATAATATCTTTGAAAATATACATATAGGATTGTAATATATGTACTGTTCTATCACCTGCCCATTTCACCTAACAAAAAATCATGGCAGTCTTCTCTTGCAGAAAGAAAGTTTTTCTCCTTTCTTAGTTTCAAAAATTCTGAGGTCACCCATAAGATCAATGTTAATATTATATCTATAAATTGTTTAAAAAATGTAGCTACTTTGTATTTGAGACATTATTTATTTAGCCTAGAGATGTACCTATGGATTAAAAGAGCCCTTACCATAACTTAGGATACCACAAAAATCCATGACAAGATAGAAGCCTTTCCAAGAGTCTTTCAAGATATGACAGTCTATGGTTTTATGTTGGATGATAGACACTTATGGATGCTGGTGGTTCCTCTTTTGCTAATCAACCTCTTGAGCTGGCCTTGGATGCCAAGTAAAATTGACCTGTTATTTAGGAACAAGCTCTCTGTTTGAGCCAGACAGTTGGGAGGGAGAAAAGAAGGGAGAAGGGGAAGAAGGAAACCACCTCAGAGTCCATCAGGAGATCCACCAAAGGAGGTGTATTTTTTGAATGATTTGAGAAAGATAAATATTAATTCTTCTTTAAATGTTTGGTAAAATTCACCTGTGACACTATGTGAAGCTGGATTTTTGTTTGTTGGGAGTTTTCTGATTACTGACTCAATTTCATTACTAATAATTTTTCCATTCATATTTTCTATTTCTTCATGATTCAGCCTTGGAAGATTGTACGTTTCTAGGAATGTATCCATTACTTCTAAGTTATCTAATTTGTTCGCATATAATGATTTCTAGTATTCTCTTATGATCCTTTGTATGTTTGTGGTATAGGTAATAATTTCTCTTCTTTAATTTCTGACTTTATTTATATGTACTCCCACTCTTTTTTCTTGATAGTCTAGTTAAAATTTGTCAATTTTATCTTTTCAAAGAGTCAGCTTAGTATCATTGATCTTTTCTATTGTTTCTAGTCTCTATTTCAATATCTGCTCTGATATTTATATTTTGTTCCTTTAAATAACTTTGGGCTTTGTTTATTCTTCTTTTACTAGATCCTTTCAATATAAAGTTAGATTGTTTATTTGAAATTTTTGCATTTCTTGAAGTAGGTTTACATCATTATAAATTTCCCTCTTGGAACTCCTTTTGCTATAGTCATAGATTTTAGAAAGTTGTACTGTCATTTTCACTTGTCTCCATGTATATTTTTTACTTCCCCTTTGATTTTGTTATTGACCCCTTGAATGTTTAGTAGCATATTGTTTAGTCTCCACATTTTTTTTACACTTTTATCCATATATTGAATTTTAGTTTTATACCCTTGTGATTAGAAAAGATGGTTGATATGGTTTTGATCTTCTCAAATTTGTTGAGAATTGTTTTGTGGAGTAACATGTGGTCAATCCCAGAGAATGTTCCATGTGCACTTGTAAAGAATATGTATTCTTCTGTTTGGGGATGGAATATTCCCTCTCTCTCTCATTTATTTTTTTGATTTTTATTTTTTACTTTATAACAGAGTGAGTCAGTTATACATATATATATGTTCCCATATCTCTTCCCTCTTTGTCTCCCTCCCTCCCACCCTCCCTATCCCACCCCTCCAGACAGCCACAAAGAACCGAGCCGGTTTCCCTGTGCCATGCGGCTGCTTCCCACTGGCTATCTACCTTACGTTTGTTAGTATATATATGTCCATGTCTCTCTCTCGCCCTAACACACCTCACCCTTCCCCCTCCCCATATCCTCAAGTCTGTTCTCCAGTAGGTCTCTGTCTTTATTCCTGTTTTACCCCTAGGTTCTTCATAACATTTTTTTTTCTTAAATTCCATATATATGTGTTAGCATACGGTATTTGTCCTTCTCTTTCTGACTTACTTCACTCTGTATGACAGACTCTAGATCTATCCACCTCATTACAAATAGCTCAATTTCGTTTCTTTTTATGGCTGAGTAATATTCCATTGTATATATGTGCCACATCTTCTTTATCCATTCATCCGACGACGGGCACTTAGGTTGTTTCCATCTCCGGGCTATTGTAAATAGAGCTGCAATGAACATTTTGGTACATGACTCTTTCTGAATTCTGGTTTCCTCAGGGTATATACCTAGTAGTGGGATTGCTGGGTCATATGGTAGTTCTATTTGTAGTTTTTTAAGGAACCTCCATACTGTTCTCCATAGTGGCTGAACCAATTCACATTCCCACCAGCAGTGCAAGAGTGTTCCCTTTTCTCCACACCCTCTCCAGCATTTATTGTTTCTAGATTTTTTGATGATGGCCATTCTGACTGGTGTGAGATGATATCTCATTGTAGTTTTGATTTGCATTTCTCTAATGATTAATGATGTTGAGCATTCTTTCATGTGTTTGTTGGCAGTCTGTATATCTTCTTTGGAGAAATGTCTATTTAGGTCTTCTGCCCATTTTTGGATTGGGTTGTTTATTTTTTTGTTATTGAGCTGCATGAGCTGCCTGTAAATTTTAGAGATTAATCCTTTGTCAGTTGATTCATTTGCAAATATTTTCTCCCATTCTGAGGGCTGTCTTTTGGTCTTGTTTATGGTTTCCTTTGCTGTGCAAAAGCTTTGAAGTTTCATTAGGTCCCATTTGTTTATTTTTGTTTTTATCTCCATTACTCTAGGAGATGGGTCAAGAAGGATCTTGCTGTGATTTATGTCATAGAGTGTTCTGCCTATGTTTTCCTCTAAGAGTTTGATAGTTTCTGGCCTTACATTTAGGTCTTTAATCCATTTTGAGCTTATTTTTGTGTATGGTGTTAGGGAGTGATCTAATCTCATACTTTTACATGTACCTGTCCAGTTTCCCCAGCACTACTCATTGAAGAGGCTGTCCTTTCTCCACTGTACGTTCCTGCCACCTTTATCAAAGATAAGGTGCCCATATGTGCGTGGGTTTATCTCTGGCCTTTCTATCGTATTCCATTGATCTATCTTTCTGTTTTTGTGCCAGTACCATACTGTCTTGATTACTGTAGCTTTGTAGTATAGTCTGAAGTTAGGCAGCCTGATTCCTCCAGCTCCGTTTTTTGTTCTCAAGATTGCTTTGGCTCTTCGGGGCCTTTTGTGTTTCCATACAAATTCTGAAATTTTTTGTTCTAGTTCTGTGAAAAATGCCAGTGGTAGTTTGATAGGGATTGCATTGAATCTATAGATTGCTTTGGGTAGTAGAGCCATTTTCACAATGTTGATTCTTCCAATCCAAGAACATGTTATATCTCTCCATCTATTTGTATCATCTTTAATTTCTTTCATCAGTGTCTTATAATTTTCTGCATACAGGTCTTTTGTCTCCTTAGGTAGGTTTATTCCTAGATATTTTATTCTTTTTGTTGCAATGGTAAATGGGAGTGTTTTCTTAATTTCACTTTCAGATTTTTTATCACTATTATATAGGATTGCCAGAGATTTCTGTGCATTAATTTTGTATCTTGCTACTTTATCAAATTCATTGATTAGCTCTAGTAGTTTTCTGGTAGCATCTTTAGGATTCTCTATGTATAGTATCATGTCATCTGCAAACAGTGACAGCTTTATTTCTTCTTTTCTGATATGGATTCCTTTCATTTCCTTTTCTTCTCTGATTGTTGTGGCTAAAACTTCCAAAACTATGTTGAATAAGAGTGGTGAGAATGGGCAACCTTGTCTTGTTCCTGACCTTAGTGGAAATGCTTTCAGTTTTTCGCCATTGAGGATGATGTTGGCTGTGGCTTGTCATATACGGCCTTTATTATATTGAGGAAAGTTCCCTCTACACCTACTTTCTGCAGGGTTTTTATCATAAATGGGTGTTGATTTTTGTCACGAGCTTTCTCTGCATCTATTGAGATGATCATATGCTTTTTCTCCTTCAGTTTGTTAATATGGTTTATCACATTTATAGATTTTCGTATATTGAAGAATCCTTTCATTCCTGGAATAAACCCCACTTGATCATGGTGTATGATCCTTTTAATGTGCTGTTGGATTCTGTTTGCTAGTATTTTGTTGAGGATTTTTGCAACGATGTTCATCAGTGATATTGGCCTGTAGTTTTCTTTCTTTGTGACATCCCTGTCTGGTTTTGGTATAAAGGTGATGGTGGCATCGTAGCAGGAATTTGGGAGTGTTCTTCCCTTGGCTATATTTTGGAAGAGTTTGAGAAAGATAGGTGTTAGCTCTTCTCTAAATGTTTGATAGAATTCGCCTGTGAAGCCATCTGGTCCTGGGCTTTTGTTTGTTGGAAGATTTTTAATCACAGTTTCAATTTCAGTGTTTGTGATTGGTCTGTTCATATTTTCTATTTCTTCCTGATTCAGTCTTTGTAGTTTGTGCATTTCTAAGAATTTGTCCATTTCTTCCAGATTGTCCATTTTATTGGCATAGAGTTGCTTGTAGTAATCCCTTATGTTCTTTTTTATTTCTGCAGTGTCAGTTGTTACTTCTCCTTTTTCATTTCTAATTCTATTGATTTGAGTCTTCTCCCTTTTTTTCTTGATGAGTCTGGCTAATGGTTTATCTATTTTGTTTGTTTTCTCAAAGAACCAGCTTTTAGTTTTATTGATCTTTGCTATTGTTTCCTTCATTTCTTTTTCATTTTTTTCTGATCTGATTTTTTTAATTTCTTTCCTTCTGCTAACTTTGGGTTTTTTTGTTCTTCTTTCTCTAATTGCTTGAGGTGCAAGGTTACAGTGTTTATTCGAGATGTTTCCTGCTTCTTAAGGTGGGCTTATTTTGCTATAAACTTCCATCTTCGAACTGCTTTTGCTGCATCCCATAGGTTTTGGGTCATTGTGTCTCCATTGTCATTTGTTTCTAGGTATTTTTTAATTTCCTCTTTGATTTCTTCAGTGATCACTTCGTTATTAAGTAGTGTATTGTTTAGCCTCCATGTGTTTGTATTTTTTACAGATGTTTTCCAGTAATTGATATCTACTCTCATGGCGTTGTGGTCGGAAAAGATACTTGATACAATTTCTATTTTCTTAAATTTACTAAGGTTTGAGTTGTGACCTAAGATATGATCTATCCTGGAGAATGTTCCATGAGCACTTGAGAAAAATGTGTATTATGTTGTTTTTGGATTGAGTGTCCTATAAATATCAATTAAGTCCATCTTGTTTAATGTATCATTTAAAGCTTGTATTTCCTTATATATTTTCATTTTGGATGATCTGTCCATTGGTGAAAGTGGGGTGTTGAAGTCCCCTACTATGACTCTGTTACTGTCGATTTCCCCTTTTATGGCTGCTAGGTTTTGCCTTATGTTTTGAAGTGCTCCTATGTTGGGTGCATAAATATTTACAATTGTTATATCTTCTTATTGGATCAATCCCTTGATCATTATGTAGTGTCCTTCTTTGTCTCTTCTGATAGTCTTTATTTTAAAATCTATTTTGTCTGATATGAGAATTGCTACTCCAGCTTTCTTTTGGTTTCCATTGGCATGGAATACCTTTTTCCATCCCCTTTTTTTCAGTCTGTATATGTCTCTAGGTCTGAAGTTGGTCTCTTGTAGACAGCATATATATGGGTTTTGTTTTTGTATCCATTCAGCCAATCTGTGTCTTTTGGTGGGTGCATTTAGTCCATTTACATTTAAGGTAATTATCGATATGTATGTTCCTATTCCCATTTTCTAAATTGTTTTGGGTTCATTATTATAGGACTTTTCCTTCTCTTGTGTTTTTGTCCAGAGAAGTTCCTTTAGCATTTGTTGTAAAGCTGGTTTGGTGGTGCTGAACTCTCTCAGATTTTGCTTGTCTGTAAAGGTTTTAATTTCTCCATCAAATCTGAATGAGATCCTTGCTGGGTAGAGTAATCTCGGTTGCAGGTTTTTCTCCTTCATCACTTTCAGTATGTCCTGCCATTCCCTTCTGGCTTGTAGAGTTTCTGCTGAGAGATCAGCTGTTAACCTTATGGGGATTCCCTTGTGTGTTATTTGTTGTTTCTCCCTTGCTGCTTTTAATATGCTTTCTTTTTGTTTAGTTTTTCAGTTTGATTAATATGTGTCCTGGTGTATTTCTCCTTGAATTTATCATGTATGTGACTCTCTGTGCTTCCTGGACTTGATTAACTATTTCCTTTCCCATATTAGGGAAGTTTTCAACTATAATCTCTTCAAATATATTCTCAGTCCCTTTCTTTTTCTCTTCTTCTTCTGGAACCCCTATAATTCGAATGTTGGTGGCATTTAATGTTGTCCCAGAGGTCTCTGAGACTGTCCTCTGTTCTTTTCATTCTTTTTTCTCTATTCTGCTCTGCAGTGGTTATTTCCACTATTTTATCTTCCAGGTCACTTATCCGTTCTTCTGCCTCATTTATTCTGCTATTGATCCCATCTATTTTTCATTTCATTTATTGTGTTGTTCATCATTGTTTGTTTCATATTTATTTCTTCTAGGTCCTTGTTACTGCTTCTTGCATTTTGTCCATTCTATTTCCAAGATTTTGGATCATCTTTACCATCGTTATTCTGAATTCTTTTTCAGGTAGACTGCCTACTTCCTCTTCATTTGTTAGGTCTGGTGCCTTTTTATCTTGCTCCTTCATCTGCTGTGTGCTTTTCTGTCTTCTCATTTTGCTTATCTTACTGTGTTTGGGTTCACCTTTTTGCAGGCTGTAAGTTCGTAGTTCCCATTGTTTTTGGTGTCTGTCTCCAGTGCCTAAGTTTGCTTCAGTGGGTTGTGTAGGCTTCCTGGTGGAGGGGACTAGTGGCTGTGTTGTGGTGTATGAGGCTAGATCTTGTCTCTCTAGTGGGCAGTTCCACGTCTGGTTGTGTGTTTTGGAGTGTCTGTAGGCTTATTATGGTTTTAGGCATCTTCTCTGCTAGTGGGTGTGGTTGTGTTCCTGTCTTGCTATTTGTTTGGCCTAGGTTGCCCAGCAGTGTAGCTTGCTGGTCATTGAGTGAAGCTGGGTGCTGGTGTTGAGATGAAGATCTCTGGGAAATTTTCGCCATTTGATATTATGTGGGGCTGGGAGGTCTCTTGTTGTCCAGTGTCCTGAAATTGGCTCTCCCACCTCAGAGGCAGAGCCCTGACTCCTGGCTGGAGCAGCAAGAGCCTTTCATCCACTCGGCTCAGAATAAAAGGGAGAGAAAATAGAATTAGTAGAAGTAGGAAGAAAGAAAGAAAGAAAGGAGGGAAGGAAAGAAGGAAGGAGGGAAGGAAGAAAGAAAGAAAGAAAAAGAAAAGAAAGAAAGAAAGGAGGGAGGGAGGGAGGGAGGAAGAAAGGAAAAAGGGAAGGAAGGAAAAAATACAGAAAGAAAGAAGATACAGTAAAATAAAATAAAGTATAATAAAGTTATTGAATTAAAATAATAATTATTTAGAGAAAAAAAAAGGGGGACGGATAGAAACTTAGGACAAATGGTGGAAACAGAACTATACAGACAAAATCTTACATAGAAGCATACACATACAACCTCACAAAAAGAGGTAAAGGGGAAAAAATCATAAAACTTGCTCTCCAAGTCCACCTCCTCAATTTGGGATGATTCGTTGTCTAAAGGAGGGAAGGAAGGAAAGAAAGATAGAAATAAGGTAAAGTATAGTAGATTTATTTAAATTAAAATTAATTATTAAGAAAAAAATATATAAAAAAAACAATGGACGGATAGAACGCTAGGACAAATGGTGGAAACAAAGCCATACAGACAAGATCTCACACAGAAGCATACACATACACATTCACGAAAAGGGGAAAAGGGGAAAAAATCATAGATCTTGCTCTCGAAGTCCACCTCCTCAATTTGGGATGATTCGCTAGCTATTCATGTATTCCACAGATGCAGGGTACATCAAGTTGATTGTGTAGCTTTAATCCGCTGTTTCTGAGGCCGCTGGGAGAGATTTCCCTTTCTCTTCTTTGTTCTCACAGCTCACAGGGGCTCAGCTTTCGATTTGGCCCTGCCTCTGCGTGTAGGTCGCTGGAGGGCGTCTGTTTATTGCACAGACTGATCAGGGTTAAAGGAGCCGCTGACTCAGGGACTTTGGCGCTCTCAGGCCGGGGGCAGGGAGGGGCACGGAGTGCGGGGTGGGCCTGTGGCGGCAGAGGTCGGCGTGACGTTGTCCCAGCCTGAGGCCCGCCGTGTGTTCTCCCTGGGAAGTTGTCCCTGGATCCCGGGAACCTGGCAGTGGTGGGCTGCACATGCTCACCGGAAGAGGGGTGTGGATAGTGACCTGTGCTCGCACACAGGCTCCTTGGTGGCAGCAGCAGCAGCCTTAGCGTCTCACGCCCGTCTCTGGTGTCCGCGCTTTTAGCCGCGGCTCACGCCCGTCTCTGGGGTCCGTGCTTTTAGCTGTGGCTCGCACCCGTTTCTGTAGTTTCTTTAAGCAGCGCTCTTAAAACCCCTCTCCTCGTGCAGCAGGAAACAAAGAGGGAAGAAAAAGTCTCTTGCCTCCTCAGCAGGTGCAGACTTTTCCCCGGACTCCCTCCCGGCTAGCCGTGTCGCACTAACCCCTTCAGAGTATGTTCAAGCCACCAACCCCAGTCCTCTCCCTGAGCTCCGACCGAAACCCGAGCCTCAGCTCACAGCCCCACCCGCCCCCGAGGGTGAGCACACAAGCCTCTCGGGCTGGTGAGTGCCGGTCGGCACCGATCCTCTATGCGGGAATCTCTCCGTTTTGCCCTCCGCACCCCTGTTGCTGCGCTTCTCCATGGCTCCGAAGCTCCCCACTCTGCCTCCTGCAATCTCTGCCTGCGAAGGGGCTTCCTAGTGTGTGGAGACCTTTCCTCCTTCACAGCTCCCTCCCACTGGTGCAGGTCCCGTCCCTATTCTTTTGTCTCTGTTTTTTTAATTTTTTTTTCTTTTGCCCTACCCAGGTACGTGGGGAGTTTCTTGCCTTTTGGGAGGTCTGAGGTCTTCTACATAAATATAAATATATATGTATCTCATATATATATATATATATATATATATATATATATATATATATATGACATTCAGTAGGTCCAGCATCATTAAGGCCAGTGTTTTATTGTTGATTTTCTGTCTGGATGATCTATCCATTGATGTAAGTAGTATTACAGTCCCATACTATTATGTCTTTTTCTCCCTTTATTTCTGTTAACATTTTCTTTACATATTTAGGTGCTTCTATGTTGGATGCAAAAATGTTTATAGCTTTCAAATTTATTTTATGAGATCAGCATTAATCTGATATCAAAACCAGACAAAGACACTACAGGAAAGAAAATTATAAGGCAATATACCTGACAAAAACAAATGCAGAAATTCTCAACAAAGTAATATTGAACAACAAATATCTTATGATAACTTCAATAGATGCAAAAAAGCATTTGGTAAAATTCAGCATTCGTTCATGATAAAAACTCAACAAAGTGTTTATAGAGGGAACATACCCCATCATAATAACAGCCATATATAACAAATCTACAGACTTAATCATACTCAATGGTGAAAAGCTGAAAGTTTGTCCTCTGAGATCAGGAACAAGACAAGGATACCCATCCTAGCCACTTTTATTCAACATAGTATTATCAGTCTTAGAAATGGCAATTAGGCAAAAAGAAGAAATAAAAGGCATCCAAATTGGATAAAATAAGCAAAACTGTCACAATTTGTAGATGTCATGATAATAGTATAGTATGTACTCATAATATATAGAAAACATAAAAGGCTCCACCAAAAAATTATTAGAACTAATAAATAATTTTAGTAAATTTGCAAGATACAAAATTAATATACAGAAATCTGTTGTATTTCTATGCACTAATAAACTACAGAAAGAGAAATGAAAAAAAATCATTTAAAATTGCATCAATTAGCTATCTATTTTACGTTTGGTAGTGTATATATGTCCATGCCACTCTCTCACTTTGTCACAGCTTACCCTTCCCTCTCCCCATATCTTCAACTCCATTCTCTAGTAGGTCTGTGTTTTTATTCCCATCTTACCCCTAGGTTCTTCATGACCATTTTTTTGTTGTTGTTGTTTAGTTTTGTTTTCTTAGATTCCATATATATATATGTTAGCATATGGTATTTGTTTTTCTCTTTCTGACTTACTTCACTCTGTATGACAGACTTTAGGTTCATCCACCTCACTACAAATAACTCAGTTTTGTTTCTTTTATGACTGAGTAATATTCCACTGTATATATGTGTCACATCTTCTTTATCCATTCATCCAATGATGGACACAGGTTGCTTCCATCTCCTGGCTATTGTAAATAGAGCTACAATGAACATTTTGGTACATGACTCTTTTTGAATTATGGTTTTCTCAGGGTATATGTCCAGTAGTAGGATTGCTGGGTGTTATGGTAGTTCTATTTGTAGTTTTTTAAGGAACCTCCATACTGTTCTCCATACTGACTATATCAATTTACACTCCCACCAGCAGTGCAAGAGTGTTCCCTTTTCTTCACACCTTCTCCAGCATTTATTGTTTTTAGATTTTTTGATGATGGTCATTCTGACCGCTGTGAGATGATATTTCATTGTAGTTTTGATTTACATTTCTCTAATGATTAATGATGTTGAGCATTCTTTCATGTGTTTGTTGGCAATCTGTATATCTTCTCTGGAGAAATGGGAAGCAACTGCATAGCACAGGGAGATGAACTCAGTGCTTTGTGACCACCTGGAGGGATGGGATAAGGAGGGTGGGAGGGAGAGATATGCAAGAGCGAAGAGATACGGGAACATATGTATATGTATAACTGATTCACTTTGTTATAAAGCAGAAACTAACACACCCTTTTAAAGCAATTATACTCCAATAAAGAAAGATGTTTAAAAATAATAATAATAAATAAAATAAAATAAAATTGCATCAAAAAGAATAAAATACCATGTAATATATTTAAGCAAAGTGGTAAAAGACTTGTACTCTGAAAACTATAAAACATTGATAAAAGAAATTGAGCACAACAGAAATAAATGGAAAGATATATCATGTCCATTGATTAGAAGAATCAATATTTTTAAAATGTCCAGACTACACAAGGCAATCTATATATTCAACACAATGCCTAAAAAAATACCAATGGCATTTTTCATGGAACTAGAATAAAGAAATGTAAAATTTGATGGCAACACAAAGACCCCAAATAGTCAAAACAATCTTGAAAAAGAACAAAATTGAAGGTATCACACCCCTTGATTTCATATTATACTAAAAAGTTATGGTAATCAGAACAGTATGGTACTCATTCAAAAACAGACATATAGATTAATGAAACAGAATAAAGAGCCCAGAAATAAACTGACATTCATATCATCAATTAATCTATGAAAAGGAAGGGAAGAGCATACAGTGGGAAAATGCAGTCTCTTCAATAAATGGAAATGGGAAAACTGAACAGTTACATGCAAAAGAATGAAACGACTGTTTTCTGACAACATATACAAAAATTAGCAAAAGATGATTGAGTGGCCAAGATGGTGGAGTAGGAAGACCCTGAGCTCACTTCATCCCATAAACAAAACAAAATTTCAACTTTTTACAAAACAACTACCCATGAGACCAAGAAGACTAGCAGAAAAAATCTACAGCTAAAGATATAAAGAAAGAATCACAACTAGGTGGGTAGGAGGGGCAAAGATGCATTATAGTCAAGAACCATACTCCCAGCTAGTGTAGTCACAAACAAGAGGATAATTAAAATTGCAGAGGTTCTTCCCAAGGAGCAAGGGGTCTGAGCCTCACTTTGGGCTCTACAACCCAGGTGTTCTACACCAGGAAAATAAGCACCCAGAAAGTTTGGCTTTGAAAGCCAGTGAGGCTTACTTTCAGGAGAGCCAGAGGGTTGTGGGAAATAGACTATACTCTTAAAAGGTTCACACAAAATCTCACACATGCTGAAACTCAGGGAAGAATTATTTCTTTGCAAGAAGCCTGGGTCAGACCCACTTGCTGATCTTAGAGAGCCTCCTGGAGAGGCAGGAGGCAATTGAAACTCACCCTGGGGTATAGATTCTGGTAGCAGTGATTTTGGGGTCTCATCCCACCATGACAATACTGGTGCTGGTAAGCATCATTGTAGAACCCTCCTTTTAACTTACTAATGCCAAGATCCAGTCTCCCACACCAGTGAGTCAGCACTAGTCTTGAGAAGACTCAGGCCATGCAGCTAGCTGGGTAGAGACACAGCCTCACCCACAATCACTGGCTACCATGGGACATCCTGAGCCCTCAGCCATTCCTGGGACATGGCCCTGCCCACCAGAGGGTCCAGGTCCTAGAACCAACCACCAGTGGGTTGAAACTAAGTTCAGCACCCCTATGGCCCCCCACAGATAGCTGTCAAATTTGGCTCCACCCACCAGAGTTCTGGCACTAGCCCCAGAATCCAGCTTCATGTGCTGGGGGAAGAACAAAAGTCCTGAGATTTCCTGGGCCTTGGCCCCACCCACCAGCAGGACAATGTTAGGATTGAAACTGCCTTGGACAGTCATCCAACATCACAAGGACCTCATCCCAACCAATCAGTGGCCAGCAGCCACTGCAAAAAGCAGGACCTGGCAGCCAACTGGACTGGGGGCCAGCCATGCCTACCTGTGTGCCCACTATAGTCATATCACCATGGCAGAAGAACCCACACAGCCCACATAAAGGGCATCCCTAGAGCATATAGCTCTGGTGACCAGAGCCAAATGTGCTGCTGGGGCCCATAGGACATTTCCTACTTGAGGTCACTTCTCCATGATCAGGAAATGTAACCAATTTACCAAATACATAGAAATAGAAATAATAAATTAGGCAAAAAGTGATGACAGAGAAATATAGTCCAAAAAAGGAAAAAGATAAAACTCCAAAAGAAGAAATAAGTGAATTAAAGATAATCAATGTACAAGATAAATTGTTTAAAGTAATGATCATAAAGAACTTGGGAGAAGAATGGATAAATAGAGTGAGAATTTAGAAGTTTTTAACAAAGAGTTAGAAATATAAAGAAGAAACAAAGATGAAGAATGCAATAGCAAATAAAAAGTATACTAGAAGGAATCAACAGATTAGATGATATAAAGGAACAGATTAGTGAACTGGAAGATAGTACTGGAAATAAAAGAATTTGAATAATATGGGCAACTCAAGAGACCTCTGGGATATCAAATGTATTAATATCTGCATTATAGGGTTCCCAGAAGGACAAGAGAGAGAAAGGGGGCAGAAAACGTATTTGACCATATAATAGCTGAAAATGTCCTTAACCTGGGAAAGAAAGCAGAAATCCTGGTCCAAGAAGCACAGAGTCCCAAACAGCATCAACCCAAAAAGGGACATTGTAGTTAAAATGGCAAAAATTAAAGAGAGAGAATACTAAAAGCAGGATGAGAAAAGCAACAAGTTGCATACAAGTGAGCTCCCATAAGGAAATCAGCTGACTTTTCAGCACAAAATCTGCAGGCCAGAAAGGAGTGGCATAATATATTTCAAGTGATGAAAGGGAAAAATTCACAACCAAGAGTACTCTTTTCTGCAAGGCTTTCATTTAGATTTGGAGAGATAAATTTTAGATAAACAAAAGCTAGAAAAGTTGAGCACCATAAAACCAGCTTTACAAGAAATGTTAAAAAGACCACTCAAAGTGGAAAAGGCCACATGTAGAAATAGAAAAATTATGAAAGAAAAAAATCTCATTGGTAAAGGCAAATATGCAGTAAAGGTAGTAGATAAACCACTTATACAGCTAGCAGGAAGGATAAAGGACAAAAGCAGTAAAATTGTCTATATCCACAAATGGATATAAATAATGATGTTGCAAATAGTAAACATAGAGGAGGTTAAAATGCAGCGTTGTTAAGATTCTTTTGAAGGTAAGAGATCAGCATCTTAAATAGTGTGTATGTATGTATTATATATATATATATATATATATATATATATATAACACAAAAAAACTGTGAGACAATTAACAAAATGGCAATAAGTACATGCCTATCAAAAATTAATTTACATGTAAATAGACTAAATGCTCCAATCAAAAGACATAGAGTGGCTGAATGGATACAAAAACAAGACCCATATGTTGCTTAGGAGAGAATCACTTCAGATCCAAAGACACCTATAGACTGAAAGTGAGAGGATGGGAAATGGTATTCCATGCAAATGAAAATGAAAAGAAAACAGGAACAGCAGTACTTGTATCAGAAGAAATAGACTTTAAAACAAAGTTTGTCACAAAAGACAAAGAAGAATATTACATAATGATTAAAGGATAAATCCCAGAAAATATCACAATTGTAAATGAAGATGTACTCAACATAGAAGCATTTAAACACAAAGAAAGATTAACAGACATAAAGGGATAAATTGGAAGTAATACAATATTAGTAGAGAACAGTAACACCCCACTTACATCAATGGAAAGATCATTCAGATAGAAAATCAGTAAGGAACACTGGTTTAAACTACACATTAGACCAGATGTACTTAATATAAATAGAGCATTCCAACCAAAAGCAGCAGAATACACATTCTTTTCAAGTGCACATGGAACATTTTCCAGAATAGATCATATGCTAGGCCACAAAACATGTCACAGTAAATTTAGGAAGATTGAAATCATATCAAACATCTTTTCTGATTATGACACTATGAAATTAGAAATCAACTACAAGAAACAAAAGGCAAAAATGACAAATATGTGGAGTCTAAACAATATGCTACTGAACAACCAATAGGTCACTGAATAAATCAAACAGAAAAATTTTTAAAATACCTGGAGATAAATGAAAATGAAAACACAATGATACCACATCTATGAGACACAGCAAATGCCATTCTAAGAGGGAAGTTTATAGTGATACAAACCTACCTCGGGAAACAAGAAAAATCTCAAATAAGCAATCTAAACTTACATTTAAAGGAAATAGAAAAAGAAACAAGCAACCCAAAGTTAGTTAAAGAAAAACCTCATAAATTTCAGAGCAGAAAAAAAATGAATACAAACAAAAAACAATAGCAAAGATGAATAAAAGTGAATTGATTTTTTTAAAGATAAACAAAATTGACAAACCTTTAGCCAGACTCATAAAGAAAAAAAGACAGCTGGCTGAAATCAATAAAATCAGAAAAAGAAGTTACAACCAACACCACAGAAATGCAAAGGATCATAAAATATTACTGTGAACAATTATATGACAATAAAATGGACAACATAGAAAAAATGGACAATTCCTAGGAAGGTACAATCTTCTAAGACTGAATCAGGAAGATATAGAAAATATAAATAGACCAATTTCCAGTAATGAAACTGAATTGATTAAAAAAAAAAAAAAACTCCCGAGAAACAAAATCCCAGGAGCAGATGGCTTCCCAGGTAAATTCTACCAAACATTTAGAGAAAAGTTAACACCTATTCCTCTCAAAATATTCCAAAAACCTGCAAAGGAAGGAATGCTTCTAAACTCATTGAACAAAGCCAGCATCACTCTGATTACAAAATCAGACAAAGATATTACAAAAAAATAAAATTATAAACCAATATCCATGATAAACATAGATGAAAAAATTCTCAACAAAGTATTAGCACACTGAATTTAACAATATATCAGAAAATCATATGCAGTGATCAAGTGGAATTTATTGCAGGGCTGCAAGATTGGTTCAATATCCACAAATCAATCAATTTCATACTACAAATTGAAGAATATAAATCAGATGATCATCTCAACAGATGTAGAAAAAATTTCAACTAAATTCAACATCTATTTTTTATTAAAAAAAAGACTCAAAAAAAGTGGGTATAGAGGGAACATACTTCAACTTGATAAAAGGGTATATATGACACCACTAAAGCTAACATCATACTCAACTGTGAAATCTAAAAGTATTTCCTCTAAGAGCAGGAAAAAGCCAAGGATTTCCACTTTCACTAATTTATTCAACATAGTATAGGAAGTTCTAGCCACATAAATCAGAAAAGAAAAAGAAATAAAAGGAATTCAAACTGGAAAAGCAGAAGTAAAATTGCCTGTTTGCAGATGACATAATACTATACGTAGAAAATCCTGAAGATGTCACCAAAACACTACTAGGGCTTATCAATGAATTCAGTAAAGTTGCAGGATACAATATTAATGTACAGAAATTTATCACATTTCTATACAGTAACAATGGACTATAAGAAAGAAAAATTTTTAAATACTATCTCATTCACAAATACCAAAAAGAATAAAATACCTGTATCTAAATTTAAGTGAGGAGGTAAAAGACCTGTACTCAGGAAACTATAAAAATGGATGAAAAAATTGAAGGTGACACAATCAGATGAAAAGATACAATGTGCTCATGGATTGGAAAAATTAATGCTGTTAAAACAACAATATTACGAGGCAATCTATAGATTCAGTGCAATCCTTATGAAAATAACAATGGCACTATTTACAGAACTAGAATAAATAATTCTAAAATTTTTATGGAAACACAAAAGACTCCAAATAGCCAAAATAATCTTAAGAAAGAACAAAACAATAAGTATCACACTCCCTGATTTCAACCTATACTTCAAAACTAAGTTATTAAAACAGTATAGTCCTGGCACAAAACGAGACACATAAATCAGTGGAACAGAATAGAAAGCCCAGGAGTTAATCCACATTTCTATGAACAGTTCATCTACAACAAAGGCAGCCAGAATATACAATTGGGAGAGGACAGCTTCTTCAGCAGCTGGTGCTGGGAAAACTGGATAGCTACATACAAAATAATCAAATTGGACTACTTTTTCATACCATATACAGAAGTAAGCTCAAAATAGGTTAGACTTAAAAGTAAGATCTGAAACCACAAAACTAGAAGTAAACATAGGCAGTATACTCTTTGACATCTGTCTTAGGTATACTTTTTTGCCTCAGTCTCCTCAGACAAGGGGGAAAAAAGTAAAAATGAAAAAAAAGGACTGCATCAAACTAAAAAGCTTTAGCACAGTGAAGGAAATTATGAACAAAATGAAAAGGCTGCCTACTGAATGGGAGAAAATATTTGCAAATGATATATAAGACAAGGGTTTAATATCCAAAATATACAGAGAACACATACAACTGAATATCAAAAAAGGAAACAACCCAATTAAAAAATTGGCAGAAGACCTGAATAGACATTTTTCCAAAGAGAACATAACAGGTGGCCAACAGCCACGTGAAAAGATGCTCAACATCACTCATCATCAGGGAAATGCAAGTCAAAACACAATGAGATATCACCTCACACCTGTTAGAACGGCTATTATAAAAATGACAACAAATAACAAGTGTTGGTGAATATTTGGAGAAAACGGAACTCTCACGAACTGTTGGTGGCAATGTAAATTAGTGCAGTTACTGTGGAAAACAGTATGGAGATTCCTCAAAAAAATTAAAATAGAACTACGATACAATCCAGAAATTCAAATTTTGAGTATTTATCCAAAGAAAATAAAAATTCTAATTCGAAAAGACATATGCACCCCTATGTTCAATGCAGCATTATTTATAGTAGCCCAGATATGGAAGCAACCTAAGTGACCATCAATAGCTGAATGGGTAAAGAAGATGTGGTATATATACACAATGGAATATTAGCCATTAAGAAGAATGAAATCTTGTCATTTGCAACAACATGGATGGACCTAGGAGTTATTATGCTAAGTGAAATAAGTCTGACAGAAAAAGACAAATACCATATGATTTCATTTATATGTGAAATGTAAAAGCCAAACAAATGAACAAACATAATCAAACTGAAGCAGTCATAGATAGATCAAACAGGTGGTTGCTGAGGGGGTGACACGTGAGGGGAGGAGAAAAATAGGTGAGGGAGATTAAGAGTTACAAAGTTTACTTACACAATACATTAGTCATAGGTATCAAATAAACAGTGTGGGGTACATAGTTAATAATTATGTAATGTCTTTGTATGGTGACAGGTGATGGCTAGACTTATTCTGATGATCATTTTGAAATGTATATAAATATCAAATCACTATGTTGTGTACCAAGAACAAGCATAGTGTTGTAGGTGAATTATACTTCAAAAACAAACCAACCAACCAACAAACCAACTCATAGAAAAATATATCAGATTTGTGGCTACCAGAGACAGGGAGTGGGAGGGAATTAGATGAAAGTTCTCAAAAGATACACAGTTCCAGTTATAAGAGAAATGAGTACTAGGGATATATTATACAACATGATAAAGACAACACTGCTGTACATTGTAAATTAAAGTTCTTAAGGGAGTAAATCCTAAGGTTTCTCACCAGAGGAAAGTTTTTTCTTTCTTCTACTTTTTAATGTATCTGTATGAGATGATGGAAGGTCACTAAACATATTGTGATAATTATTTAATGATGTATGTAAGTTGAATCATTATTTGTGTACACCTTAAACTTATACAGTAACATATGCCAATTATATCTCAATAAAACTGGAAAAATTAAATCAAAACTGATTAAAAACTTAAATGTAAGATTCAAAATCATAAAACTGCTAGAAGAAAACATAGGCAATATGCTAAAATGAGCCTTAGAAATATATATATATATTTTATTATTATTATTTTTTGCACCTATCTCTTCAGGCAAGGGCAACAAAAGCAAAGGTAAACAAATAGGACAGCATCAAACCAAAGCCTTTTGCTTTTTTTTAAGGAAACCCTCAACAAAACAAAAAGGCAACCTACTGAATGGGAGAAGATATTTGCAAATAATATGTCTAATAAGTGTTTGATATTCAAAATATATAAAGAACTCATACAACTCAATATCAAAAATATACAACCTAATTTAAAAATGGCATAGGACCTAGATATACAGTTTTCCAAAGAAGACATACAGATGGCCAACAGACACATGAGAAGATACTCAACAGCACGCATCATCAGAGAAATGCAATCAAAACCACAATGAAAAGGACACCTCATTGGTCAAAGCCAACCAGAAACTCTGCTTGGTTCAGTTTCCTTATGAATGGATGAGGAATCATGGATCTGAAAGTCCAAACAGAAGGTATCCAGCCCACCCCATAGCAAATTTCGTTTTGTTTAATTCCAAAAATATCAGAGTTTTTGGAGCCTTTTGTCAAGGATTTTCTCTATGGAGAAACTAAAGCCCATAGGTCAAAAGTGTCCTGCTCCTGCTCAGCATTACATAAACTAATGGCAGATCCAGATAATTCTTTCATCTCATTTTATAGTTTCCATTTCAATTCTTTTGGTCACTTTTATGATCGATATATTATTTTCAGCAGCTGCATGTCCTTTTCAAAATAATACACTGAAGTACTATAGACAAAAACATATGTGAAAGTTATGCTTCACTTTATGGAATGGACGTTTGCCTGAAAGAAAAATAATTCCCTAAGGCAAGGTGCACTCTACTACTGAATTCTACCAAATGACTGGAGATATGTTCTTCTTAGCAATTAGTTTTTAGATGCCAACCTTATAACAAAAATATCAAGTGAGCATGTAATGAATGATATAAAAAATATAATTTTAAAGATTAAATAATAAACATAACAATGTCATTAATAAAATATAGAAATCATTAATAAAAAGCATACACCACAATGAACATAAAAATTGTGTTTAAAAGTTTAATAAATTAATAGTTCCCAAAACAGAAAGCTTTTCAAAATCACATATTTAAAGGAAAATATAAAATTTCCATTTAGGCGTGAATACCCAAAATTTCACAAAAAGTAAATATCATACTGGAAACTGAATTCCCCAGAAAAAGAGTTATATGTTAGAAATAAGTATTATGTACATTCACTGAACATTTAATATTTGTATATGACTCCCTCTCTATCCCTAGGTAAATAAACTCTCTTATATTAAAACCTCAAGCATTTGTTAGCCCCTTTTGAGAGGGTTTATATTCTAGGAAATCCTTTAATTCTTGTTATTTCTCATATTAGGTGAGTGCAGTTAATGATTCTTCATGTGTTTGGATAGTATCTTTGCAAAACTCCATGGTGATGCTATCGTAGTTCACTGCAGTTGCCATTAAATGAATAATTTCCAGATTAATTTGTGTTTTTCTATATTACACTGCATTAGAATTTTAAACAATAAGTCATATTTCTCTAGTCCTCCTTCTTGCTCACTATTTAAGGGCTTCAATTCCCCCCATGTTTATCATTAATTTTTTTTTACTTCTTTCTTTAATAATGTTGTGCAATATAGTGGTTATAAGTGAGGATTATGATGTTGAGGGACTTATGTTAAATTGGGGTTTTACCACCTACTAGCTTTTGACCTTGGAAAAAGTTACTTTTGATTTCTCTGGGCTTTGTTTCCTAACAGCCAGAAAAAGAATTCATAAAACTGTTCTGAGGATTAAATGAGATAATATACATAAAATCTTTCATTACAGTGCCTGGCACATAGGAAGTACTTGATAAATAATTCATATTTTTTAAAATAGTTAAGGATTTGACAATCCACTAGCTAATGTGTTTTCTACTCTCTATTCTAGGATACATTAGACTTGCAGAAACCAAGCTATATGTAAGCAGACATATCCCTTCACCTTTTGGTGTTATACTTTGTCACACTTGGCATCCTTGTTTCTTCAGAGGTTTTGGTGAAAACAGCTATTTTATCCTTTATTTATAGTGTCCTTCCTCAAGGACTTAGAAATGAGTGCACAGAGATCTGGAGCATGGGACAAATACAAATGACTTTTGTCACGGTGCATTGAGTACAATTCCTTCTCTATTTGAGACATTGTTATTGAGCTAATCTTGTCTTGTTGGCCCTCCTTTTAGGGTGAGATTTTTTCCCCAGAACACTCCTTTGTCCTTTACAAAAATGTCCCTGGTAGGCTAACCATCTCCAGTAATGGCTGAATCTCAGTGATGAACCCAAGTTAGATTGAAACTGGGATCTGAGACTGCTAACTCTCCCTCAGTATCTATTCTCTCTTCTTTCCCTTTATTAATAGAATCACCCTTAACTCCAGCTGAGTGAACAGGTATCCAGCTAGAGGTGGCACTTCCTAACCTCCTTATAGCTATGTATAGCAACTTAACTAACTTCTATCCAATGGTTTGCAAATGGACACAATACATGCAACTTCCTGATCATCTTCTTAAAGATTAACCTATTTGCCACTAAATTTATCTTCTTGAAAGAAGAGATTATGGTGACCCAATTTAGTCATTCAGATGAATAAAATACTCCAAGGGATGGTGAATTAATTAAGGGGAAAGTCCCAGCTGTTCTATCCCTACAAAATAGTTCACAGGACAGACTCATTCCACCCCCTCGACCTTTGGAGATTTCCTCTACATCAACCCAAGGATCCAAGATGCATCACCAGCCTGAACTACTCATCTTTGGACAGTTACAGGAGATAAACTTCTGTCTTAATTAAGCCTCTGCATTTGGAGTCTTTCTTTTAAGAAACTTACTTATCTAACCTTAATTAATACATTTTTTGGTTGAGAGTATAACTTTATTTTATACCCTTTATGCTTAGACAAAGCTTACATTGCCCACCTAAAGGCAACACTTAACAGAATCCAAGGAAATGGGAGAGGTAATGACAAAAGGGAAAACTTCTGCAAAGGTCAAGGTGGTGAATGTATGAACTTTCCCTCTGGGCAGTTTCCTAGGGATGGGTCAAGTGGAACCTGAATCCATGATTTCTTCTCTCTTCCCTAGACATTTCAGAATCAATCAGAGTTATCCAGAATCTGTATCCCATGTGTCACTGACAGTCTTTCAACACAGTCATTCTACAATAGGTTGGCACTGAGAGCCCTGAGAGAGAAAAAGTGAAATAGAATTTCTCCTTTCTCCATATCCAGTAATTCCTTGCACAAGAAAAGTCGTTATATGAAAACAATATAGAGTAGTGTTTAAAAGCACAAAGTCTGCAGCCAGGGGGCTGGGTTAGAATGCTGACTCTTGCATATTACAGCTCTGTGAACTTGGAAAATTACTTCTCTTACCTGAGTTTCTCTATCTGTAAAATGGACGTAATGATGGTATCTAGCTCATAGATTTATTAAGTTAATCCACTTAGAGTTTGTAGAACTATACTCTATATTATTGTATTATTATATTATACTGACTGATGTAGCCCTGGGGCCCACAGCTTACAAGCCTTTTCCCTGAACTATCAATTGCCTCCATATACAAAACTGCACCACCTCTTTAGGCTCATGGGAATAAGAAACGAGGACCATTCCTCAATAGTTTAAGCATTCCTCTTAGGCTAAGCTGTACCCTGAATGTTCTAACCTCTTCTGGTACAAAACCCACGAAAGAATTTGGTTTGGGGGATGGAGGTAGATCTTCTTCTATCCTTATGATTTTGTGTTGATCCAGAACTATAGAGTTGAGGGGGCTGATTGAATTTATCCATAAATTCAATCTACCAGTATTATTATTCTGCTTATTTACAAAATGCTCAATTGCAAAAAGGATTTTAGTCAGTTTATATGAAAATATGCCTTGTTGTAAAGCAATTATACTCCAATAAAGATGTTAAAAAAAGAAAAACACAGCTAAAACCAATATTTATTATGATAATAAAAGGAAGAGAGGATGGGGCTAGTGAAAAGGGAGAAAAGAGGAAACTAATTATAGCAGAAACTTTGGGATAGCTCTGAGCATACCAACAGCCAAGGCAAAGAGATAATAAGACAAGATATGGGGCATTTTACTAATCAAAGGAAACTACATTCCATAAGAAGAGGAAACATTTCTCCACTGTGCAGATTTTTTTTCAGTTTGTCACATTCAATATCATTACGGTGTCCTGAGTAGCAGTTTTAGAAGCAATGTTGAAATTATCTATATATTACTATTTCTTTGTGATTTAAAATAAATTATTAAAGGCAGAGTTAAATTCAATGTGAAATCTTATGGGGTACAGAGTACACAGCTTTCTGAAGATACAAAAATAAAGGATTTTACAAATATTAAGTACCTACTGAGTGTCAAGCACATGGCTAGAAAGCATTATTTATTTTTCAAAAACAAAACCTACATTTAGGTATCATTCCTAGTAAATAATTCACTCAAGTATACTTTATTAATTTGTTCACTAAAATATTTATTGAGGAATTATCATATACCAAGCATTATTCAAGGTGTTGGGAATACACCTGGGAAAAAAATGCTAATCCCTGTGTTCATGTAACCCACATTCTAAAGATGGTGGCACTGAATATCAAGAGATGACATTAGAAGGGTAGTCTGGGGTCAGAGATGAATAACCCATGGTGCTATGTGAAAGATATTGAAGTATGATTTTGTAGGTTTCATCTTATAATCAGTGAGCCTTCCCATTAGTGTTTAACTGAGAAAAACAGAATGTTTCTTCTTTTTACTTATGTTCTTTCTGAAAAAAATCAGAAGCTTCCTAAAACAACTGTGCACAAACAATAATTGACATGAATTGTATTTTAACAATGATATAGCTTGGAGTGCTATTTAAAGAAATAAGGGCACTTAGCTACAGTTCAGTCTTCTTTTCAGTGTTCTTTGTGTATTAACAATTAAAGCTTAATTGTTTTTTAAATGATATCTTTATTTTTTTATTGCAAAGATAATATTTGTTCATTATTGAAAAATTATAACAATACATTTATAGAAAATGAATATCTTCTATAAGCCCCATCTCCACCCTAAATAAATAATATAAACTGGTATGTATCATTTCAGATACTTTTAATGTAAAATGTATATACAGAAATGCATATGTGTTTTTTCAAAGTGGACCGACAGTTCTCTGTGAGAACAAAAATTAATTAAGCTTAAATCCTTCACTGACCTCTAGGCTCTTAGGAGCTCCTACTTACCACCTGGCATGTACTAAGTACTTCATAACTGTTAAGTAACTTAAAGATCACAGGATCCCCCCCAAGTCAAAATAAATGATCAAAAAGTAAGTTGATAATAGTGATACATTTAAAAAGGAGTAGAACAAATATGTAAAGCATCACAATCTAATAGCATAATCTTTGAAAAACGGTTCAAGAGAAAGACAGAATAACAGACTACTTAAAGCCTTGGAAAGAGAGAGAAGGTAAGTGAAAAATATCCTGAAAAATCTCAGTAATACATTTCAATATTGATGTGAAAAAACAGAGGGGTTTGTGTAGGTACACTACAAATCCCTTGAGAATGGACAACTATCTTTTGTTTCCCTCTATCTCAGTACCTTAGCAGAGCCCTGCCATTTTCATTTTGCTTAACTGGAAGCAAAGATAGCGATGGGAAACAGAATGATCATAATCACTGAGATAAATAATCCCAGCAATATTTGAGGATTTAGAAGTTCAGAAGATAAAATAGAAAATAAATGGGACAAGATTATTCACAGGAGTGGATAGGCAAGGGAGAGAATACACAGGGAGAATGACAATTAAAGCCCCCTTACACTTCTGATCTAATAATGCCTAAGCATAACTGATGGCTTTCTCTTAACTTTTCCATCCACTTTTGCAGAGGATAGTGAACACGGTTGTTAGGGAGTGAGGGTAAGGTAGAGGAAATAACAGGATTGATTGTGTCTGTTGGAGACAAAGTCTCACATTGTCCACCCTGAATTAGGAACTGGTTCAGAGTGAAGTGGCACCCTCCATATATAAGAATAGAATACACCATAACCTAGGTGGAGTGAACTCAGGTACAGGGGATATATATCAATATTACATAAGGGAAAACAGAGTCCAGTTTCTTGAATAAAGGTTGTTCACAAATGCAGCAAAGCTATTCTATTCTACTTAAACTATCAGGCCACAGAAAACCAAATGAAACTAGCAATACCCAATCATTAAATGAAAGCTCTGAGGAAAAACAGACTCAGATAAAGTGGGGGCAGAAGTCAAGGATTTAATCATATTATATCTGAGTAAATATAAGATTTTGATCAGGCCACACACTTTGAATATGTGCACAATCCAAAGAAATACATTAGCTGATGTGCAGAAACAGTACAGCCATACAAGGAAGGAAAGAAATAAGAAAGGATGCTTCAAAATGATATGAAGAATCCATTCTTAGAGAAAACATGGAACAAAAACTGAAAGAAAAATTCTGTCAGTGTTTTGTCAAAGTGATTACATTGAATACTAATTCAATGAGGAAAGACATCAAAGACTAGACGATAAAAATAACTGAATGTTATGCAAATGAATATTGTAGAGCAAATTAAGAAAATGGAGGATCAAAGCAAAAACATCACAGAAGAAAAAGATAAATTAGAAACAGAAAATGTAAAGACAAAATGTATGGCTGAAGATATAAAGGAAAAGAGGCTTGAAACAAACATGGTGAATGCAAGGTAAATGACAGAATCATTAACAAAATTAGAGAAAAGTTAGTAATGTAAGAGGATCAACATTGATCTACCGTAAGGAAAACTGTTGTCCCCAAGGTACAGTTACCAGCAAATGAGAATGAAAAAATAGAAAAATAAAAAATCAAAGACATAATAGATTTCCAAAAAAAAACACTTTGGTTTCATAGACCAAAAAGCAGACTATATTTCAGGGATAAAAGACAGACTTATAAACACCAATTCATATTCTGATAAAAAATTTAGAATTTCTGAATAAAAAATATTCTTCAGGCATTCAAACAGTAAAAACAAATTACAAAGAGCAAATGGTTACATCTGTAAACTATTAAAGGTATTCATCACAATAAATAAAATAATAAAATTGAAGGTGGCAACATAGAAATTAAGTATAAACATCCAGTTAGGCTAAGTTTTAATATAGGGGGAACAATAAATATTGTCTACAGTTGAGAAGTCAACAAAAAGAAGTTTATATGTATTACCTAAAGTTATGAATGGATATACCAGAGAAATTTTAAAAAGACTGTTATTTAGAAAGTTTAGTCTCCAAATAGCTGAAAGGAACATGCAAAAACATACAAGAAAAGATCACCTATTAGAATCTGAAAAAAGATGTATATATAAAATTGAATCACTTTGTTATATACACGAAACTAACACAATATTGTAAATCAACTTTACTTCAGTTAAAAAACTGGTGATAAAAAAAGCATTAAAAGTAGAAAACAAAAAATACAATGATAGAAATAATGCAAAATATGTTGTATTAAAATATGCAAATGGAAAAATCTAAGTACCAAAATGACTCTCAGATAAAGTTAACATGGATATTAGTCTCTATTATATTAAAGGAATACATCTAAAACAAAATAAACCAGAAAGGGTGAAAAGAAAACAAAAAAACTATGGCATTCAAAAAAAAGGAGAGCGACAGATAACTGGACTTGTGCTATTAATAAAAGAATAATTTGAATTGAAGACCAAAAAGTAGTAAAGGAGATAAAAGGGATAGTTTATAATAATAAAGGTAGAAGCCACAATATACATATAATAAGTATATAACCACCATATATCTGTATATTTCAAATATCATAACATGTAAAAAATAAACCAAAGGAAATGCAAGAGCAAATTGACAGGAGACAGTAATAGCAGCAGACTTTAACTCACCTTATTTAATGAATGATAGAGCAAGTAGCCCCAAAAGAGTTAATAAAAATTGAAAGGTTCTAAATAGTATTATTACTAAAGTCATCCTAATAAATATATATTGAGAACATTACCATGATTTTAGAGAACACAACTTATTTTCAAGCTCCATGGGACATTTACAAGAATTGACCACAAGTACAGGCCACAAAGAAAATAAGAGTAGGTACTGTATAGACCACATTGTTTGGTTAAAAAAAGCAATAAAGATAAAACATCATTTTAAAATAGAAAAAAATACATAAATTAATTATTTTAAAATTAGTGAATTTAAAAACTTAAAGTGAGCAGAATTGAAAACTAAAACTGAGAGTTGGTTCCTGGAAAAAAATAGTGAAATTTATAAATTACTTTTAAAATTAATACTGGAGAGAAAGCTCAAGCAAGAAAAATTAGAAACTTTTAAAAATAGTTAAAATTAGGTACACATTAGATTTAAAAGACTTGTATAAAAAGAGCACTTTGGGGCTTCCCTGGTGGTGCAGTGGTTGAGAGTCCGCCTGCCGATGCAGGGGACA